>NC_091504.1:19277374-19595707 GCF_947461875.1 Haliaeetus albicilla | reverse complement strand
AACTAAACCAACCTAAAAACCATCATCTCCCTTCAAAAATGTTTACTACTATATAAAGCAAAACAAAAGAAACTCCCCAAAATTAGTTGTAACACTTCTTATTCTTAATCGCAAAGCTCATAAAAATATAAGCAATTTTAAGAGCAATGACAGAAACAGTTTCTCTTCTTAGCTGTCCTCCCTTAAGTCATTATTTTCCAAGATATGCAACACAAATATTCTTTATGCATACAAACATCAACTTAATTTCAGAAACAAACTTACATATACTGAAAAGTTCCTAGGAGCACTGGTGATATTTCCTGTTGGTGAAAGTGTTTTTGGTATGTGTTCCACTGTAAAGGCAGTTGGATAGATCTTCATTGAAAGTCTAACTACAAGATACCCCTGCGATCCTTTGAAAGCCCAGCAGTTTCCTGGATACATGTCCGGCTAGACAGGAGAAAGGGGAGAGAACAGGATGGGACATGACAACAACAAAAAAACAGCCACAAGCATTTTGTAATGAAGTTGTAATGAATTCTGAATTATTATAGGGACAGCCTTAGATAGTAAGCAGCAGAATATAATCTATTTGGTAGAACTCTTCAGGAAGACAGCATATCCACCTGAACTACCAGCAGTGTTTTGAAAACCCACTGAGATTACTTCTCAACAGGAACCCTCCCAGTGCTCCCACTTTACAGAAGGCCAATACACTGCCCAAGCGTCCTATAAGGCTCTTAATTTTGCTAGAGTAGGACTTAAGCAGTGCCCAGGAACTACCAGAAGAATCCCACTCTTGGGAACATAGTTCAAAGTACCCACACCCCCAATATATTACAGACCGAAACATCCAGCATCCAAAAAAAAACCCCAATCCAAATCACTCAACACAAAATAACATTGCTGAATTTGTTTACTCTGCCTTTAATTACCTGAATCACCACTCTGGGAGACTGAGAGAAGTACCACAGAGGAATTCCAAAGAGGCTAATTAATGCTGTTTTAGTCTCGTAGGTTTCAGAACAGCGAGTACTCAGAATACTGCCACCTCAAAAAAAATGCATCAGGTTAGCAGAAATAATTACTCATTTCTTCATGAAGACTTTTAAGGCAGAGATTTGTACAAAGATTAACTAATATACCAGTTATTTTCCTCATAAAAACCCTATATTGTTAAAGTCTAATAATTTTCTGGGATACAATGCTTCTATCAAGTACAATGTTATTTTAAGAATATATTAAAGGTTTTTCATTTAGGAGGGCTAAAAGATACACATTTTTCCCTGATGAGTTCAGTGGTGTGTACACCCCACACAAACACATCTGTGGTTCTCTATTATCCAGTTGTACACATGCTTAGAAGAACTATTCTATCCCTATCCATGCATACCTAGGCTGATGTATAACTCTGTAAAGAACAGGCATAGATTGCAATAGTCTGATGATCAGGCAACACACAAGGATACTCTACTAACCTTTAGTCTTCATTTTAAGATTTTTTAGTAAATAACATGAATAAATATAAATAACATGAATAGTAAAAATGGTGTTTCCTCTACTATTTACCTCCAGATTCCAAGGCGAAATCCACCATACCAGTCTTGTCTTGAGAGTAGAGTTTCAGTGCATTGTTTACAATAATTTGTGCTTGCTACAGATGTACATATAGGAGAGGAGAACGGAAAGAGAAAGATTTTAATATCAAGTGATAAAACAATTGATATATACACACCTGTGATGTTGCAAGCTTCTTTGAGATGCTGCACTCCATCACAAGTCTTTTAAAGCCTCTGTCAAGACAGAGGCCATTTTTAATGCATGGTTGTCTGTCTTAAAATACAAATTCATACTGCATCTTGACTAGTGTTTTCTTCAAAAGTTGCATTCTTTCCCCCACCTTCCCAAGACCCTGAGCTGCATTTCTTTGGTATACTTGTTTCTTGCAAATTCTTCAATTTTCAAGATAGCGTACTTTGAAAAAAAACACGAAACATTCACAACCTGCAACAACCAATGCTATATGCATACACCTGATAAAGCATTTTCTGTCGTTCTCCCCATTTCAATTAATGTTCCCAACATCTCTTAAAATCATTAACATTTATATCGACAGTTATGCTCCACAAAATGCCTATAAAAGGACTCTATAGTTTCAGTTGAACTTTTGAGAACTTGAACTCACTCACCGCTTCTGTGATTCCAGAAATCCCTGCATTAGTCACAGCATTTGTTACTACTTCAGATGTTAGTTTTTGGTTTGTAACAGACATATGGAGAGTAATATTCTTGAGGATCTGCAACTCTAGATCGCGCAGTAAAGTCTGCAGATCGCTTTTGCTCACAAAATTGGATGTCAGCCATTGGAGAAGTGATTCGGGAAAGTCTTCTTGTCGATCACCAAAAAGCATTAGCTTCACAGATTCTTTGACCTGGGCATCTACCTAGTAAAAGCCATTAACAATTATGATAGAAATTATTAGTCTTTATAAACCATTAATACTATCTATAACAGGAACATGTGAAATCTATACATGCGTTCAATACTACACAGAAGTCTAGCTTTCACATGTGCTTTAACTACATTGACTTACACTGGAATAACAGACTAGTCAGGTGTGCAGAAGAACACATGGGAAATCTAGACGTTTCATCAGTCTGGTGAACAAGACACACCTAGCAAAGCCCTAGCAAACTATGCAGTTTACATCAGTGGTCTGACTAACACTTCAGAATAAAAAAGTTGACTGCAACAGTTCAAAGAAGGCACCATAGCAACTCTAAGGGGAGCAGTGTACTTGTTAGGCCTAGTTAAGCAAGCCTCTTGATCACTTACTTATGGTGTGCTTTGATTCCATATAAAATAGCTAGATCATATTTGAGTGTTATCACAAGATGGTGTTTTAGTCAAAGTTGATAATCCCATATCAATACTTACTGTTGTATTTTGTTGGCTACATTCTAGTCAGACCTTATAAAAGGCTTCAGAAGAACTTAAGCATGATTTTTTAAAACAACTCTCAGACAACAAACCTAACTTGCTTTTACATAAGTTTCTTTTCCACATTTCTATGGGTTAGCAAAATACATCAGTAAGAACAGCAAAGTTGTATAGAGAAGTGCTACTGCATCACATGTTAAATGCAAAAAGCCCTGCCATTGTAAAAAACAAGCCATGAACTCCTGTCTAGTGTTATGCACTAATGGAAAAAAATTTACAGTACCACTACATAGAAAACTACCATTCTTGCAAATGAATACTACCCCCACATTACTTACTACAGTGCATTTCAAGAAAGTTAGTGATCAAGTAGTACCAAGTTTCACTGGGACAGTTACAGAACCTACTTTTTCATGAATGACATCTATTTTCTCACAACTCGTCTTCATGCTTTCCCCAGTTAACAGCTCTGATTTCATCTGAGACAACTCTAGTTCTAGCTTTTTAACTTTGTCCAAAAGTTGACCATGTTCATCGTCGTCTCTGACAAAAGCAAGGAATCGATAATTAGGAAAGAGTAGTTTGAATCATTCCATCAATTTCCAAAAGTGTGAGAACATACTTGTCTAATGCAAAGTGCTTTCCTAGTTCAGTTATTCACCATGATAGGTGCTGTGAGCTTGCAGTTCCTTGAAGATGTTATTTAGGGCATACTTAGGATTAATATATTCAAAGCAAAGTATTTTGAAGTTGTGGACAAATCCAGCAGTGATGACTTTAGAACATCACCAGGCTGACAAGTTAATAACTCAAACATATATAGATTTTGGGGAATCTAAGCTTTCTGGCAAACTAGTCAAACTTTATTTGCATGAGTTTGCCACTAGTTAGAGCAAGTTTCAGGTTACCCTGCTTAAACCAGAGTAACTTTAGAGGCAGGTGTCAAGTTGAGCTTAAGTAGCAGGTCACATACGACCAATATAGATCAGTGTTCAGTGCATGTTATAGAAAAAGGTATCAGCCGTCATTCTAAAGCCATTTTACATTTAGATCCAATTTAAATGCAATTCAGCAAATAAGTGTTTCTCTTCCTCTTCCCAACGGGGAAACTACTTTATGAAGTGCTGCAGTTTTTATCCTGGTATTACACAGTACATGAGTGGAAAGTAGCATAGCTGGCAAACCAAAAACAGAGACAAAGGTTAGAATTGATACAATTCAAGAATTTAAATATAAAGCCTATCAAAAGCAGTTACTGTATACTTCACTGAGCAATTTGAGGAAATATTCTAATGCATTTATAAGACAATGAGAAGTCACTCATTCTCCTCCTCTATATAAACAGCTTTCTCTAGTAAAAAATGTAGTTGTAGGACTGCTCACACACTGGAAGTGGGCCTTGTGCTGATGTTCAGCATCACAGTTAAAGTCTGCTGTAGACAGAAGTACTCCTGCTGACAATACAAACTCTTAAGCTCAGTTAACTGACACAAAGAAAAATGACTGTCGTATTTCAAAGAAGAACATGTATATCACCATTGATTAGCATCAGGATTGAAAAAGCAAAATATTTGAAAAGTGCTTATACCTCACTGTTTTTGCTTTCGCTATGTCAAGCTCCTTCTGGATGTCCTAAAAAATACAAAATTTAGTTTTAACAAAGAAACACAAGTGACAGAAAGAAGATAATGAATGTTAAAAGAAAATGAGAGATTTTAGCACCATCTACTATACAGGACTCTGTTCCCCACACACATTTATGCCTCTATAGTAAGATTTTATTCCAAATAGAACCTGCCTCGCTGGTCAAGTGAATAATTTTTAATCTTTGGACTGAAACCCCCTCCAAGAAGGGGGAGTAAAAACACAAACAAGTTTTTGAGATTTAAAGAACTGTAATAGCTAGAGTAAAGCAAATTGGGGTTTGGGATGGCCAACAAAAAACTTAAAGTCTTTTTTATCAACAGGTTACAATTAGAGCGAGTTAGCAAAGCTAACTTCCAATACCTTAGATTCAGCAGAGAGTTTTCCAAGAAGGTCTTCCAGTGTCAGGATGCGCAACTCATGTTCTTGATGTAAAGCCAGGAAGTCAGTCTTAGAAAACAGGGAAGAAAGAGGTGGTGTATTTTCTTTTGGAGTACAAATAGCATAATTGATATTTTCTACAAAGCATAATTTTTATTTCATTCTGTAAGTGCTTAAGTGATTTCTCCTGCATGTAGTGTGAGAAATTATAGAATCTGTAATAAATGTAAAGGCCTGATTCAGCAGTAGTAGGGGTTATATACAGGGAAGTTTACCACAAAACCCTTTCTTTGTCACTAGTCCTTCCTATAGTCTTCTTTCTCTGTAAGAAAACAGGATAAATCCAGCTGCTTTTCAGCCATGTAAGACTCTACTTTAGACCAACTGTCTGGAATTAATTCTGTCAGCAATAACAAAGGAGGCACAAATGCTAATGACTACTCCCTAGCATTTACTACCTATCAGTTAATTCTCTAACAGAAAAAGAATGCTAAAGTCCAATCGCTAATAATCTGCATTATTAAAACAGAATACTTTGATCAGGATCAGAAAGCATCAATAACTGACTGTCTTACCTTTTCCTCCAGCTTCATATCTTTAAGATGTTGACCGATCACATTTTTTATTAGTTTCAATGTTTCACTTTTGTCACTCATCTGGGTAACCTGATCTTGAAGATTATGGAGTAGGAGCATTACTTTGCTATATTCTTCATCATGGTGATGGCATCTGTCAGACACGAAGGCCATTTGCTTTTCCAGCTCAGTTATACGACCAGAATCAAAGGTATTTATGGTATCCTAAGGCATAAAGATTTTAAATATATAAAAATCAAGACATTTATTTACATTACCCTTGTGTGTCAAATAGTTATTGCAAAATATTGAAGACATGGGAGGTAAGAAGTCTTAAAAAGATACAGAAGTTCTTCCCTAGACTGTTGTCCCTTACCTTTGGGGGGTGCACAGAGTGAAAAAAGTCATCCTGTGGTTCAGGAACATGAATAGAGTCATCTATTCTCTGTATTCTATCAATTCTTGTCCAGTTCAACGATGAAATGAAGCCATCAAACCCCCAGAACCATATACCTAGGTCAGAAACAAAAAGCAAAAATGGTGCTCAAGAGAATTCTCCCTTAAGACTGCTTATATCTACAATTTGTCTTCCTACTTAAGGACAAAAGCTACCTTAAGTTTGCGAAGTAGCCTTCACAGTGGACACTACTCCAGTCTAAAAAAAATCAGCATGAGCCAGCTTTCAAATTGTTAAGTCAAGCACTCCAGAATATTAAAGAAGATCTATCATCAGTACCACTCACGCAGTTGTACGGCAGACAACTTTGTATATCTTTAATCACATACTACTGCTTCCCTGGCACACAGATCTCATTTACTGATTAAGACAGGCCATGCTTACTGAAAGCAGATGGAAATACTGCTTTTTGTCTCAATGGAAAATATCTTGCCTTATACCCTACTTACTACATACCACGTTGCATAATATCTAATAAAAGTTGGAGGAAACCTAGGCTTCCATGAAAACAATCTAGCATTTCACAAAGATTACACTTATTTTTGCAATATCTTAAGTGAGAAGTAGCAGCATTTTGCACACAGGGTAACTTCTTCCTTTCTTATTCTTCCTAGTACAGAGGATTTTGAATCTGCACTAAGTTTCTGAGAAGCTTCTGAGAAGCTTCATCTTCTCCCCAAAGTAGCTACAAGTTTTTTAGGACATAAAGACATGAAACTGCTTTTCAGAAATGGCCCAGCACTTTCGCTGAATGTTTTAAACTGAATATGTTTATTTCAAAGTAGACAGCTGGCCTGGAATATTGTCAACTAACCAGTCTAAAGAGCAGTATTTTAAGCAACTGAAGCATGGTCTAGAGCAAAGGAAAGACTTAGGATGAGTTGGTAAAAGAACTTAACAACACTTTTATGAATATTGACAACAATCAAAGCAATCAGTATGCAGCCTACTCTTTATGACCTCATTACTATTCCTATGAAGGGAGGTTAAAAAAAAAAAAAAGGACTTCAGTGCATTTACTTACTCACCAACTCTCTTTAGACAAAGAGCTCTATGAAATTAAAACACCGATTTGTATTATAACATACCTAGTAGAAACAGGAGTGGGATAAGAAACAGTAACAGCTTGTAGATCTTTGGAAGGCATCTAGAGAGAGAGAGGAAAGTTTACAAGAAATAATACATTTATCATTTTATTGTTTTATAACTGGGTAAATAATTTGCTCACAAAACAATTTTTTCAAAGGATACACACCTTCTTAGAAGAAACACCTTGAGCAAAGACATCAGAGCAACAAGTTGATACCACCCTGTTCCAAGCAACCTGAACATGCCAGAAGCTGCCCTCCCTAGAAAACAAAAAGCAGTAGTGTGAAATGTAATTACTGTGGCACATGTTCAAAGAAACCAAGCAGAGGAACATGCAACTGTGGCCAAGAATACTTTGCACAGCAGAGAAATGCATGAGTACAGGCAACATGCAGCTTGTTAACATCTAGATTATCACAGGTATGACAGCATTATAACATCAGCTACTCCACAAAACCAATAGCCATGCAAAAAGATGAAATGCTCATTTGTTATAACAACGCTATCTTGCCAGAAATTCAGTACTATTAATATTTGAATCCAAGTTACCACGCACTGAAGACCTCAGTATGTTTCAAGAAATGCACAGATTAGCAGCACCAGTTTTTGCCAAGAGGAATACCAACATAGGAAGTGACTACCAAACCAACCACACCCCATTATTCTTGACACCCCATATTCCGTGCTATTCACACACTCATTCCCTCATGAAACAGTCTGGTTAGTCTCCCATTATGCCTGTGAACAGAAATATACCCTCTCATTAAGCCTATTTTGGTCAATAAAGAAAGTAAAGCAGCACATGCATTTCAACGTACAAAAGCTACAGCATAAGCATAGTTGAATTAGTATAAGCCATGTACTGCAGATTCCTAGTTTTATCAAAAGAAACAGTCAACACACACACACACACAGATTAGGATAGTAACCTGGAGAAAGAATGGCCAGCCAAAGTAGAGACAACACCTTCTGAGACACAAGCCATCCTGTTGCTCCCACTGTTTGCAACGCGTGAAGCATAAAGTAACCTAGATTATAACAAATTAACTCTATGTGGTAACATACATAGATCAGCTTAAGGTTCTTCTGCAGTAGATGCAGTAAACCAGACTCAATCCCCTGCCCATTACATGTTCTGTGTAATTTTAAAACATACCTTTCAGTAATCTACAAACTTGGTTCTTCATTATTTAAAAGCAAAGCAAGCCACTAATAAATATGAAGCCAAGTAAAACCAAGACAATTTAGAAACATAGTTCTCACGTAT
Source organism: Haliaeetus albicilla (assembly GCF_947461875.1). NCBI lineage: Eukaryota > Metazoa > Chordata > Aves > Accipitriformes > Accipitridae > Haliaeetus > Haliaeetus albicilla. The sequence continues at coordinate 19,587,371 of NC_091504.1, read as the reverse complement.
AGAGATAAACAGAATGATCAACAGTATCTGTGCAGTAAGAATATCAGTTTTTCAAAAGTCAAAGTTTACTTTTTGTAGCACGTTTATCTAACAGTGCCATGCCAAGTATAACAGAGAATAGCAAAAAAAGTACTACCATAACAACTTCTATGCACATTGTTACTTTAAAAGCATCTTATTCGATCTGTATTATACATCGAGTTCACTATCTAGGTTCATGTGTAGCAGAAGGAACAATTAAAAATTTTAAATCCTAGTGAAAGAATTAAATAATGATGTCTAAGAAATACTGATAAATAATACAAAATATTCCCTACTAAAAGTTACAAGCAGTAAATTTTCATTAAACTGAATGTTCCCAAGGATCTTCAGTATGTCAGTTTTGAGTCTCTTAAAAAGAGCAAAACCAACAACAAAAAACCAATACACTGTAACAAAATGCTGTAACAAAGCCCACTGAAGCCAACAATTACTATATCCAAGACTAGGACTGTTCGTTCTACAGAACAAACTACATAGTATACATTTAGAAAATAATCCTACTTTTTAGATTAGCAGATATGTCTGGGTTAATCTGAGGGATTATAGATATACCAACCCAATATTTTGCAAAGCATTTAGGTGACTGAAGTGTCTCAAATCATTTTCCTTTGCTGAATAAAGAGCACTCAACAGATTCTTGATGCCTCTGTCATTCAAGCTAGGGAACGCTCATCTCATAGGGAAGATTTTATCCCTATATAAGAGTCCTGTAAAAATTGACTATCACTAGAACAAAAATAAAATGTTAAAACCCCTTTATTCAAATAATCTGTATACCAATATCTCATACCTTGCTTTCACTTAATGGCAGCTTTTCAACCTATTGAGTGTACAGACTTCCCCAAAGTGCAATAAATTAACAATCTGACTTGCTCTTTCTAACATACAAGATGTATGCTGGCCCTACACCTTGTTTTTACTAACAGGTAAGCAGTCTGCCAAGCTTGTATAAAAGGCAGTATCAGAGAAAGAAGTCAAGCAGAAAAGGTGTTAAGTTAATCTTCTAGACACTTTATGCTTTTAATCTACTTTGACAGATGAAGGTAACCCCCCCCCCCAACAATATGTATGATTAACATTGTGAGATCGTGATGCAAAATAAAAGCAAAAGAAAAAAAGGTCCAAGTCAACCTGCATAATAAAAGGTGTGCCAAATGGTCCTTGCTACCCTTTTAGCCCATGAGGATTGCATGTGGTCTGTGGTGTATATTTCAAGATGTTTCTTCCCCTTACAGTCATCACCTGTTGGTTGTGGTAACAGTCGGTTAATGGGACAAAGCCAGGATCAAATTAAGATTGTTACAAGATAACTTGAACAAGTCTATTTCATAACATCAGTTATCAAACCAAAAACCGCTAAGCAAACTTCAGTGGAATAAAACTTGCTTGGGGAAATACTACATTACACCAGGCAATTGCCATTCTCCGCCATACAACTAAGTTGCAAAACAAACGTTTACTTTGTAGCTTCTGTAAAGTCATGGGGTATCTGATACTACTATTATAGCAACAACCTGGTGTCTTTTAGCTTTGGGCTGTACAACATCAATCATTATACTTACATATTGATTCCTCATTTACACCAAGACGGCTATCTTCTCTGTAAAACTCCTTTACATTCATGCTTCCACAGTAGTCTGAGTGAGCTGCAACACATTCAAAAAGCAGACATGTAATGTAACTCTCAGGTTCAAAGCCTTTCATATAGGCACATTTTAGCTATCATATATGCAGATTTTAGCTAAACTGGCTTAGTTCACTATTAAAGCCAGGTTACTCACAGGAAACCTGAAAAATGATCAAGGAAATGATCAAGGAAGAAGCCTACTCTGTGCAATCTTTTTTCCTTCTATAAATAACAGCGGGGCCTTTGTGTTTAAAAAAATCTTTCTGCTTCTTTTCAGATAGCAAAGTTAGTAAAAAAGCCCCTAAGTAACAGCTCATCAAATCTTGAGCCCCTATGCCCATCATTCTGTCAAATAGGCCAACCGTTACATCCTTGTGCTGGTTTTACCAGAGATCTTAAAAGACTAAGAAGAGAGCATTAGCAACTTATAAGGCACTGAGGCAGAGAGAACAAAGTTTTATTCACACACAAAAATCAGTTACCTTCTGCCTACGGCAATTTAACTTCGCTCGTACAGTACGTATTATAGAAGAGAAAGCACCGAAGAAGAATCAAACATTTTTGGGAGAAACAAGATGTGCTTTAGAGTAGTGCAGAGTGATGATGGCAGTTTTAGTTTTGCAAGACTGATCTAGTCAAGCTTTAAGTGCACAGTGGGCTTAAGGGTAACAAGATAGTCCAAACCTAAAGACATTGAAAAGTTAGGATTTGACACTATCACACCAAACAGTTTTAAAAAAAATCAACTTAAGTTTCTCCATCTAAACATTACCTTCTACGACTTCCTAGTAAAAATCAACATGTGAATCTTAACTGTAACACAAATCTCATGTGTGAGTCCTGTTCCAAAACAGGAGGAAAGTATGAAAAGGGTAGCACAACTGAGAGGAAAAGAAGTGATAAAGATAGGAGCCAGTCAAAAGACTATAGAAAAAGAACACCATAGTGCCAAAGATGAAGTCCACAAGGAAAAAATAAACCCAACACACACAATCTGGCTTTGTGTGGAGACCAAGGAAGACAACTAAAAAGGTACCTTTAAATTCATAACCCAGCTTCAGCAAAACCATTTGAAATAGTTGCACTAATAGTGATGCAAAAGATGCTGCAGCATGTTTGACAAATCGCAGAATCTTACTCATGTAGAAATAGGTTCCTCCTATTGAAAAAAACAGTGTGAACACAAATTATTCACCTGCATGAAGATGTACTTCTATTCTCTGGTGACCATTAGCTTGTGGAAGAGCGAGGACAAAGCATGGAAAGCCAGGAATATGAAACTTAAGCAAGCGTGGTTTGAAGAGTCTGGATGCACTAGATATTACAGCAAAGCTTTTGTAAGAACCACACATCCTAGGGAAAACGCATTCAAGACGGAATGTATGACTTCAGCAAGAATACCTTTTCTTTGTGAGAATTAAGAACTCTAAATAGCAATGAATTCCTTGCTTACAGAACTCAGGATTTCTCAGTGATGAGAGCTGTTGATACTGATTTTGTGGGTCACAGCTCCAAAGAGAAAAACTACATTCTTATTTTGGATTTGAAAGGGTGAGGACTTTTAACCTTCTCTGCCTTTACGTTGGAGGAAGTCACTGCAGTGGTCTGCCTCAAGTGCTAGAGACACACACTTCTTCAGAGCCACGGGAACAAAGCTGCAGTTCCCCATACTGCTGCCTGCTGCTTTCCTAGAATCAGTCACATTCCAAGAACCTGCCATGACTGTGTGCCCCTTTCCCCACCCTCCCCACATTTGACCCAAACTACTGGACTCAAGTTCAAAGGAATGTACTGAGATGAGTTCCTTGTAAAATTCTCCTGTGTGAATACAGACTCAGGAGCACAGAAAACAGCTTTCATACTATGTAAATTTTAGTTCATTATGCTAAGCCAACAGAACTCCTATCTGTGCTACACATTTACCAAGAAGAAATACTTGCCTCAAGGCATGTAAAGTCACACCCTATAGTCCAAACTGATTCCTTGCTACTGAAAACATACTTCATTCAAGAGTAACATGCCTACAGAATCCCAAAATTGGTTCCTTTCTAAATTCAAGGCCACTCAAGAAACAACTTCTTCATGATAACTGAGAACTACCAACAATCAAGAAATTCAAGATGCTATGCAAGATGCAGGCAGACACAGTCAAGACAGGGAGGACAATCATCCATAGAATAGAGATTGCCTTGGAAAGTCAGAACCTTATTTACAGCAGATTCATTTGGTTTTGAGCTTTAAGAATGTAGTCACTAGGAAGTCTATTTGGAATAAGTTTTTCCTTTTGGAGTTCCATTTTTAAAATTAGTTGAAGTTTAGCTTCTAAAAACACTCTGATAAGCTGCAAGGTTAAATGAGGAAAAAAAAAAACAAAGCAGAAAGTAGGAAGGTATCTCTCAGATTTCTTGGATAACAGAAGCACTACAAAGTAACAATTCTGCTAAACCTTGAAAGTTCCTGTAAGAAAAAAAAAACCCAAAACCAAACAACAACACAACTGGACTGCAAAGAAGTTTCTATCTGAAAACCCTGACCAAAAACCTCATAAACAGACACATATAGATGCAACACCAGATTAGGAGACTCTTACGATCATTGCTGGTTGGAACAGCCCATTGTGTTCCAAATCAGTTTGGAAACGTAACTTGTTAAGATACCATGGCATTTTCATTTTGAAATTGTTTAATTCCTACAGTAGCATTGGAAAAAAAAAGTTGATAATTATACATAAGAAGCTGACAAGTACATAAAGTTTCAACTGATATAGAAAAAAGGTATTTCATAGAAGCTGATCTCTAGAATTTAGTTACTGGTAAATTTGGCAGAGTAGGAAAAGTGTTTAAATAACACTACATGGAAAATGCATCAACTAAACTATATACCATGCTGCTATCCAGGTAAAACACAAGAAAAACTAACTTACTAGATGCATGTTTCTGGCTCCTATCCCTAGAGTAAATTCTGGAAGATGGCACATGAGAAGCCGAGTATGCTGTAAGAACCTCCTTCCGATCAGAAAGCATGCTGCAGTCACTGCAAGTGTAGCCATTGATCATTGCGGTCGGTGTTTCTGCTGTTGCAATATCACCATTTCCCTGCATCGGTGTAGTATCGCTACCTAGCAAACCAAGAGTAAAACATTCAGTGCATTGACATCAGTATTGCCATCGCTAATTACCATTAAACAGAATGCATGTGGAAGGAAAAGGAAAGTGTAGTTACCTTTAGGGTCACCTTCATCATCAAGACCTTCAAAGGAAAAAAAAAAAAAATTTGGTCCCAAATATAAGGAAGTCCCATAGTCAACTATGATATCTGACATGGACTCAAATTTAAAGTCCCACTAATTTTAAGACCACAAAGAAAAGCCACTTTATGATTAGTATTTAACATATTTTGCAGTCCACCACATGAATAGATCCATATATTCAGACATTAATGTAGTAGGGTAACAGTTAGTGAAAAGCATTCTACCACAGAAGTGGCAGACAATATAACATGAATGACAGCTACACCTTTTCTTAGCTCCCATGTGACTTTAAAGCAGCTAATTACAAGCTTACGCTGTTTCTGTTGCTTGGTAACTACTTTGGTACTACTGTATTTTAAGATTCTGTTTTAAGAGCCAGGTAATCTAAAGTTGAGAAGGTGTTCTACTAAGATTGAAACAATTCTTTACGTTAGGACTCTGGGAAGGTCACAAGCATACCGACTAGAAACAAATAGTCTGAATCAGGAGATATAATAAGTCTATCTTCTCCTACACAACATTTTACATAGACAATACTTTATGTAGACAACTCCCATATTTTCCTCTTCAGTGAAAAATTAGGTTCCAGAAAAACATACTTGTACATACTTGCAAAAAGAAACCAGCCAGCCACTACTTTGCAACTTTCAGATTAAAGTACATTAAGTTGAAACACACTTGACTATAAACAAACAAGAAAATGCTTTTCCTTTAGCTTTTCAAAGACAAGTTACATGTTTACCATTCTTTAGATACAGTATTCTATGCACATTTTGAAGAACGTAATGATAACAGATAATTGCATCTATACAAGTCTATAGTGTTGCATCACAAAATCGTATACATTTGCCTGGCATATTGACTGTGCAACATGTCCTGATGCTGACGATGCCCATGAATCAAGTTTACGCACTGGACTGAATTTCCAGTAGGCATCTTAGCAAGCAGACATCTACAGCAAAAGAGTAAGTACATGCACACATTTGAGGGCAGGATGGAAAAACAGATGGGGAAAAGAGAGAAGATGTGGACATATGTTTATACACACCAAACCACAAGCAGTTTTCACAGTCTGATATGAGCGATAGCAATGATTACCTACCCCAGAAATGATCAACTTCTGTCTGCTCCCGAATCAAAGATTCATCCAATACAGTGGATACCATTGATGCATCACTGGCATGGCTATTGAAACTGCTTTGGCTAAAAATGGAAGAGCTGGATAGATTTTTCCTTGGTGTGTGTCTTACACTGCCAGATTGTTTATTTGTACTTTTGCATTGCTTCAACATCCTAGGAAACAAAGCAAAGACAAATAAGACATAGAACTAAAGATGCAAATTTCTCTTCATCTCTCATTTTAAATGAACCCCCCCCCCCCCCCAAAAACACAAGTCAAGGTATTTTAATACCAATGTGACTAGACCACTCAAATCAGGTTTTAAAGAAAATCCTCATTCAACCATCTATACTCTTGCAAAGACTTCATTGCAAACCACACACTGAACATAATTTTCAAAGCATGGCAGTAAACACTGAGAACAAAGAATAAACCAGCAGGTAACCTATGTTTGTACTACTGTGTTCAAACAGGAAGTTTCAAGACTCCAAACGATAAATTAACTTGTGATGATAAAAAATGCTTACTTATAAGACTGTTCTCTGAAGGACATGTTTCCGGCATAAGAGCTGTCATGAGGGATATCATTTTGTGCATCATCTGATTTATTAAATCTTGCAGCAGCTAACCGTAAACTACGCCGTGACATTCTTGGTGAATCAAATACTGGATCTATTTTGTTTTCAGTCTCAAAATCCAAAGCAGATGAAGAGTAACTTGAACTGCAACAAAATAAGAACAGCAAAGTTACCAGAGTTTAAGAGAAAATTCCCCCAGTAACAAACATGCCCTTCAAGCTAGACTAAGTTTCCATTAAAAGCAGTTTATCCAGGGTTATGAAGCAGTTCCCACAAGATATGGCACATAACCCAAACAACTTAGAACTACATAGATATTCAAGGTTCTCTTAAGCAATTCATATTAAAAAGTTTAACAGCTGAAAGCAAGTCACAGTTAGAAAGAAACAACCACCATGGAAACCACATTTGAAGTTGAGCCAGAGCAAGTATCTGCTATACAGCCTCAGCCTCAGACACATAGTTCTTTTGGGACCAATTTGAGAGGAAGCCATTCATGACAGTTTCTTCACCACGCCTAGCAGCAAATTAAAAATCATGATGCACTCTAAGTTGCAAGTTAAAGATTCATTTATAGTCAAAGGAGTCTTCTTTATTATTTTTTATTTGCCAATTCCTTGTTTTGAGAACCAAAGACCCATATGTCACACTACTCTGAATTTCCATCTCCCAACAAGTAGGAACTTCCCCCCTTTAAGATACTTAAAGACTTCCCTACTTTAGCTACATTAGTTTAACTACCATTACTTTTTAAAAAGTGCTTTTAAAAGATTTCTTAATTTAATGCAAGTCATTAGAAATATTTAACTCTGAACAAATAAAAAAAAGTTTAGAGTCTTTCATCCATTTTTTCCTGTTTTATCCTACAGAGGCAAGTTTACATGTAGATGAGCCTCACATCATTACCCCAGAACTCTACTCCACACTTCTGCACTTGATTTTCTGAGAACCTCCGTGAAAACTTACAATGAAGACAAAGCAGCAACACAAGGCAAACACAAACAGATTAAACAGAGGAGTCAGTAAGAAATAAATTTACTATATCAGAAGTTTAGCCTAAAGCACAATACTTATCAAAGGAAACATTCAGTCATGTAACTGAGCAGAGCTTGCTGTTACAGGGTATTGCACGCAGGAAGGCCAGGTCCTAGAACCACTCAGCACTATGAGCGCTCTAGGCCAGCTTTCCTACAGAGTCTGTTCCCTCCTGGACCACAGGGATATCCAGAGCTGTAACAACAGTTACTTTAATATTCCTAGGGTTTTTGTTTGGTTTTGTTTTGGGTTTTTTGGGGGGTTTGGTTTTGTTGGTTTTTTGGGTTTTTTTGGTTTTTTTTAAAAGAAGAGCTGAGCAAGGTATTGTTAACTAAAGCAGCTCCTTCTCCCCAAAATCCCAAAGAAAAACAAGCAGGCAAATTAGATCTGAATGAGTAGATTCTACTGTGCAATCTGTATTTGAAATGGAAGCTTTCCCTTTAAAAAAACCATATGAACAGCTACTATAAAATGTAATTGTGCAAAAACAATGTAACGGAAATAATTTTCTTACACAGTAATTAAAAACCCAGAACATTACAAAGTAATAATATCATACGTATTGTATTACTTTGGCATACAAATAAGTTAACATCAGAAGGCCCAGTAGCTACACTTACAGTAATGATTTAATTCTGACAGGGTGGGTGCTTTTGAAGCGAGTTTCTTGATTGCTCCACAATGCAAAAAGTAAAACACGTAAGATGGGACTGTGTCAGAGCACATGAACTGCGTTTCTTTCAGCTAAAAAACACCCTAACCCAGGCAATGCACTGCAGGAAAAACACCTAGCTGCTTTAGCATCAAATGGGCATTCAGCCCACAGAACCAGACTAGAGCTTGTCCAAAATAACTTATTCTATCACTCAGAGGTGCACAAATTTGATGGCAGGTCTTCAGCAACACCTGCTTGATCTTATTGGTCTGCCCTGCTAATATTGCCACAAGCAGTGCAACCCTGCATAGGGCAGGAGTCTAAGCTCAGCTTATGACAAACCCAGCATACATTACTATATACGTTATGCTTATTAATCCTTGCTTACATTTGGGTGGAAGGGGGATAGGAAATAAGATGGGAGCCGCCTCATGTGAAAACAGGTTTAGTCTACATTTGGTTAGGTATAAAAGGATATAATTTTCACAGTTTTCAAAATTATTAAGTTTAGATAGCTTGCATTCTGACCGATGTGAAGTGAGAAGACAAGTTAAATACAGCTCCTGTTGCTCATTCTGAAAGGGTCGGAGCCACAATAGTTTACTATTGAGTCCCTCCCTAAACAGTTGTTTCAGAACTCAGTTTTGCTATTTACACTTGCCACTATGCATTTGCTTTTCCCCATCTTCACCCAATGTTTCTTACAGACAGTCAATTCACAAGAACACAAAGTACACAGGATAAGCTGACAGCTGTGACCAGCCTCAATTTGTTTCTGTTTATGAACACTTGCTGTTATTAAGTATCTCAGTGAACATTTATATCAATTCGGGTTGAATACATAGCTTGGAGTTGGGCTCTACTATCTAAAAAAATAATCATCATGGGATCTTTTCCTCTTTAAACAAAAAGACAGCTTCTCTCTTGCTTATGCAGGATAATAATTCTCTTCACACTGAAAGTGAAATTATCTGTCCTCTGTTGGCAGGACTGTATCTAGAAGCCTCCTAACTTGCCATCTCACTTTCCACACTTTGGAAGGCAGCCTTTTTTCTTCTACAGAAGAGACTACAGTAAACAACCCCCCCCCGCCTTTCCTTCCACAGGACAGAAATGAACCTGTACATTGATGGTACTTTTATGCAATATGTATGGCTAATGAAAAAACATCTTAAAGGTGGGATGCAATTAGCCTACACTCCTAGATAACCCACACAAACAGTGCAGACTCTGGTTCCTTCCCCTGACAAACAGCTCCCATGGCTACTGGCAGATCTGCTGACTGGATCTAGTCTTACATTTCCAGCTTCTTAATTATTACCTTGATACCTCCTTCACATGAGCTTCTACAGAATAAGAATGTCCTAAACTTCAGTGGGTTAATTTTCAAGTTCTATTTTTATAAGTGGAATGAGAACAAAGTCTGCCAATTTTAGCACACCTATAGCTTTGTCTGGAGGACCTCAAGTTATTTATTTTACAAGTATTCCTTGGAATGAAACAGGCAGTAATGTTCTTGATTATTCAAGATAATAATAGATAAATGCAATACACCTAGAGAACTATAGCTAAACAGACATCTTCCAACACAGACACAGGCATATCATCAGTATATGAACTTTCATATGCTTTCTGACCAGGGCATTACTTTAACTGACCAAGGACACTACCTTGAGTTGTTTAGCCATTGCTTCGATAAGTCCCAGAACACATGTAAAAAACCAAAGGATTTTATTCAACTATTTCGCAGAAAGTTACATCCTGATTTAATGCTCTGACACAGGGGAAAAAAAAAACCCAACCAAATTCTTATCAATTTAATCTATATTTGTGAAGAAAAAGTGTTAAAGGTACGTGAATTGACAAAACCAATGCAACTCAAAAGATGATGGTGACTAAAAGGAAAGATTAGCCTGAAGAGGGGGGTGTAAATTTTATGTTGACAAGTGGGTGAGATTCACAAGTTTGACTTGCATTTTGAGGAGGATAAAGGTTATTTAGCTATATCAGTTTAACGCTTTTCTGATTTGAGGCCACGAAGAACTACAAACAGTTAAAAACACACAGTAATCTCAGTGACTATTAATATAAATTCTATTAATAGGTCATAACCAACTCTATTAATGGCTTTGTGGTATCTAACTTCACCATGCTACTTTCTGCAGTGCTACACACACAAGCTAATTTCTTTAAAGAAACTCACAGACAGACTTTGTAAAGACTGAATTGTCAAAAGGCAGAACAAGCCAGATCCAAATATAAGCAAACAAATACTGGTAAGGTAGAGGAGAGGAAGAATGAACTTCAGCACAAAAATATTTCTGATTAGCAACTCTGCCTAACTCACCCTTTCCTCAGATTCTTCAAATACTGCTTGACCCAAGGTTGGAAGAGCTACACCAATAATACATGGCATTCTCCACAGATTCAGGAAGCAGCCATATAGCAAGGGTCTGCTCAAAAGATTGTAGTTTATTCTCTTGACACCCTGAGAGCAGGCAGTGTACCAAGTAGTTTGCCCCCATCATTTTAATATTTGGGGCTTCACAGATTTTTTCAAGAGGAAATTTTAAAGAAAGTGCTTGCTAATCCTTCCTTTCTACACAAGGAAGAATTAAAATGAATTAATTTCAACCTAGTTTAACTATACTTGCCTTCATTAAGTCAGTTATTAAACTTCAGCTTATCCAGCTCTATCCATTTCTGAATGCCTATATGTAATACAGCTTAACAGCAAAATGGGAGGCTGAAAAGTTTCAAGACATGTAACCCTCCCCTTCTACAAAGGCCTCTTCACAAGTTCTCAGTTTTGCAAAATTACAGTCTTTATGTAGGAAATCAAGCACTCCCATTGTCTTCTACACAAAACCCAAAGTCATAATGAACTATCCTCCAGACTTCAAATAGGATTTATCATTCTGCATCTTCCTTTCCTGGCAGGTTAATCTTTGCTCCTGTTATATTCTTGTTTGCTTCAGTGAGAAACAAAACTCTTACCTGACAAAACAGTGGGCAAGAAGAAAAACCCAGCTCAGAGGGTTTTAACCCCAGATTAGTTTAAGCAAGCCATTGAACTTTACTTTTTTTTTTTTTAATATGTGTATTTCCAAGAGTATTAGTATTAAGAAATTAAGATTGCTAAGACCTACTTATTCCCCCCTCTTGTCTGTGAGAAAGATTAGTCGCTGTGGAGAAGATTGTACAGTAGAACATACTAGTATCATTTCAGACAAATACAACAACTAAGGAAAAGAAATCAAATTAGATGACAATTTCACAGCTTGTTTTAAGAAAGATATGCTCACAGAGACATAAACAAGTCACTATCTAAACCTGAAGAATCAAAGTCTACTTGCATTGCTCACAGTAGGGAAAGTTATCCTCTTTAAAAGAGTTAAAGTATTTCAGCCAATCTAAGGTACATTTGCAACATAGAGCTACTTAAACCAGCAATATAATAGTGAATCTTCTGGCTGCTATAAGGCACATAAGTCATCCTTCATTGCCCAGCATGCCTTTTCTTGAAATTAGTAAACCTGCTTGTATTTAACCAACATTTTATCAATGTTTTTCTAAAAATTTAGGAAGAGTTGCAACTTAATTGATGCAACATAAAACATATCCCATTTTGCAACACTGTTGCCGTCAGGCTATAGCTAAAAAAAAACCAAAACAACAAACAACACAAAAAAACCAAAACCCAAACAAACCACGACCCCCAACAAAAACTGACAATGCTACAGTTTTAGAGTACACAAAAATCAAGAATATTAAACTACTGCTCTCTTAATTCTACAGTTTTGCCAACTTCTGTTTTATTGGCAAGTAGCCAAGTATTCTCCAACCAAAATACTATATTTTAATACACATTAAATACATAATAATAATAATTTACAGGCACAAAATAGAAAAGCAATCTCATACTGCATCCTAATGAACAATTTTGTTTTCTAAATTTAAAATTAGCTAAACCAATAACTCAGGCTCACTGATGTATACTTGCTTCAAAAGACATCTAATTCAACAACAGGAAAAGCTAGATAGATGAAATCAGCAGCCACAATCTGCTCTAGTAATATTAAAAAAACTCAAATGGGCATCACAACATTTATTTTGAATACATAATACAAAAACTAGCAAGCACACCACAGTTATTTTTAGAAAACTGAAGTGATTTGAGGAACAGTCTAATAATGGTCAGTTTAACAAAAAGATACAAGAAATAGCAAGTTCATTAGAATACAGATTTTAGATTCACACAACAAGCAGTTTTGCTAAAACAAGTAACCAATATGCCACTTCCAGCCAAGTTCCACATTAGTAGCAATGAGTGCATATCAATCAGTGTTTTAAAGTCAAAATGGCACCAAGTCACAAAAGAAAATACACACAGAAGTTACAAGACATACCAGAAAACATCTAATAATTTTGATGACATACTTGTAGAAATAAAATAGCAATTGTAACTAGGCGGAGACTAGTTATTCATAGCAACTAATAAACACTGAGTCATTATCTTAGTCATTGTCCTGTTAGTTCAGCATGTATTCCTTCCTCCATTTAGGACACAGCAGTTATTTTCAAAACAGACCAGATAAAGCACGCTTCTTCAAAGTAGTCAGCTACTTACCATGAAAACTAAACTCTCCATAATTAACAACATTCAGAGAACATATAGTTTCTCTACAAGAAGAAAAGAGTTCTCACCTGAGTGCATATGTATAGCCAGTGTTCTCTGGCAGACATTGGGGAGGAGTGTACGTGTGTAGACGTGAAAAGTCCATGTTGACTGTTTCAAATCATACTGTAAAAGGTGAAAATAAAGTAATGCAATGACTTAAAATTACATAAAGTCAATGTAGGAGCCCTTGCATTGTTCAGCCTGTATTAGGAAGTATTGGAAAAAAAAAAAGCTACTGTTACCAGAAATATGGAGCTCTCAATATTTCAGCAGTATTGCTGCTAGTGCTAGATATCCCTTATCATTACTGCATAAAGTTCAATGTATTTCTGACCATGACTGTCTTTACGATACTCTATTTTCAGCAATTTCCAAGTTCTCTGGAACATTACTGTAATATGAACCAAGCTCTTATCACAACTCTACCACAACACTTCCACAGGAACTAAGTTATGCTAGCAACCCCAAAAGCTAAGCAAGCATAAAAATTTAAAAAAACTACATAGCCATGCTTTCAGAGACCTCTTCACAATGAGTTTTGCTTTGAAAGCCCATTGAGCAACACACAGGCTGTTCTGTGCACCAACAAAGTGTAACACAGATGAAACTTAAGAAAGTTTTTATATATAGTCAAATCATTTTACTCTACAACCTTTGAACACCATCCACTACGCAGCAAGGGAGTTTCCTTCATTTCACATAAAATTCTAATATTTGGTATCGGTTACTCTATTCCTGTCATAAAAAACACTGAATACACACCCTAGCAGAAAAGCCAACTGCAAAATGACTCACATGGCTAGAATTAGGTACATTTTCCAGAGCGCCATCCACTTCCAAAAGAAACCCAACAAAAACCCCACCAAAACCACCAAACCAAAACCACCCTACCAACACTCATAAAACTTTCCATGGAGTCTTTGAAAGGTATCATAGCTTTAGGAAGAAAATAAAAACTGATGTTGTCATATTGAGAAACTGTAGGGCTGCGTGGGTGACTACTTGTGGCGTTATGTACAATTTGACTTTAAAGTTCAAAATATTTGCAAAAAACCTTGAGCCCTTCTCATTTTTTTTTTAGCCACAAGAAAAGTTTTGCTTTCTAGAAAAGATTCCTAGATAGCAGGTTATTCATGGTTAACAAATAGGAATTTGGCTATCCTGGATTTGCATGGTTAGCAAAGCAGAATCTTGGCTATTTTCAGATTATCTACAGCTCCTGTTTCAGCAGTAGTAAAAGATATTCCACACAACTATAATGACATGCCTAAACTAAGGTAAAAATATCCCTAGCTATGCTTTAATTCTTATAATCAAAACATCAACAAGTATCTCATTTTGGGGATGCACTTTGCTATGCTGAAATAGGAGCTTTCATTTGTATAGCTACATATACATAAAAAAATAGAGACAAAAAGCAGCGAGGTACAGGTAATCGCAGCTCAAAAAGAAATCCCTACACGTAACATTAAATGCTCTTGGTCAGTCAACCTGTAGCCTCCAAATCCTGATGTCAATAAGGCAGGAGGATATTTCCATTACTACTGAAGACAGAGTTTCCTTCTTGTTTTTAAAAATCAAAACTTGCAGGCCTAAACATTGTAACTTTCTGAATGCAAGCACCTCTCATGCATTTGTGGGGTTAATGAAAAATAAGGTCTTGCCTCTGCTATTTACACGTCTTTTAATGTCATAGAGAAAGCATTTCCACTAAGTGATCTTTCTCTACGCTTAGTTCACTTGTCCCAGAGCCATGATGCTTCTGTTGGCTTGTATATGAAATTAGTTGTTTGTTTAGAGGAAGCTTAAATCAGTAGTGCAGAAGCATTAGCAAAGAAGTCTTCTAATTCTCTTGCAGCAAATACTGCTCAAAGACATAACAGCTGCTGCCACACTTTAAGAACAAAGAAGAGCTCATTTTAGAACATAGGAAACGGGGACCAGAGTAACAATTCCCCAGTAATGAAAGTGGAAATACAGTTAATTTCAAGGTGAGGGATATTGATAACATCAGAGAGCACTTGTTTTAAACAACAGCAAAACAGATTTCTTGGACATATGCCAGTTGAAATTCAAAACAATGATTAAGGTTGATCTGTTTAAATTGGTCCATCCCAATAGAAAGATTTTGAAACTGCAAGCTAGGGAAACCTCTGTTTAGTTTCCACCAGAGCTGATCTTGACTGCTCAGCACGCATCATTTCATCAATAAACCTAGTTTTTACTGGCAACTCAATAGCCGATATCGTGCTTTTGACACCCAGCAATATTTTCCCACATGGAAAGCTAGGCTACACGAGTGAGCTTTCAGTAGCTACCCAACTCCTCCTTCTGCCTCTGCTACTCATATGGGCCGGGCAAAGGCAGACCTTGAAAAATAACATATTGACACAGTTTCTTTCCTGTTCTTTTTCCCTTCCCCATCGGTTCTCTCCTTACTTGATTTCTGAAGAAAACAAATGCTAGAATTTACATCACATTCCTTATTTGATAAGGTTTGAAATATATCATTAAGTTAGTACTAGATAAAATATGTACTTGACAATGGCACTGTTAACTGAAAAGCCTTGAAGGAATTTATGCGTAGGTCTATTAATAGCTGGTTTTCATAGCACCAAGATTTCCAGTAAAGATAAAAGGTTTGCCATCTGAACACCACACAGTTAGAAATCACTCTTAGAAAATTTAGGGGCTTGGTGTGATTCACTGGTTGTCTGATGCTCTAAAGTTAATTCAGACTCAAAGGGAAAAACCTTTACTCAATTTTTCAAAGCAACAAAACAGGCTTAACTGACTTAAACAGAACTTGAAAATAATCTTCAGAGATAACCAGCACAACTTTCAAAACCAGGCATCTAAAATTTACTGTGAAACTAGATTTAAAAAAAACCCAAACACACCTGGCTACTAGTTCAACAGCGTAATTTCTTCAGAACAAAACCCACAAAACAAACGATCAACCCAATTTATTTAGAAATATTCTACGTACTTATTACAGCAGAACTTTAACAGACCAGGGGTGGGTAGAGGACAGTAACTCCCTCTAATTTGTTCACTCATGTTTAACAGCACTCCACCTTTCATATATTAATTCTTGTAATTTATGAAACTTTCATATACAACTGGAACGAAGAGACATGTTTATAAAATATTTTGGAAATCTAAAAATGACAAAACATGGCAGAGAACCTTAGAGGTAGACATAGCACTTAGTTCCAGTTTAAACACTTCTGGGTGCCCAGCAGGTTTCTGATTTAGGTACCATAGATTTTTGTCTGGACTCAGATTCATGGAGGCTTTTAGTATCAGCTTTGCTGCAAGCATTACCAGGCCCAAACTTTAAGTAGCCTTTTTTCCTTCTTCAGAAGCCCATAAACATCGATTTCTAAGTACAAAGGGATATATAGTGAAAGAACTAAGCATGTAGTTACATAAAACCCCCCAAGTAGTAACAATACATTTATAAGACAACCTAAAGGCAATTAAAGAAAAGCACACATTTCAGCCAGAATGCTAGCAGACACTAGGTGCACCTCAACTTACAAGCTAACTTTCACATTCCTGCAGAGGAGACTGCTGGATTATTTGCTTTTTGGGGGAAGCAGACAACTACCACCATCTCAAGTATCCTCTCTCCCTTGCAATTCAACTGAATCAGCGTTAGGGTAAGTCAGCAGAGCAGAAGGGCAGGAGAAGACACAGATTCTGACTTGGTCAGAACAGAAGGAAGCACAGGGACACCTGTAATCAGTGCAGCAGAATTTACCTTTGCACAAAGCCCGTTGGCAGTCTCCAGAGAATGTGAAGCATCTGAATGGCATGAGACCGCATCACTACCTCATAAGCCTGTTTATCTGAAAATCACTTTCAGAATCAACCAGCCTCAATGAAACCCTAGTACCGCTGCAGCAAAATTCCGGCTTTCATGGCAGGTGATGAGATGCTCTGGTAGTGGCCTTTACGCACAGAAGCATGGCGGTGGGGGTGTTGCCAAATACATGTTGTATATACACTACAAGCACCTGGCAAGGACAAGGATGAACCCCCACTTATGTCTTTTGGGGTACATAGACTTCCACAAACATACTATCTAGGCATTTCCTCATGAACACCTCTTGTGATAAAGGAAGTGGTAAATCTCCATTTCACAAATGGGACCTTGACAGAGTAGAAATATTCACCAGGAAGTCTGTTAGAGAATGAGAAAATTTGCAAGAAAGCATGTTTTATATTTTACATTACAAGGGGTAAAAAAATTATACATTTACAGTCTTAGAGAGATGTTGGTAGTACTACTTTCAAGCAGAACCTATTCTATCCTTACCTTTTAAAGCAATCAAACTAAGTTTAAGTCATTATGATTTAACATACTAATGCCACAAAAGCTAAACAGACCTTTGGTCAAGTTATTAATAACAATGAAACTGGAACATGCAACCCTATCAGCTCCTGAGAGCAAGCCATTTTTTACTTGCAATTTCAATTTTTATTTTCTACTTCTTCAGAATAACCAATAAGATTACTGGTTTTGGTAAAAAAAAAAAAGGCGAATTCCCAAGTAAATGTACTCCACAAAGAATGTTTCCACATACCCAATTAACTACTAGCTTAAACAGGCTGAAGAGCAAGGAGCTCCGAGCTAAATCAACATTTTATTAGAACACACATTCTTAAAACGTTAGTATTCCTTTAAAACAAAAACACAAAAGCAAACAACCAACCCCACCCCACCCCCAAGTAATAAAATTCGCGTTGTAAACCAGGTGTTACCATTGAGTATTACGGCAAAGATCCCCCGACACAGGTGTCCAACCGGAAGGCTACTAACGAAAAAAGAGGTTCTCCACAAAGCAGTAACATTGCACATGCACATTAAGTAGCCCCTGAAACGGTTTTTAAACGAAGGGTTGATAGAAACCAGCTATACCCTCGGCTACGGCGAAACAATAAACACGCCTGTTCATTGTTTACACGCAGGGAGCACCTGGAGCGCTGCGTGACAACCCACCGAGTCATTTTACGAGCCTGGAACCTCCAGACCGCCCCGCAATTCAATACCTACGAGGAGTTCGGTGCGCAGGCCTCCGCATTTAAAGAGGCTCGGCGTCTGCTCGAGGCCTCCCCTACCCGACTCCGCGACCTGCCACGGAACCAGGCAGCCTCAGAGCGCTCCGGCGGCTCGCCCGGGCAAGCCTCCGGCCCGGCGGAGCGGCCGGGGACGGCTGGAAGGCGCGGCCGGTGCCCAGCGCCGCGGGCTGCCCCGGCCGGGGGGCGGAGGGGGCCGGGGGGCCGCCGCGCCGCGCCCGCCGAGGCGGCCCGGGCTCAGGGCGCGCTCCCCGGCGGACGGGACATGCTGTTCCATGCCACACCGCAGGATCCCAAAATGGCTTCCCCGGCCCCAACAAAGCCCGCAGGATCCGAGGGATCTGACCCAGCCTCCCGGAGCCTCCCTTGTCACTCAGAGGCAGAGTTTGAATTCACTGGACGCGGCCGCCTCAGCCAGCCCACGGCTTTTAACCCCTTGGTTGCCCCCGCGGAGAGGGTCCGGCTCCGGAGAGCTTATCCCGCGAAGGCGGAGGGGACCCGCCGCTGGCGTTCCTCCAGCTGTAGGCTCGCCCGCAGGTAACAAACAGAAGGCTAGGTATCCGACTTGGCTGCCTCGCGTCCCTAAACCGCTTCACCGGCCCGCGGAAACAACCTCAGTATTAGCGAACCCCACAAGTCCGACCCAACGTCCTGCTCGTTGCTATTAACGAACCCCACAAGTCCGACCCAACGTCCTGCTCGTGCTATTAACGAACCCCACAAGTCCGACCCAACGTCCTACTCGTTGTAACTGACGCCTACACCTCAACGCCTGAAGCGTCCGCAACTCTCGCCGTCACCGAGTCACCGGTTGGTCAAGCAGCACAGATTTAAGATATGCGCGCCACGCTTACCAATACATCAACGTAAAAAGCCTACTAAGCTTGTCAATAAAGCCCTCCATACAGATCACCGACAACAAAGCAGCCTGCGACTCACTTCCATAATATTATTATGAAAATTAGCAAACACTAATACACCCCCGCAGGCGAGAGGGGGAATTAGACATTAAGATTAACTTGGAAATCCAACAGAAGCATTACCCTGCAATAGTCAGTTGCAAAGCACCAAGAGGGAAAATTTTAACAAAATGAGCAAAGATTTCACTTCCTTTTTGCATGATGTTAAACTGAAACCAGACCATGGGATAGCGGGATTGCACATACTGCAAAAACATGGAACCTGGAACTTGCTAGCTAAGATTTTAATTTCCTATAACGTATTATAAGCAATACCTTTTTTTTAATAAATAAAGAAACATAAAATAAGGCAAACCAAATACTTTTTCTTTCCAGCAGACATGAAACTTCTTGAGGCTGCCAGAAAACAGGCGCTGCCTCTAAACAGTTTCGTGTTTCAGACGCTTCTACCCCTGTGGTCACTGAAGGGCAACAAAACATGATCACCACACGAGGAAGACAGCTCTACCATCTCAAAACGAGCACAATATTGTAATAATCAAGTTTTGCAGTACAACTACAAGCAATTACTCACTTGGTCAGTGATGCCAAACTCTTTTACAGTAAAACCCTACCTGTTTAACAACACTCCCCACAGAAGCAGTTCACTGGCACCAGCTGCCCTGAGGTGACAACCAGGGGAGGGAACGCAGCGAAGACAGGTTTGGCATCACCCAGCACCTGACCACAACATCGATTACAGTACATTACCTTTGCAGTAAAGCTCAGCAAGCGCAGGCACTACAGCGCGCTTATCAATTCTTTATCAGAGTGGAAAGCTGCAGGTTGTAGTAACTTCTGACAAGGGAATGCTCCAAAGGCCAGGCCCAGAGGGCACCCAAGCAGGCAGAGATTTGTCTCTCTCCTTCCAGCTTAACAGCAGCCGATCCAAGCAACTTCGGGCCCTGAAGAGAGCTCCGCGCTTGACCCAACAACTCCAGCCCGATGTCCTCACGCCCTGCCGCCTTCCTCGGACCACCGGCCGAGCTGAGGAAAAGCCGATCTCCCCCCCCGGCCGGGAGGGGGATGCAGAGACCGAAACACAACGCCCCAAGGGCTCCCTCACGGGCAGCTCCCTAACGCGGCCCTGGCCGCCGGAGCCCGCCTTTGCCCGGGACCGGCCCTGACGGCGGGAAGCGGCGGGCGGGCGGGCCGAGGCGGGAGCGGGCGGCAGCAGCCGCCAGTCAGATTGTGACGGGTAAACGTGGGCGGGGGGGGGCGGCGAGTAGCGCGGCAACGGCCGGAAAGGGCTGGCGCCGAGCCGTTCGCCAGCCGCCCCCCGTTCTGAGGGAGGGATTGGGGGGGGAGGAACGCGGCCTGACCCCTGAGGGAAAGGGGACACCCTCCACCCGCCCCAGCGCGGCCGCGGGGAGGGAGAAGCTCCCCCTCACAGGAGGAGGCGGAGAGGGGAGGAACACCGCACGCACAGCGAGGCCGGGGCTGCCGGTTACCTGGCGCCGGTGGAAGGAGGGAAAGGCAGAACCAGCGGCGGCGGCGGCGGCGGCTGAGATTGGCCTCGCCCCGCCCGCTTTGCTCGAGGCCGCCGGGAGGCCCCGCCCCGCCCCGCCCGTGCGGCGCGTGCCGCCAGTCCCCCCCTCCCCCCCGTGCGGCTCGCCCCGCCCACCCGTCACCGTCCCTCACACACCGCCCCTCACACCGCCCCGGCCCCGCCGCGCAGCGCGGGCATTCCTCCCCTTCTTCCTCCTCCTCCTCCTCCTCCTCCTCCTCAGCGGACACCCCTCAGCGCCCCGGCTCCCCCCGGCCCTGCCTCGGGCTCTTCCCGCCGGTAGCACCGGCCTGCGGGCGGCCGCAGGCAAACTGCCCCCCCCCCCCCGCCTCGGTTTCCCCCCTCCACAAAATGGAGCCGTGGATGCCTCTGAGGGAGAAAGGCGGGAGAGATGAGGAGGGTTACCGCTGATCTTCGCTTCGGCCGCTGTTGCGTGGATCCTCACCGACTTTCTTTCCCAGCGTTTCCGCCTCTCCCCTCACCGTTTCCTTCCCACTCGGTCTTTTTCGGGTTTTCTTTCCCTTTCGCTTGCTGTTCGCCTCCAAGACTTCTGGCGCTGGCACAGCGGGATGGGAGGGCTGCGGGTCCCACGCTGCGCCGGGGCGAGCTTCACCCACGCCAACACCGGGTAACCGCTGGACAACCGCACGGAAAAGAAATGTCACGGGCCCGCTCTCGGCAGAGAAGTTGTGGCGTGAAAGAAGCCCCGTTGTTCAAATATTTGGGGAACGCACGCAAATAGGTTCAATCTGAAATCTGTGTCGGTCGTGTTTTGTTAAAGCTTTAGTCTCCCCGAGCCTACAGTTTTCTTGCGGGCATTGCAATGCTGCGCGCTGCGGGCAAGTACGGTTCAAATGGCAGTAAACAGAAGAATAGGGAATGTGTCACTTGAGAAAGGGTGATCGGGCCAAAAATTGTTATTTACTTGTGCATGCAAGAGAAATGACTCAGCTTGCTGGGAAAGAGTGGGTAATAAATGCATAATTATCAAATAAATAAACAGACTCTGTTTACTTGTCAGATACAAAGAGGGTAAAAGCAGCTAATCCTTAAGAAACAGAAAAAGATGCAAAATAAAGACATTCACTTAAGATGTTAGCTGACGTTGATGTAGCACTGATTTTAGGCAGTTACTGTTTATTTTAAAAGAGCTTTGCTCTAGCTTTGTGAAAGTTTTCAGATGCTGCAGCCAAAGTTGAGCTGGTCCCAGTAATACTTTGAAGCCAGCACATAATTCGGTAAGACGCGCAGCCCCTCACCCCTTGCCTCCTGCTGGCATATGGCTGAATACTTTGCAGAAAGCTAAATCACCTCACTTTTCTGACCACCCCTTCTCTTCCTGCACTTAACTCCACACCCGTTTTCTTGTCTTTAGAGTAGATAATGTTTAAGGGCTTAAGATAGTCAGGGCAAAATCACTTCTTAGTTTAAATCTCCCTGAAATTCTTCGGTGGTTTAAGGCCAGGCCTTCTGAGGGATATTTCTCCCCCCGTCCCCCTGGAGCCCAGCCAGGGCAGGCTGCGTTCTGCTCTGGCAGGACCAGGCATGTCACGCTCCCCGGGCGTTGCTGCAGCTCCCCGGGCTGCTCTGACTTGTCCCGAGCAGTTGTTTTTCCATCAGGACCAGGCCAAGAGGCTGGAGGAGGATGTCTTAGACTCCGCTTCGCCTCCGCTCCTCAGCTACGAGGAGCGATAGTGCCATTGGCTTCTAGGTTTTAAGGGAAACTTGGTCGCATGTCCCAGTTTTGTTAAAAGAAGCTGGTACATATAGGGAGCTAATTTTTTTCACGTTTCAGAAGAAACTGCTCTGAGGCAAACAAAAATCCTTTCAAGGTTTTCAGCATCCAGCAATGAGCTCTGAACATGAAGTGGGCTCACTTGATTTTATCGGCTAAACTGAAGTCTGTAGAAAAGCGGCCAATAAGAATAAAAATTGATCATATTAAAAATGTTTCAGTTTTAACACTGTAGAGAGCAGTCAGGAATTTAGGGGGAAAAAAAAAAGCTTTCTTAACTAACATCAGGTATAGGGAAACTGCAATACAAGGCCAAACCAATCCAAGGTCCACATTTCTCTAGTCCTACCTCTTCTTTCCTTCCCTTCCCACTGTGATTCCCACATTATTGCTCCCTTCCCTTCCCATTCCCAGTGCACTCCTGCACCGACACCTAGCAAACCTGTTCTGCTCCCTGTTGTGGTCCTTGCTATCAAAAGGTACAGGTCCCCACAGTGACTGAAGGTATGGACTGAAGCTGACAGAAACCAGCGTGGCAAGGTGTTTCTGACTGGTACTACTGGGTACTGGGCACGGCATGCTGCTGTGCAGGTTGGAAAGGGTGAAACGCTTCCCAGCGTTATGGAGGGGCAGCACTCCATGGGTATGTGCATCGCTGGTGAGGGGTGCCTGGAAGCCCTGGGCGGGCTGGGGGATTGCTGAGGACGGGACACTGCTGTGCCATGGGTCAGTGAGGGCACCAGATCTCTGCTTCGAAGTCTGAAGGTTGTGGGGTTGGGGAAGCCCTGAAGCGAGTCGCAGGGAGCTCGGCAGCAGCCTGGGGAGGGATGCTGGGGTCAGGGTGCTGGGGTAACGCGTGGCAGGGATGCGCTGGGCAAGGGGGATGCTGCGGATTTGTTCCTTAGTGTGAGGAAGCGTGGTGACCTTTATGTCCAAGGCTGGGGACGTGATCGTATATATGCAGTAGTATGAAAATAGCCTAAACCACCTGGAAATCTGTTTTCTCGCTCATTAAAGAAAAAGTTTCTCGCCAGCTGCATCACACTTTATGGTTAAACTTTCTCTACACCATCATTACTGTCAGCCAAAGGCAATGGGTGCTCCATACAGGGCAATTAGGTTATCAGTTAAAAGGGGGCTGCAAAGCACTTCAATTCAATTTTGCCACTAGATCCTGCCATAGTCCTGACTTACAGGGGATTTCAGACGTTAACAAGAAAAGCCGATTACACACAAGGCAGGCCGTCAGAGCAGCCGTTCTCCTCACAGCTCTCATCTGCTGCTTCATCTCAGTTACTGCTGTTCGTGAGCTTCCCCGGGGGATTGATCTCAGTAAATGGACACAAGCCTGTTAACTGTAATTTTTGTTGATCCTTCAGCTGCCTAATAATGAAGTTTTTTTGCTTTATTTTTCTTTCTCTCTTTTCAAAACATGGTTAGAACCTCACATGAAGGGCTGAGGCACAGAGCAGTCCTTTATGTGTCCACCAGGACCAGCTCTGATGCACTCTTTTAGCCAACAGTTGCTCACCTTCCCATGCAGTGATCCTAACACATATTCTGCAAATGAAACAGAAACCTGGCTCCTCTCAAATCACCAGTTGACTTCCACAGGCCAAGACGTTACTTTATATCTGGGAAGATGCTCTAGTGTTTGTGTTGTGCAGACAAGGGACTTCTCCTAAGTGAGATAAAACCTACGCAGTAACCCATCAGAACTCTAATCTCTCTAACTTTAGCTATTATAGTATAATACCTTAAATATAGTAAATAAAATAATAAATAAAATAAATTATAGTATAATAACATAAATATTATGGTTATGCTATACTATAATAGTATAGTTTTACTGTAGTATAGTATATAGTATAGTAAAACTATACTGTACTATAATAGTTATTTCCAGTTGTAACTGGAAAGTTGTTATACTATAATAGCTAAAGTTCTATATGTAAAGATTAGATTAGATTCCAATTCTGATGGGTTGTTATACTTTATACTAACTTTCCGGTTATAACTGGAGGTTAGTCTCTGGGGAGCACACTGTGTACGCAAGCAGACAAGGTGCGTTAGTGTATCTTTACCGTGGGCTCAGATGACACAGCGCACAGCCGGACACCTGCGGACAGACTGTCTGCAATCTGCCTACAGCATTTCTGAGGAAATCTGCAGACTGCCTGTAAGGACCCACGTGGATGAGAAGTGGATGGATCTGGGAACATACTTGACCTCCAGTCGCTCCTAAAAATGCTCTCTGATGTAGGCTTTCTCTCAAAGTCTAGGTGCCTCATTTGGCAGTGCCCTCTCAATGTCTAATTAATTGATTCTATTTAAGGTAGTCAACAAATATTTAGAAGATTCTATATTCAGTTTGACAATGCATGCACTTACCAAAAACTTTGTTTTGCTGAGAATCCAAGTCCCAGGATCCTCCACCACAGGTCTTCTAGCTTACAAGGACGAAGACAGAAGCACATCTGTTCGTCACAGGAAGGGCAGGGCTAAAGCCTGCTTATCTAAAGAGTCTGAAAGTTTGAGATAACTGTTTTGCCCCTCAAAATTGTCCTTGCTTAAAAGTTACGTAATTAATATGATCCTAGTAACATTATGCAATGAACACAAATAACATCTAGTACATATAACAGCTGATCTAGCAAAATAGAAAAAAACCCACATTCATCCCAATTGTGTTCCTACTGACGCAGTATAAGGTTGAAGCTGAGAAAGTTGAGTCTCGAAAGTAACTTTCAACCCCCAGCTTATACACCATCTGCAGGAGACTCGATAATACTACTTCTTCATAAAGGGATTTGAAAAATTTGGGTTGTATAAGTTGAAGTATGTTAAACTATAAGCAGGGTCAGCATATTGTTGAAGTCCTATATCCAGAACACTTTCTAATACAAGGATGTAGTGGCAGATATCTAGTTTGTCATACGTGCATAAACAAGATCAGTTTGCTGTTTAATGTCTCTGGAAGGACTATTAGAATATTCAATTCAAAAAGCTCTCCTGCCTCTGAAGAAAAAAGCTGGTTTGCTGGATGATGCAGAGATTTTTCTTTGGGAGGCATCCCACAATGGACTGTTCTAAAAAAGTGCTCAACATAGGCAGAAAAAAATTTCCCCAGCCTGCTGAAGATACCAAGCTTGATGAATACTTCAGCTCTTACTATTTGTGTACTGGCTTTAGAACACCTTGAAAAACTTTGACTAGATTTCACTTCACCTAAGAAGGTTCTCTTATCTTCTATAATCCCAGATTTGAAGTTGGGTTTTCAAATATCTCCTCTTTAGATCACAAGAGTAATCAAAAGCACCCGCACAACATTTGCACTGTAGCTATCATGAGGTTGCAGTCAGTGGTAAAGTGAAAGAATCTAAATTTTGCCAGTATAGGAAGCTAAAAAAATGTGCCTGTAGTAATATCATTAAGTAGGATTTAATTGGTGGACTTTTTCAAGGAAACTTTAAAATAAGAACTGGGTTCTTGTTGCTGAAGCAAAACTTTAGGTTACATTGGAAGAACCTGCTGCCTCGCAGCGCTTTGAAACGCTATTTTTTTTTTTGAGAACAGAGTGTTGAATGAAAACTCTAAGGGCTCTGCTAGGATAGTTACATAGTCTATTTCCAGTCTAATTAAATTGGCTTTTTAATCATTGACTAGACTAAGGAAACAATTTCACGGAATCACAGAATAGCTGAGGCTGGAAGAGGCCTCTGGAGATCAGGAAGTCCAAATCCCTGCCCAAGCAGAGTCAGGTAGAACAGGTTTCCCAGGACTGTGTTAAGTCAGGTTTTGAATATCTCCAAGCCTGGAGACTCCACAACGTCTTCACTCTATTTAATGCCTTCTAGAGATTTTTATTTCACTCATATTGCACCTTCTAAGAATTTCAGCTGACCCTCCAGTTACAGTGAGTTAAATAGTTAATAGTTTTTAGTCAACTAAAATGCTGCTCAATACAGGAATGGTTATATTTTGGCTTTTCATGAAAAGTCAACTTCAAAGACAGTACATATGATCTAAAATGACTATCCTTTTCTACAGAAATGCAAAATAGCTTTTGGATCCATAAGAAACTACTCAATTATCCTGTATCATTAGCATTATTATCCCTTTCTGGTAGAATTTTCAAAGCAACCTAGTATTTTGTGGAGAAGTGGCCATGAGTTTACTTGGCTGCTTTTAAGCTAGGAATAAGACTTGTCTTCTGTATCTAATCTCTCTCAAATGTTTCTTTGAGAATGCAAGTAGATAGTGCTGTAAACAGGTCATGGTTTGGTTAACAAATGTGTCACAAGTCTGAAAAGGTAAAGTTAGCTCAGATGGATAAACAAACATAAGGACTTCCTACAGTGTAAGGAGTATTACCAAACCCCACTGAGCTTGGTTTTAGATTTGATACAAAGCTGAGGCACTTGGGAGTTAGAAACCAAAGAGCACTTTTTGTCTGTAATACAGATAATTGGGGGAAAAAAAAAAAAATCAGGATCCTGATTTTCCATGTTTTGTGTGTGCAATAAATAGCACACTACCCCACAACGACATAGACAAGAATCGAGGAGCTCACTTACTTTATTACATAGCCGAGAATATAAGACAACACTAAAACTTATACACTACATGGGTCTTCTAAAAAAATAAATCAAGCTTTAACCTAATATTGCAGAATTTCATTTCAAAGTAATATGCAAACAAGAGTTGCTTGCTTTCCAAGGCACAATGGTATAAACATAAAAACTGCAGATGCAAAATATTTAATACAAAAATATAAATACTGTTTATCTAAATGCCAAACCAGCATACTTCCTCTCATGTATAAACCTTAATTTAAAAAAGGCTAGCTTTATTGTCAGTCATGAAATGTAATACAATGACGATAAAAACTATTCCTTCAGTGACACCTGCTCAGAAGATGTCCCTATTATACCAGCATGAGTACTCAAAACATTATCAAAACTTTGCTGCATTCTGCAAAAGAAATTTGGCTGGTTTTTTTTCCTGATAAAACTGATCCTCACAGACCCGACTCTGTAAAGTCTGAATATTATACAGACTTTGAAATGCTCCTTGAAAGACAGTCTTCACTGAATTACATTAATAACTTTGACATTAGACTATCACTTTGTTAAATAAATTATCTTTCTCAATTATAAATAGCGTCAAATTCCTGGAAAACACTCCTCCTTTAAACCTTGTATCTGAAAAACTTCCAATGCAAAGTGAATTAAAACATTGTTTTATTGCTAGCAAATACAAAGAACTGTTCAAATGGCAAAGAACAGAGAATTGTGCCAATTTGACTTTTAAATGAGCTAATAGTGAACTTACAAAGAAAAAACAATCTATTTATTGCTCAGCCTTTCTTAAGCAAATGAAAATACAAAAGTAATCCAGATCATACAGATTTCACATACAGTTCACTAAAAAGAATTTCAACATTGATTCATAAAGCTGATTCTTTGGCTGACTGAATGTGATGGAGTAGTTGATTACAATAGACTGGTGTTTGATGCTTATGTACAACCCCTTCAATTTCTCTCACGAGCAGTTCTGGATATAAAACGCTTCCTTCTTTTAAAACTTCTGTAAAACAAAAATAAGTTTTATAAATCATTAGCCACTCTGTGTTTCTCTATTCAAGTTCCCTCAAAGTAGCCAAAACCTAATCTGGAAGTTGTTCCACAAGTTGTGCAGTCATGACAACCCAATTCCTCCCTCATTTGCCGAGGTCTGTATTTTGACATTTATGTGCTTGAACACAGACCAATACACTAATAACTTCCACAGAATCCATCAAGCAAGCTAGGATATGGTCACATCCTGCAATGGTCAGTATCTACGCTCCATATCCTGTTTACCATCTACAAAGTCTTCTGATATACCAGATGCTCTGATATTCCCCCTCTGGTGAATGCTAGACAGAACATTACATTCTGCATACAGGTAAAAGGTCTGAGCTCATACTCACTGAAACCCAAAGGAAAGCTTCCAGCCTGTTCGGATTAGCCTCTAGTTAGCTGCTTTCATATAACACTTGAAAACACGATTTAAAAAGCACTGTTAAAAATAGACAACCGAAAGTCTTACCTAGGACTGCATTTTGGATATTTTGATCTGGGTCATCGAGATGTATCAATAGTTCTTGATACAGAAACTCAATATGAGTTTCCATTGCAGATTTCACATCACTGTCCTTTAAGCATTTAAACCAATTAGTTAAGGTGTGAGCAGCTGCCAGTCGTACATCACACGAAGCATCATCCAGACGCTTTAAAACTTCTGAAAAGGAGCACAGGCATAACCAAACAGCACTGTGAACAGCAAAGTTATCTTTGCATTTGAAAAAACAAATGTATTTTGTCATCACTGAAATTATTGTTGCATTTATGACATATTTCTGTCTTTTGAACATTGTGAATACATGTAGTACATTGTTCCTAAAAGCACACAGTGCACTGTTATTGGGTTATGTTGTCAAACACATTAAAAGAAATGTACAAAATTATGTAGATTAGTTGAACATTTTCTAGCACTCTTTCTAACAACACACTATGAATGTTTATTAATGCATTACAGAAGTAGAGTTTAAGTATTTCTATGCTCTATAAAGCACAGTATTTCTATCAAATATTAGTGTTTCAGTGAATGACTGCATTGCAGACTATTTGAATATCCAAGATGCAAAGATATACTTTGACAATTGTCAGATTGGGTATTTCTCCAAAATAAAAATGTTTGTTGTTAGATTTCTACTGTGCCATGTAAGAAAAAGTATCAGTCATTAAGATGCTGAGTTTGGGAAAGTCCAATTTATTTGTATATATCTCTGAGAACATAAATCCTGTTACATAGCATAGACTGTACTTCTCCTGATTCATTGTTTAGCATTTAAACATCATCCTAAGAAGCATTACAAATAATAGCTCTATCTGACATTACAGTACTCTATATTAAGGTTTTCTTCTTCCCTTTTTTTTTTTTTTTTTTAAGAAAAAAACCCAACCCACTACCTATTCAGCTCTATTTATGGTACAATGAAATGGTTTGCGCTTGGCACTCTGAAACACAGCGAGGAGAACAATGTGACTACCATTTATATAATGCATTACTGTTCTGCTTTCACTATAGTTAGAACATTATTTCATATAGTCTAAACTAGGAAGCAATGCAGATGAAATACTGGCAAGCCTTGCAAAGACCGTAATATTGAGTGAAGTTCCACCTAGTGGTCTAATGCATAATAATGTTGGGAATACTGCTCAGTTCAGCTCGATTGGGAGTGAGGGCATTTCCAAAGGACATTAACTTGTCTGCAATACAATACCTCAATGAAATGAAATTCCGCAGTTAAAAAGCTACTACCGCAAGGCCTTGCAAGAGACAAGTGGTGTTGGAGTCACATTCAACAACACCTACTCAAGTGTTAACACCTTGATTTTCTGAAATGTGTATGTGTACTTTATATACTTTAAGCAGTCTCACTTACCAGTTTAAGACCATGGCTTAGTCTCTGCAGGATTAAGACATTAAATTGCCTCTCACACACAAAAATGCTGCTAATGGTATGATTTTGTGCAGCACTTTACTTTTTCCATTTCCTTAATAGCTATAAAATTACTCTGGGGGAGAACTACCCAAATAGTTAAAATACCAGATAAGAGAACACAGAAATAGCATTGGAATACATGTATGGGAGTGAAATAAGGATGGTTGAGAAACCGAGCCTACATAAAATCTGCCCCTATTTGTATCTCAAACTCTTTAAAGGCTTTTGGCTCTTTACATAGGATTAAAGCCAGATGCCATAGTGATACACAGCAGTTTTTGTCATTCCCTAGCCTGTATTAGTGCTTTCACTGCTACCAGCTGCACTGAATCTGCAGGTGAAGTGGACAACCTGCACAGTGAATCCCAAAGCTATACAGTGAATCTGCCTACTGCTTGAGCACGTATCCTTATCCTTAAAAGCTAAGCTAACTATGATACTTTGGTAAAAAAGCAACTGTGATTCTTCAACATGGAGATCTTGATTAAAAAAAAAAAAACAAACAAACTTTTACACTTACCCGTGTAAGTGTTGGTAAATTGATCTTCATCAAACTGCCTCCCACAGACTTTTAAAAAAACACCAACAATACGACAAGCCATCAGTCGAGTAATTTTAGAGTCTTCATCCATGGCAGCAATAATTTGGGGCATTAGCCCATCTTTGACTTTTAAGATCTACAATTAACAGGAAAAGCATAGAACAGCAGCAACTTTTCAGTCACTCTAAAACAATATGCTTATTGGTTACATCAGTTACCATTAGGTCTGACCGATACTGGCTTGCTTAATTTAAAAAGAAAAAGTTAACTATAAAAGTTAACCTGAAATCTTGGAAGTTACAGAACTCTATTTTTGCCTCTAAGCAAGCTTGGGAAATGAAAATCCACCAGTCGATCATCCAGTTCATGAATGCTTGGTATATATGCAGATGAGCTTTATGTAACTTGTAAAAGCTTTAAACTTACTTGTCTTTTTATTTTTAAAAAATTGCTGGCAAGACTTTAATTTGGAGATGAGGATTATGTGTAAGCACCAGTAGATGGTGCTCTTATTCTAAAAGGAAGCTTTTAGGTAAAGACTGTTGTAATACAATGTTTTAGTAAGTTTTGTAATTTGACTTTAATATCTACATTTCGTATACATTAATGCAAAAAAGGCATTAAGGCACTGATTAAAAAAAAGAAGTTTAACTAGAATAGTAGTCTCTGATATAAATGTTTTCGTATATGTGAACTCAACCAGTTACGTGTGTTTAAGCACTTTGTTCAATTAAGATCTGTTCTAAAGACAATAAAGACTATGAACATTTAATAACATTTTAATTGCATTTATTTTTTAAAAATGCCCTTATATTTAACATTATTTCCAGTGCATCATTTCCAAATGCTATTTTTGTTAGCAAAGAAGCTTCAAAAAAACCCATCAGATTCAATCCTTAATCACTATGGCGGGTGTAACATTTCTTTAAGGGTACTCCTTGTTAGCTCTCTACTTCAGTTTCTACAGAAACCCTTCAAGTTCCATCCCAAGTCCTCCTGCCCTTTCCAGGAATCTTTTAGATTTTTTTTTTCCTAAATGGACCTGTGGGCTCCAAGGCAGCCAGTCAGCTTGTCTTTGCCGCATTACACAAAAGCATGTCCTGGCTAGTTCCTGTGCTGCTTCAGAGGCGCTGGCTAGGTGTCCAATAATGTCAGGTACCGACGTTGTGTGCTAACGGTGGCTAGTATTTTGTGCTACAGAACTGACGTTATGCTAGAACAAAGATCTACAAAATCTGAGTGAGTTCTACAGCTCACCAGGTTGCTGACCTTAGATCTCTTATCAGAATATCATCATCCCTCCACTATTGATTGTTTCAGTTGTTAATACTCAATTACGGTTATCTAATTTTATTGTGAAAACTCTATATCCATTTGAAAATATTACTTACAATAAAGATTTATTCTTCTTTTCCCCTTGCATTTATTTTGTCTTCCTGCGTAAGATTTCAAAGTACATTTGATGAGAAAGAGAGAATTTACCTCTGTTGGTGAAAGCATTTCACAGTGAATAAGAGCCCAAAGGCATGATACAGCTGTAGTGCGGATGGCAGCTGCTGTTCTTCCAGCATGCCACTGCAGATTAGGAGCCAGTATGTCTTTTATCACAGTCTCAAGGTAACTAGGGAACAGCCTGAAGCCAAAAATAAGAAAGCAAAATAAAGGTTCATGAGAAAGTGATAAAGAGACTGACAGGATGTAAAAGAGAATTTTCTGTCACAGAAACATAGGCAGAAAAGGAAAAAAAAAAAAAGACTCTGTAAAAAAATAAATAAAGTCTTATAAGTCAATGTGATTATAATGTATGTGATAAGCTTTTCATAACTTAATTTTTCTAGATAATATTTAAACAAATACCTAACATTCATGGAAAGGGGAGGCTAGACTTTCTCCCACTTCAGACGATGCCCATGACTCACTGTGTTATCTTGGTAAACTACTTACCTTCTCTCTGTCTCATTTTCTCCGTCTGTGAAGTGGAGATAACACCCCATATGAATGCTGTGAGGATTCATTAATATTTGTAAGGCCCTTTGAGACTGTCCAGTGAAAAGTATTTATAACGTGAAAAGTATGAATGCTATTGATGAGACCTGAACTACTGATACTGCAGGGAGTCTACACAGAATACTTCAGCTTTCCCTTGGCTCAGAAACTTGTCTCCCTCAAGGATGAGAGGTCTGCAGGATTTTCTGATGGTGCCAGTCCCAATACTAGTTTGTTTTCATTACAAACACACAAATCTGTGATATGTAATGGTGCTGGTGCTTCTTCTTCCTTCTCTATTGAATGGGCTGTTATAATCCTAAAAGGTGCTGCAAGAGGCAGTATTTCCTCACACCCATTTAATTCCAGGTCAAACCATTTTAAATAAAGAGAAAAAGATACAGATCTTACACAAAAGTTAAAAAAGACATTGCTGCATCAAAGAGACATGTGTGCCTGGCTGTGACTAGATAACTAAGGCTCAGGTTATTCACTGTGCTTCTTTGGCCTTAACAAACAGCTGGCAGCATGCAAAACAGATTGATAAATAACAGGCTAAATCTGCCTTGACTTGTGTCCCACTAAATTCAAACTTCCCGCAGACCTGGACTATGGCTACCTGAGTGCAAAACAGCACATCACCACCCTGGTGCTTGGCAGAAAGGGAAGAAGCTGTTGCTGACTTTTCTGAGTCCTACGTTTCCAGAATGACTAAGTGGCTCCTACAGAGATGTGCCAAGCCACAGGAAGAACATAATGGGTAATGTTAACAACAAACAATTATCACTAAGTACTTTTAAAAAAAATCCCAACAGCAAACCAAAATCATCCAGCAATAAAAAAATTCCGTAATACTACTGTATCAGTGTAATAAGAAATGTAATTGTATCCACTTCTTTCCAGTAACTACCCTTTACCCACTGTGGTTAGACCATGTCACCTAGGTGTAATCTGACTGAAGTATGACCCCCTAGCCTGCCAGGCCTTAATTATCTATTGCACACACACCAAACTGAAAATCTCTGTCTTCAGCATGATGAAAATAGATATACCTGGCTGCTGCTTAGCCCCTTGGCTAAGGGAGCACTCCCTGCCTGAGAAAGTCAGAGATCCATTCTTGCTTCCTGCCCAGCAGATGGCACTTCAGATTCAGTAATAACATGAAATCTGATGTCCCATTAGACCTATCTAAATTTGTCAAAAACCTTTAGATTTATTATTTTAAACACATTTTTGAGAATTAATAATTTTCTAGTCAAAAAGTTGCCTGAAAAAAAATAACTAATGATTACCATGATCCCAAATTTCCTTTTAGCTCCAAAGCTAAAAAAAGCTTTGTGCTATCTGTGCTACTGTGTTATCTGATCAGTTTTTAATAAAGCCTTCTGTTAAATTGCAGAGAAAAACCAATCTGTCAAAACATAAAGGTAAATTTCATCAGCATTATATTAACTGTAATGCTATGCTATTTGTGAGAATGTTTGTTCCAGTGCCTTGAAATAGAATCAGTAAAGCAATATCTGGCAATTATCTGACTCAATCATGTCAGACTCAAACAAGATTAGATGACCACACAACTGTGTTTAGCATAATAACTGAAAGACTTCCTATCTAAACTGTTAGAATGTTTTTAAGGAGCTAAACAAATTACTGCCAGCAGTGAATGTGATTGTGTAACCAGAACTACTTACTACTTTACTACACTATCTCTCATTACCATTAAGATGTATTTTTTGCTGCTGCTGCTGCAATTAAGTTCTCCCTCATTCCATTTTCAGATGTTACTGTTGTAAATCTATGTAACTTAATTCTAAAAGTGAGTAATTTCCATGAAAGAACGTACCCTGTCTGTGCTATTTGTATTTACAGGGTTGAGACTTTATTCTCAACAGGGTATGAAATAACTAAAACATGATCTGTGCATACAGTAATACCTAGCTCTTATGCAGATATAAAAAGCAGAGCTTGGGTTTACATTAAAATTGCTACCCCCATTTTATGGACTTATATACTTAAACTTTCATTCCATGTTGATTATTTTTTATACATTTTTGTTCTGGATTGGCTCCTTTTCTGCTTTTATGGCACTGCTGCACTTAGCTTTATATGTTTGTGGATTGTTGTGTTTTGGTTTTTTTTGTGTGTACGTTTTTGTTTTTTCCAAACTGAACATCCTAAATCCAGGTATTTTGAAACAAAATCGGATTTGCTTTTACAAATCAAAACCTCCAAAAATGTTTTGCAACAATGCTTCAAGCACAGAAACTTTCCATGTTACTTCCTACGTGAAAGAATTTGCTGTGACAATGGTAAGTAGGATCGAGACTTTAAAGAGTCATTTAACTCCCTCTACTGATTTTTAGTCTCTGAAGATAAACCTACTGGTAAAATTCATTGCATTCCTCTTGTTCTCAGAGGACAGAGCGCCTCATTATGAGTTAGACTGGGCCATCCTTAGCCAGGAGTCTCCTTCATACAAACAGGTCTATTAGCGTCATTGGATGTATCTAATCTTGACAAAAGGACATTCACTCAAACTGCCCTAAGCGAAACAATTTCCATCGCTGCTATCTGTGGAGAGCTGGTGTGATGTGTGGCTATATTCGCTGAGAGTATTACTTTGAAACGTATTCTATTTTTTCCACACTGATAATTTCCCTTTCCTAGGAATCTTAGTGAAGCTGGCAGCTCATTGGGTTGGTTTTCTTTTTCCCCCTCTTTGCCTCAATTATTTATACAAATGACTGGGTTGAAGATGAAAGATTTTGTTATTCATTCTATTTACTTTGACTACTGCCAAAACAAAAGTTTTCTCTCTGATGATATTCTCCATATGGTCCTGCACTGATCCCCTCTCTCTACCAGCAGTACCTTCATGACCTAACTTAATATACTTACCTGAGCACTTCAGAGACTTTCAGATAGAGAAGTGCTCCCAATCCTACTGTACATTTTACAGGTGAGAAACAAAGAGCGAATACGGCTATACATTAACAGAGAAGTCCTTCCTACCTCCTAGCCACCCTAGTCATGAACATTGTGGGTCAGGAGTCTGTAGCATGCCATGTAATGTACCTGTCATATTGCTTAGATGCAGCCTAAATGATTTTCTGTAGGTCACAATGAGAGGCAGAACAGAGAATTTAACTCAGTTCTTCAAATTCTACTCTGCTGTAATCTGTAATGCTATTTCTGAGGAGGAAGAGCAGGAGATCAGATAACCGAAAATGTATAGAGAAGAAATGCCAGTGACACTAACTTGTTGACCAGGTCTGAATTTGATTAAATACTTTGAAAGAATAAACATTTTTTTTTAAACATTAAATATGTAGAAAATAATAAATGTGATTGTATGGTCAGTGCACAGGAGCTAATAATGTATTCTGCAGTAAATAAAGGACAGTAAAATTATGCCATAAAAAAATAAATAGACGGGAGAGAGTTGCATTATCCCATTTTTAGACTGAAATACGTTATTACACACTTAATAAGCACTGATGTTGTGTTCAGGGGATCATAGAACACATGAGATGACATTTCTTGGCTCCACCATTTTTGCATTCTCAGTTAGATGATACAGATCTGAGATACAACAGATTAGCTTACAACAAATAGTCAGATCCTGGAACACTTAAAATAGTTTTCAAAGTGCTTTTCTTTCAGGAAGATTCTTGTATATCTAGATTGATCTTGTAACTAGCACTCAGTTATGTGATTATTTAAACAAGTAATCCACTGACTACAGAAAGAATTTTCGTATGAATGGGGATTTTAACACTGGATCCTGAAAATATGGAAACAGATAACACCACGCTTGGCACAAAAGCTTTCAGTTAAAAAAGGACAGCTGCATTATATTCCATTTTAAGCACACTAGCTCAAAATCTATTTGGGGATGCATTAGCAGATTCTTCAGCTTACCTGGAATACCCCACTGAATGGGAACACCCGGGTTCCACTGTTATAGGATGCAGGCCATGCATATACTAAATATATCTAAAAATGGTAACAATACATCTACATTCATACTAACATGGCCTCATGGAACCTGAATGAGTGTTCAGCATACCAGAATGCCCACTGAGTGCCAATTTGCTCATCAGAATAACGAAAAAAAAACTTTTAAGTATAAATGACCATTGCTATCGAACTACTTTTACGAAGAATGCTTCCTGTGATTGTTTTTTGGTTTTTTGGGGGTTTTTTTTTGTTTTTTAAGAGTTAAAAATGAAAAAAAACTGCATCAGAATACATTTACATACTACATGCAGCAGGCACTGGGAAAAGCAGAGCAGATATGGTTTATGTATTCAGGACAACTTTGCAGAAGTGTTTGCACTACCAGTAAGGCTAAATTAATAATGACAAAAGAGCCTCAGTGTTGCCATTGTTATAAATGGAGGGGTTTTATGAGCACCATAAATTATAGTTAGATTGTACTTGTAATGCATAAATCGTGCCAAGCAACAGGAGACTTCCATCTTTAGTCACTGAGAGTAATAATGATTCCTTATCAAACATTTAGTTTAATGCTTTTTAAACACCATGCTGTATCATGGGCATTTTTAAATGCCCATTTTTGGGGGCGTTTTATTGTTTCCTTACAATGGCTACAGGCAAAGTTTAAGGATTTAGGAGTTGGCTGGGAGGAAAAGAAAAAAGCAAAACACAAGTAACTCCCCCCCCCCCCCCCCCATTTCTTTCTTAAGAATCCCCATTTTAGCTTTCAAACATGTATTCCTTTCAACTATAGCTCTTTATTTTTTGAAAACTATCCAGATCTGCATGACATCCATTTTAATTCTCCACAGTGGCAGAGGTAGGAAGACTACAGTGGAGGAAGTCCAAAATTCCATTTATTTTTTTTTTTTTTAAATTATTGCACTCCGCCCTTCTAAGCATTGTTAAAAAATACAGCAAGAAAAATATGCTGTAGAAGATGGTGGGAAAGTCTTTCTTCTGCCAGACATGCTAACATGGACACAATTATAGGGGTTAAATAACTACCATGGTCATTACTTTTTAATGCCATGGTAGTGTTCAAACAGCTGTGTGAAATTAGAACTCTACTTACCCCTGAGAATTGACAGTTTCACTTGCTTTCTGGAGCAACTGTGATAAAACAGTGAAAAGTTTTAACCGCATCTGGGGATCTTTGTTTGGCTGAAGACACGTCGTAAGAATGAGAATAAAGTTATTTAGAGCTTCACCTATGACAGGACCTAGAAAATAAACACGTAAGACTTATTTCAGAGTCCTAATAAGTTCTATTTAGATGTTTAATATGTGAGTGTATTAGAATTTGTAATATGCCTGGTATTAAAACAGTACTTAACTCTCCACTCTTGCATGGCAGCTGTTGATATATCCATGTTACATTGCATTAGGTGGTGTACAAATACCCAAGCTAACTCTCCATGGGCTCAGGTACCCACAGTCTTAGCCACGGCAGCATGGTGCTCCCTGAAGATCAGTTTACATCTCATTTAGCCAGCTTGGTATTACTGTACTACACTGCATAATGTAGCACGGACGCACCAATGACATCCACTAGTTGCTGGGACCAACAGTACAAGATGACATTTTCGGGGGACTAATGCATTTGCGCGGGGCAGGGGATTAATGCTGTTCACGATGTAGCTCTGAACGCTTGAGGCTATGCGCAAAGTTTTGGTTTTGTTGAATTTAATGAAAAATTATACTGAATCTGGTATGACCACGACACCACTCCAAACAGCAGCATTAACTATGCTTTTTTCTTCTTTCAAGTTTTTCCATGTGCAGCATTCAAGGAAAGATGTTCATGACTCCCAGAAGCACAGGAAAGGGCACATTTGAAAGGGTCAGCCTCAAAACTTGGATAATAGAATACTGCTGCAGTAATTCTTTCTCCATGTTTAAACAGCGCTTATCTGCATTTTACAAAAGAATCTAAAATAGGATGAATTTCAGAAGCTATTTGAAATAAAAATATTTTCCAAATTCATTCTCTAGTTTGTTAACATTTTCACATCCTATGATGAATTCTGTTTTCACCACTAAACAATAAAGAAAGAACCCCCCCTGAGCTGTTAGTCCAACATTTGAAGAAATTATTTTCCAAAACCAGAAGAAGTTTGTGCCTTTCTCCTTGATAATGATTAACATCTGCATGGTTTTAAAAAGGAAGAATACATATAGGCTATACACATGCTGTATTCTGCAAGCTTCTTGCCACAGAATGCTCTTTCTGCTCTAAGTTTGCAATAAACCACTTTCCTCTAGGAACTTCTTCAGCTTTGCATCCTTGTGAAACACATTCCGTTCAACTCCAGTCACTCAGAAAGTCCTCCCAGAAGGAGACACAACACTGGTATTTCTGATGACAAGAATATTCCTCACACATAGAATGGACAGATTGAAGTATTCAAGATTCCAAAACAAATTCGATAGCATTTAATAATATCTGAAATTTAATGTTTAAAATAATAATACACCCCCCCCAAATCTTCACTGTCTAGACTGAAGAAATACAGGGTGTTGAACTGCAGTTTGCTAAATTTCTGTGCCAACAAATAGGTCTCTATTTTCACAGCATTTATTCAAAATACATTGCTTCATGTGAGTTCTGAGACATTGAAAGGATACTACCACTATATCAAACTGATAACAGCAAATTCAACAGATGGAAAATAAACAAAATTAACTACATTGCTAATTTCAGCTTAAGCATACATTCCTGAAAAACAGTAAAACCTGAGAAATTTGAAATTAGTAAACCTGATTCATTTGATTAAAAACAACATTATGTGTGGGAATGAAAAGAAAGAAAAAAAGATAGCTCTAGGAGCTGCTGTGTCAGACAGAAAACACAGACAATAGCATATTACCAGTGTTGGGTGCAAGCCAAAATGTTTGCCCAGACATTTTATGATTTATTTAGCATTAAGGAAAACAGAAACAACTGTCTGGAAGTCCCTCAGTCATGGAAAGGGGAGCACAAATATACAGAAAAGTTGCCGTCTCAGTTCTCACAATGAAAACATTTTGTTCTTTCCACAGATGAAAAAAAGAAAAAGTACTTATGGTGGTTGCTGCACAAACCAGCAAGTGGGTGCTTCATATAGGTTTGTTGAGGCTTTTTTTGAGATTCAAGGATTAAATGCAGAAGATACAGTCCCTTAAAACATACCTGTCCACATTTAACTATCTGCAGTAGCAGTAATAATACTTCACCTGTAGCTGAAGTATCTGTGTACATCCCCTTTTTAACTAACAGAAAGGAAAAAAACAAATAACCAGGACTTTCCATTTTAATCATCTTAAAATGGGTGTCTAGGTGAAAAGAACTGGCTGTCACTGCATCCCTTGCCTG
This sequence comes from Haliaeetus albicilla, assembly GCF_947461875.1. Lineage (NCBI taxonomy): Eukaryota > Metazoa > Chordata > Aves > Accipitriformes > Accipitridae > Haliaeetus > Haliaeetus albicilla. The sequence continues at coordinate 19,547,664 of NC_091504.1, read as the reverse complement.
TAGATGCAATCCGGACAGCTGCATCAGAGGAATGAACGTTCACTGTGCAGATCTGAAGTTAGGCAAAATGTATGCCAAAGTGTTTCACTAACCTATACACATCAATGTGTTGAAGAACATAAGTGAGGAAATGCTTGTATAGAAAGATAGTATCTTTTATAAAACTAGTGAATAGATGGAAAAAAAGATAAATTTTCTGGACGCATAAGCTATATCAGTTCATCTCCCCATAATCCTTACCTATTTCATTTACCTGAAAGTGTACTTTTACATAAGTGCTTTTAGTATGCTCCTTGCAGCCGAGAAGTCTTTTGGAATTTGAGCAGCTTCAACATTTTCGGTTTTGCTTTCCATCATATTCTTGTGAAGTTTCTGAATATTACACTATTCATTATAAAACATAATGTGTCTGCAGGCTGTGGAGATTATTGCTTTCTTTTTTTTTTTATAACTACTAAATAAGTTGTACCTGAATGAGTTGCGATGACATCTAACTGTAATATTTCTGGAGAATAGCATGTCCAATCATCACATGATACTGAAACCCATTCCATAAGCTGAATTATATGCTGTTTGTAGAGATAAAGAAAACTATCCAACTGCTGCACTTGAGCTAATGAAGACATTGTTTCCTCTACCTGTTAAAACAGAGACAGGATACTTTATCTTAACTGAAATAATGTTAAAAAAAGAAAGAAACTTTTAAAACTCATAATTATAGTATAAGAACAGAAGGGACACAAGAAGATTTCCATAGTTTCTACTTGGACAATTAAGATTGATATTTAATGTCTGCCTATACTACATCCATTAACTTTTAAAGTGAAATGTTTGTCCCAATTTCAAAATGAAATCATAAGGAACACAGCAACGTAACAGCAAAATGAAAGAATCTCTAATCCATATGAAAACCTACCCAAAACCTAGCCATAAAAAAGCTCTTACTAGTTTTAAAGATGTAGTGATTTTTCTCCTTAATTTAAGAATGCTTTAAAACATTAACATAGATGGATTTTCTCACAGTCCCCATCTAGCAGGCTATGGCAGATTCCAAAAAGCAGCTCAGAGAAGGCATGGTATTTTCACCCCCCCAAACCCTCCCATTTTAATTATGCAAGATGCTTTCTCTTTACAGTAGCTGGGCAGGTTCATTTTGAAATTCTCAACTTCTGTTGCTTAGAAGTACCAAAATTCACTGTTACATTTGAAATACCTTCTTCATTATTTACATTTAGACTATTCCATGAGACAAGCAAATAAAACATGTACAAATAAAACACGTAAAAAGAACTACTAAATGAATTCCAGGCATGACGATGCTTGGCAAGGAAACTATATACAGTTTCTTAATCACTTGTAGCAGATGTATTTCAAAGCAAAGGAAAATTTGCTTTTACAATTCCTGAAGACTCCTACCAGAGGTACAAAACTTCTCTAAGGAAGAGATAAAAGCATGCTGGAAGCAGCATCTATAGTCTTGGTGATTTCAGTGGACAGTGAATCAAGAATGGGGAGTAAGACACTGTTAGAAACCCCATTGAGAAATACCTTATGTCGTCAGCATGGCCAGTTCTACCAGGGCAAGATGTAGTGCAGCACTGTGAGTGACATCATTTGACTCTAACTGGTTCAGTAGAACTACAAATTGTAGTCATATTCTTAGTATTTTTAAGCTGAACTTCACCGCACAAGTTACCTGAAACATGTCTAGGATCTTTAGAATTTTACAGACTAATCACTTGCCAGACAAAGATGTTATTATGGAAGTACCGGATGTGGAGAGAGATTTCGGCGGGGGGGTGGGGGGGGTGGAAATTAAAAAAAAAAAAAAAAAAAAAAAAAAATCAGGATTTGCTAAGGACAAAGGTTACTCAAAGAAGGTTTGCCTGCCTCAAGCACAATAGATTTCTCCTTTCTGGAAGCATTCTGCCAGCCAGCCAAAACAACTCAGAATAACTTACATGTAAAATATTCCAATTAATTTACAGATAAATTAATATTTTACATGACAGAATGTGTCAAGACAGAAACTGTTCCCCATTATTAATCCCACCACAATCTGCAAGATTTTTTTTTCCCACAGAAAGAGATACAAAAGAATACATTGTTCACAGGTGATTTAAAATAAACTCTTTAAGTAGTTTCAAGAATACAATTTAAAAAAAAAAATTAAATATGCCAATAGACTAATGCATATCTTCTCATTAAGAAGCGTATCTCAGTTAAAAATAAACAAAACAGCAAAGGTGATTTTCCTTCCTATATTTGAAAGCTAACAAGTTTAATGATACATCATCTTCATGCCGAAAGAAGAGCCAAGATAGCACAGGCTACTGGTAATGAAACAAAATCTTATCTTTAGGTCACCAGTTAAATCACTGACAAGCTCAATACATGCTTAACAGACTCTAACAACTGATACGGCTTCAGTCTATCTGGGGCTGTAAACATACTCCTCATCACAATACCCAAGTACTCAGTTGGTGGTCTTGATTTTTTTCCTTAGCCTTAAGCAACCAGAAACACGGATGAACACAAAGCAAAGGGGCCAAAATCAAGCAAGACTGAGTGTTCACAATCAGGTCACAACAGTTGTGGTCTCCGTCATCTCTGTGATCTTCTGTCCCCTTATAGTAAAGCCTGAATTGAAGTTCTATAAGGCAAATTTTTGAATAATTTATGTTTATACTCAAAATCTTTTGATCCTGAATACAGACTTCTTTTCTGAACAACAAATTCATACTTGTAAAGCTAGCTGTTCTATATGGCCTTAAGCTATCTTAACAAGGACTTCTTGCCTTTTGCAAGTTCTACAGCTCACTTTGAGGTTTTAGAATAGTCAGTAACTAGGGGAAAAAAATAAAAAACTAAGCCATATTTGTCTTTGTGACAAATTTGAAATCCTGCAATTATGTAACCTCAATGCCAGATTTTCTATCTGTCTAGCTGAAAGAAAGGCTAATGAGAAAAAGGATTCTCATCCAAAGTATTGTCAACTGTAAAAATCATCTGTAACTGCAGGAACATCTTAAACCTTTAATAATCTTGGGAGATTAACTTCTCCATATATGAAAATCAGGATTTATCTCCATGAAACTGCTTTCTTTGTAGGAGTATGAGTTTGTAAGGTTTTAAATGGACATTGCTTTATAGACCACTGTAGGCCTAAACGGACAAGATACCGCAAAACATACCAGATCCATCTGTCCAAGGCTTACTTGGACAGTTTGTTAGTTAAAAAACAAAACCAAAACACAGACACACCCAAATCCCACCCTCGTGACATTGTCATGCTGTATCTCTTTGACCTGCAAAGTCTTTTCAGTACTTGTTTCAAGCTTTGTTCTATTTTACTTCTTTCAGAACAGTTTTCTAAGTGTCTGCCTTCTTGGAGGCAGCCTGTCAGCTATGGGGCCATAAATGCTGATGCTATGCAGGCCTTTGGAATACCATGCCTGGGAGCAAGTGAAAAGGAAGTAGAATAGCCATTGCATTTAATGTGCACGTTTGAAAAAAGACAACTTTGATAGGTCATAATTGTACTACACAAGGACAGCTTGCTGATTTATTTGATATTTAGCTAGGGAAGAAAGGGCAAGAGAGAAGTAAGGGGGTGAGATAATGTTTAGCCAAAAAAGCTCATCTATTATCACGGCATCTACAGATGTCCTTGATTTTAAAGGATTCCTGCAACATTTAAACTTTTGGTTCTGGTGGGGAGGTAAAAAGGTCAACTACTGTAAAATCATCTGATATTTGTCTAAAGATAAAAAAATTGATTATGAAACTATTTTTTTTAAGGCTAATAGTTTTGATCTGTAGGTGAATTGTTCTTTAACAGTCAGAAAATAAATTTGAGTTTTTCCTGGCCACTTGGGTGCTCCTGTGTATAACCTAACATTAACAATAATCCAGTGACTTACATCCACCTAAAAAGTAAGCATCAACAGTTCAACCAGCACCAACAGCATGCCCTAGGCTTTGCAGAATCCAGCAACAAGCATAAACCCTTGAACACCTCCTGTCCCAAAACTTTACCTAAGCCACGGCCCAGTGATTAATACCCACCCAAGTAAAGTGTTCTTCTAGGCCAATGGCAGCCCTTGTCCAGCTGTGAGCTTCCCATGCTCCAGTAATGTACTTCAAGCCATCTATTCTGAAAGCTAATCGAAGCACACTTTAAAAAAATCTAGTTGTAACTATAGCCTACAGGCCCCATGCTGGGTGTTTTGGGCCATAAAATAAAACCGAATTCTAGGGCCCTTCTCAGAACCAGCACATATTCTAACTCTATGGGCCTTCAACCAAAATTATGAAGAAACATAGTTATCCAGGATCTGCTGTCCCAAATCGTAAACCCAACTCCGAACTTAATTCTGGTATTAATCATATACAGTATGTACAGTGAAAGACGCACAACCTTGGACTAGCCACAAGCCATTACTCCCCACTGATAGAGCCTACAGCCCATGAACAAGCCTTACAAGATGTAGCAATAAGGCCAACTCCTAAGTTTCTTACCTGAGTAATATCCTTTCCTGTTATTTCAGCCAAACTCAGATATTAACCAGATTTCTGCAGACCACACCTATGCAGGAGCTAATATTTGCCTTAGAAACATCAGTGTACATTCTAGTCTTATAGTGTTTGCAAGATGCAACAGTACATTCAGCTCTTCTGGCACCACTGTTGCCCTAGACTTTAACCTCAACTTTAGTCCCACCCAAACCCTAGCACAACCCTGTCTTCCAGTTCCATAAAAGAAATAACCTATAAGACCCCAGTCTCTGTCGCTGCTAATCTTAATTACAGCCCTGTGGATTTGCCGGATTCAACATTAAACTGAGGTCTTCAAACTGTTGTCTGAAAATAGATGTAGCACCTAACAACTATGAACTGTGATCTGGCAAAGCAGAAATATCAATATTTTGACTAACAAATTATACGTTCATAGATCTTTCAGCCTTCATAGTGACTTCTAAATATTAACTAACCATCAGAACAGTGCCACAGGGATAGATCTTTGCAGAACAGTTTTATGACTAAACACAGAATCCAAGTATTCCCTCATGCTTCTTTCATTCTAAGAGTGAATCTGATGAATTTGAAGTTATATGTATATTTAAATGTTTAACTATTATCATTCTATATAATTTTTGGAAACAGATTCCTATATACACACATGTGCATACAGATGAAAAATAATCCCCAAACAAAACTAGTAGTATTGTACAAGTTCTTAGCTCTTACATAATAAGATTTTAATGATTTATTCTTCTGGAGAAATTGCCTTTATCCGTTTTAAACAGACTAAACGCAAAGTAATTTCAGCTATAGAAAAAGATGAGGAGACAGACAGAGGGTACGGTCATGGTCATGCAACACCAAATAACTTCAAACTTCACCAATCTTTGTGGGTGAGCTTTTAGTTAAGGATTTCTGTGGTTTCAACCTAATAGCAAGACAAATAATTATGGCTCTGTTCAGACAAAGCATCATATCAATAGTAAAAATCAGAAACACAACAAAATATTAAACCAGCTCATTGTTTACCTTTTCTTTAAGGTGCTGAGAACATGGTATCGCCATTACTGTCACCAAAACTTTCATTAGCTGGAAGCTAATTTCTTTGCAGTCTTCCTGGCATACTTCAATCAATGCTTGTACACAATAAAGCAACTGCTCCATATAAAAGACCTATTTTTTAATAAAAGCATAAATTTATTATGTTTTATTAGAAAAATGTAACATTATTTTTAAAGGAGAGATATGGGAAATGACAATAATAAAATCTGAGCACTGTATAATCCCCTAAACTGGTAACATACTGATAATTTCCTGTTAGTTCTTTTGATTACCTACATTCTTCTTTTTATAGAATACAAGATAATCTTCCTCCCACACTGTTTGTATTTACCTTGTCCTGTTAACAAAATAAATGACTTTGCTCTTTTTCACACAATTGGTCCACTGTGAATAAAAACATCAAAGCATTTCACATTCTGAAGTGCAATTTGTTAGTTAAGAACATATTTGTTACAACTTTTTCAAATATTCCGTGTTTGACTATTTTGAATGGAACAATAATGGTTAAATACATAAACCAAGAAAACCTGAGCATCTCCTTTTATCTTAGCCCATTCTCATTCGATGCAACATAACACATTACCTTGATTCAACTGATATAGCAGTTGAAGTCAACATTGTTAGAAGTTACTGCAAACTAACTGACATGATAAAGTTCATCAGACATTCAATGAAGTTGTCAGATTACACTGAACGAACAGAAGGGGCCATAGTCACAAATTTACTTCTGAAAAATAAAGCAAGTCTAGGAAAAAGTCTAGGAATAGGTTAGCTATAAATGCTATTAATCTCATGGACATGGTCAATCCTTAGCTAAACAGTGTCTATGCAGCGTTTGCTATTAAAATAGAGAAAGATTGTTTTCCAACGCCAAAGGCTAGAACAATACCATCAAATGCTTCAGCTGCAGATGAATGCGTCTGCTGTATCTAATGCCAAATTGAAGTGGTAAGCTTAAGACCTCATAGTAATCTTGCAGATATACTTCAGGGGATTGTTATTTGAACAATCAGGTTATAGTGCTTCCAGTTATGTGAGTTCCTAATCACCACAGGCTTCATGGAGATTAAGGTTAATTACTGCATCACTGGTACATATTCCATTAGGGAAGAAACCTAATGAGGGAAGAACTTCAAACGTATTTCTTACATTGACTTGAAAAGACAATTATGCTAGATTCAGTCATGAATAACTGTTTTAAAGGGAAGTCTGCATCCAACATGAAGTCAGTTTTCTGAAGGCACAGCACTGGCCCTTTTTTGGTCATCTTAAGAGCAGAGGCCTGGTGGAATGAAAGCTAGAATTCCATTTGTGAGGGAAATTGTAGGGATTCTTCCTGTGCATCCCTAACAGATCTGTTTCCACATCTGAGCAACTGAAGGGGGGAAAAAAAATCCTGGAAGTTAAAAATCTCCATTCCACACTGAAAAGAATCTCTCACCTCCTTATATAGCAATTGATGAACATTCTTCAAATGCTAAAATGAAAATGGTCTTCAGGCTCAGCTGTTAGTTAAGGGTACACTTGAAAGCAAATTTCTAATTTATAAAGGTCTTCCTCCTAGATTCTCACTTAAAGACTTAAAGAGAAGTGACCAGGCCCAACAGTTTACAAAGCACGCTCCTAAACATACACGTAAGAGCACTGGTACCTTTGTTTTAAAGTGGAGAATAATAATAATGATAAAAACCAAAAATAATTAAGAGGGAATCTTTCTTGGGAAACCTGACATGCCAATTACAATGGACTGTGAAAAGTTTTTGATCATTTTTACTGATGAGGATCAAAATACATGATCTTGTTTGGATTGTGAACACAAGGCATGTCAAAACATGGGTTAAATTCTGCCTCTGGATCAGCCAAGGTAGTCCTCTATTAGTACCGTACATACCAAACAGCTTCTCCTCTCCCTGTCATGCCTTTTCATTTTCCTCCCAGCATCTGAAGCTTTTTACAGCAGTTCTCAAACTTGAGCCCACATCTGCTGAGACAATGGACTGCTAGCAAGTTTTGGGGAACAGCAGATTTGACTAGGAGACTACAACATGGCCCAGGGAGGATAGCGAAGCTCCTGTTTTGTCTCAGACACATGTCCACAACTATATCCTGAGATAGGGTGAGGTAGATGTGCAAGGGAGGGATAGGAATGGGAGCATTCAGGGAGAACAAGGGAAAAAAATAAGTTGAGAACACCACAGTCTAAAACTTTGGTCTGCTGTGTATTTTCCAGTTAGCCTTACCTCTTCAGATCGTTGACAAACTCCAGCTTGTGACAGTGTGTTGCCAAGATCAGTCAAATGAGGCTGTAAGATTTCTTTGGGGCTACCTCGAATCACAGCAGTTAGAACCATTATACAAGATGGCTTAGGTGTCTTCTCAAAGGCTGATGTGATTAATCTCAACGACACCTTAGGGCTGACAAACGTTCCAATCAATTCTGCCGCTTTCACACACTGAAAAAAAGAACAGGAATAACTTGAGGATTTTCCTGAAAACACAGAGACCATTCAACATATCACGGGCTTTTTCTTTTTATGATTCCAGCTGTTATTTTAAATGCTTCAGCAGTTGCCTTGTAGGACTTTTCCACTCACTCAGTAATGATTATATGCATGAAGAAATTTTCTTGACATGTGTTCAGCAAGCACATAATAAGGCATGCAAGCACTCTTCTCAGCATCAGACAAACTTCCATGAGAAAGTAATGCACAGAAATGAAGTGTAAAACTCTCAGTGTAATAAAGTCACCAGTTTAGAATAACCAGATTTAGTGGTTTAGCATTTTGTCCTGCAAATGCTGCTCTGACACATGCTCTTAATGCACCCACCACCCATCTATTAAAAGCAAGAACAATGAAACCCAGAAAGAGGAATTTTTTTGTTATTGTACTATACTTTGACACTGACATTACAGGTCTGGTTTAGTGTGGAAGCACTGCCATGGAGGAACTGCCCACTGCTTTCAACCTCTTACTTCTCTAACTGAAAAGGCTTAAATTACTATGCATTCCCCATGATACTCACACTCTTTGATCCCATCTCTGCCTAGCAGACATATCAGTATGTTGTATTCCACATGAAACACCATCACACCAGAGCTCACTCCCTGACTGATGCCCAATATTTACAATCAGGTGCATGAATAAAAATATAGTCAACTACTGCACCATTACCTGTGCAACACGAACATTTCTTCCTAACCCATTTATTTAATGGCTGGCTCATTTCCCCAAACATGTAAGCTTATTTCCCTTTGTATATAATTTTTAGTCTAGTGATTTAGCCATGGATTTTAACTGCACTTAATTAATACCTGAACCATCCTATTTTTTTTTTTAAGTCTCAATGGAAGCATGCAGCCATGAATTCTGTAGTTTAAATCTGCACTATATATAGCTATTTCTTGTCACAAGGGTGAAGACTCAAAACAGTTATAACATACTCTATGTAGATGTGAACCCTGTCCTCCTTGCCATAGAGAAAGAAAAAGACTTAGTGCTCTGAAAACTGGAAAAAGACAATACAATTAAACAGTTCAAAAATACGAATTGATACATTTATATGGATCAATTTATCTACTCATTTTAACAGGTGAAAAAGGACAAAAAGAAAATTAAAAAAAAAGAAAAAAGGGTAAGAGACCATCTGGTCTTTTATACATCACCTTTGGTATTATTAGGCTGGAGAAAGACATGTACATTTTCCACGTTGGTGGCTGCTCTGAAATGGGTTCTACAGTGACAAACAATAGAGGAGATAATCACAGTACCCTGAGAAGCAGCATCACTAAGGACATAAAAGGCATTCACAAATAGAAGTTGCTGAATCTTAAATTTTGGCACAAGGAAGAGTAAAATTAAATACAGAAACATCTAACTGGGAAATAAATCCCTTGGAAGTACCTGTGAGAAGATTAGTGGTTGAATTCTAAGAAAGAGACAATATGGTCAAAAAAAGGCAAGGGAAAAAAACTAAAGGCAAGGGAAAAAAACTATGTGTTGCTTGAACACATACTTTTGAATTTATATTTATAGCAACAAGCACTAGATAGGAAATTTGATGAGAACAGCAGTGCTGCATGGGTTTATTCTTCTAATTATTTAAGTTTTCTTATATATTTTATACCAGCACTGAGTAACTTGAAAAGCTGCATAACCACAGTGGCATATCTCTTACTTCAATCCCGGGACATTGATTTTCTAAGGCCTGTATACCCCTTTTTGAAACAACGAGATGTCTTCTGACAGTATTCCAGGTTTACTTCTGTCTACTATTGATTGGTGTGTGACTGGCTTAGTTTACAAGCTCAATCTCACTGTAAAGCAATATGGCGTAAAGGTCAGATGCTGGTTCTGAAATGGGGGTGGAATATCTAGAAGGGGATAACAGAGTAGGAATTGGGGGAGGGGAAGAACAACTCAGGAAAAATTAAGGGAGAGAGACAAGTAGTACTAAGAAAGACTAAAGACAACAACAAATTGCAGGAAAAAAAAAAAGACGAAAAAGGATAATTTCAGAAATGGATTTCATGATCTGCACAGCTCAACTGATAGCAGGAACTTAAAGAAAAGCCTGATTTAGGAAATCAACTTTTCTGACATTGGTTGGACTACTTGCATCCAGTAGGCAGAACACATTCTTCCAATTTCCCAAAGCAATAAAATTTGTAGCTCTAAAGTAAGTTACGTGGATTATTTTTTTTTTGTTATACATATGTTCCCTTCCTTGTATAGAAATACGAACAGAAGATTTTATCTTAAAATTGTAAAAACATTTGTATCAGCTGTCTATCTTCTGCTAAATTTATGCCTTCAGCTATATCTGTTTTATTGATTTATTGTTGATCAAAGTGTTGAGAGCATCAATACTAATACTAATTATACCTCACAAAAACACATTAAAAAAAAAGGCATTTTACAAGCATTAAGTCAAGTATTCAAACATTGAATATGGATATCACATGGAATAAACATACCTCAATATTTGATCAGAATTATGGTTGAATTATGCAGCAGGGAGAGATAAGTGAAATTAACTTGAAAGGGCACGACCTACACTTTTTTTTTTTTTTTAATTGAATTTGTTGCTGCAAGGCTTTTATACTTTAATCCACTGCTTATGATTTTTAGAGAGATCATTATCAATGCTTCATGGGGTTGGCATATAAACTAAACAGTACTTAAATAACTTTACTATTGGTCTTCATACCAGTAATACAAGAATACATTTATTTTAACATATTAAGAGAGTAAGCGTCCTGGTTTCAGCTGGAATAGAGTTAATTTTCTTTCTAGTAGCTGGTATAGTGTTATGTTTTGGATTTAGTATGAGAAGAATGTTGATAACGCACTGATGTCTTCAGTTGTTGCTAAGTAGCGTTTATACCAAATCAAGGATTTTTCAGCTTCTGATGCCCAGCCAACAAGAAGGCTGGAGGGGCACAAGAAGTTGGGAGGGGGCACAGCCAGGGCAGCTGACCCAAACCTGACCCAAGGGGTATTCCATACCATGTCCATGTCATGCCCAGTATATAAACTGGGGGAGTTGGCCTGGGGGGTGGGATCGCTGCTTAGGAACTGACTGGGCATTGGTCAGCAAGTGGTGAGCAATTGCATTGTGCATCACTTGTTTTGTATATTCAAATCCTTTTATTATTGTCATTTTATTATTGTTATTATTATAATTATTATTTTCTTCCTTTCTGTCCTATTAAACTACCTTTATCTCAACCCATGAGTTTTACTTTTTTTCTTCCCGATTCTCTCCTCCATCCCACTGGGTAGGGGGGAGTGAGTGAGCGGCTGCATGGTGCTTAGTTGCTGGCTGGGGTTAAACCACGACAGTAAGTATAATGTTCATATGTTTTTAACATCCATAAAAACCTGAGCCTGATCCTTCAGTCATGGGCAATTTCCAGTGACCTAAGGTAAGGTCAACTGTCAGAAGATGGACTCGGGACTCTAAGGATAGGGACTTTATTCAGTGTACAATAGATACTTAAAAAGATTAAACTTACATTTTTAACCACATCGCTTTCTTCATCCAAGCATGCCTGGTATAAAGTTCTAAGCAGTAGCTCCATGTGTTGTGTTATGTGATCCTCTGCATGTAGCAATAACGTATACAGAAGCTGGGATGCTTTTATTCTTGTGCTTTCAACCCAGTCTGTTATATCATGACAGAGACCCGGAAGAATTTTGGAGAGGTTTCTTGACACAAGTTCCCGACAACCTAGTCCTGGTCGAGTCACTAGAAAAAAACAAACAAACAAGCAAAAACAAAACAAAAAGAAGTATCAAAGGAAAAGCCAATGCACATTAATCTTTAGAAAATTTTAAATGCTCCAAGGTAGGAGCTATGGGTGTCTGCTTCAGCATGGAAAAAAAATGTCAAATGCTGCTGAGGAATTTACCTGCGCAAGTTGCATTAAAACTAATGCATTAATGCATTAATATGTATTGCAGAATTTAAACTCCTCACAGCTCTCTGAATATTTACATATTTATTACTGGATGGTGATTTAGATTACATGTTTTAAAATGTTTACAGAGGGGAAAGAGAAAGAGAACTTAAACGAATATGGGACACCACCCACTTCGGAAAACACAGCTTAATAATTTCCTTTTACTATTTATAGCAACACAAATCCCATTAAAAAAATAAACTGAAACACACAACACAGAGATAAAATGGAAGAAAGACTTTTGCATGCAAACGTTGTGGTATCACCGAGTTAAATATAATTTGGAGGGGGAAAGAAAGGTAGAAGTCACAAATAGTACAGGGGACATGAACTGCAGTAAAAAAGACAATGTCAGTTGTGCCCGCTAAAGGAAAAGGTTAAAAATGTATCTAGAAAATTAAAAGTAGAAAGGGTACTATGACTTGTACAAGTGCTGTGCAATAGATCAGGCCAAGCAAATTGATAGCATTTTAAAAATCGCAGCTATTATATGATCTCTTTGCTATGGCCTTTTCAGAAAAAGGGCTCACTGATGTGTCTCTTCAATCTTTGTCCGCTTTTTATATTAAATAACACATTTCAAAATAGTATGAAAGATTATGCAGGAGTTGGTGGGGGGATTTTTTTTTTTAGATTGAATTTAATTTGTAAAGACCTTGTGGAAAAGTGGGGTTTTGTTGTTATCTTTTGTTTTTAAGGAAAACCCCGAAGTGTTATAAATACATATTCCCTACCTCAATAAAAGATGCTGACTTCTAGAGAACTAATAAACTTACCTTCCTCAACAAATACTTACTGTCCTGTCTTGCTAATCATCAAATTTACATTTTAGCTCATTTATAAATGACTGAGACTCAGAGAAGCAATTTGACCAATACCACAAGCAACTATCAAACCTCCATTTCTGTACTTTACTCATAAAGCTATGACAGCGCTTTCCAAAGAACGGCAATAAACTTTTTAGTGACTTTCTCCACAGCCAGATTTTTTTTTTCCTTTACTTTGTACGTGCTTATACAAACAAAATCTGAAAAGTTGTTCTCTGAGAACCACCATCTTATAATTGCCACACGCTATGTTCACATACTGTTTTAAGAATTAAACATTATTCATTATGAGGTGTCAAAAAACATTGACTGTGCGAGTGCATTTTTCATTTCTGGTACAGAGTTCTCTTGTAAAGGCTCAGAAAGGAAATGACTGAGTTGTCTCAGGACATTTTCCTACATTGGCCCGTGTAACTACAAATGTTAAAAGGAAAACAGACTAAAGTAAATGGTCTGAAGAATACAAAAGGCTTATAGAAACGCCTACGAAATACCTAGAGTGGGGGGGGCAGGGAGAAATTCAAGCATCAGGACACGAATTACTGCTTCTTTTGTCAATGGAGGATAACATTTTGGATTATGAAAACTGACAATGAATAGCAAAAGGTCAAATAAAGAAATCAACTTGAGACAGCAAATACAAACTGGCATCCTATTCAACCCGAGGCAGAATTTTGTTTAAAGAATTTGGACCATCCTTTATCAGCAGCTCCTTCATTTCAGATGTTCAAATGCAGGCATTTATCCCTGTAGCTACTCCTGTCAAAGACTTCCCTGCTATAAACTGTCTGCACCTGTATCCTAAGGCAATGACTGCTGTTACTCAATGGAAAGCTATTTGGTTGGTTGGATGACACCAGGTATGAGGTCTAACTCTACTCTTCCTCTGACCTGCAATATCTGTCATCGTGAGATCAAAGCACAGGGGGGCTCATATGTCAGGTCCATTATCTTAACAGTTGGACAAAGACAGGCAAGTAAAATGTACTATAAACTCACAGTTGTAAAAAGATATTCCAGTACATTAAATAAGTCAGAAGAAAGGGCAACAAAGTGTTAAAATACATCTTTACCATATTAAAAAAAAAAAATACAAATGTTTGTGGAGGGGAATGACACACATAATAACAACTCACCCATATACAGTCTGTGGCAGGACACCACAAATTATTACTTGAAACTAAGGTATACTAGCATCTCTGATAAAGTTTCTTATCTGTAAGATTAAGTAGCCAATCATTCTTTCCTCTCATTTTTCTTCTCTTTTGTCACATAAAGCCTGACTGTTAATAAGACATACAATTTGGAAGTAAAGATAAGCAGCAGGAAATTATATCTTAAAGTCACTGTTAATTTGGGACTCAAGTCCAAAATTATCAGGTTATTTCTTTAAAATATTCTTTAGTTGTGTGTGTGTGTGTGTGTGTGTGTGTACGCATGTCACATTCAAGCCTTAACTGCATCATTCTACCAAGCAAGATGCAGGAAAAGTCAATTAATTGCAGGGCTGGAAAGTTGCCCAAATTCATTGAGCATATTTATTGTTCCAAGAAGATTATTTCAGAGTACATGTCATTTAATTATGAAGTAATTGATAGGTGTCCCTTTCTAAAAAAAACCCCCAAAAAACAAAAGAACAAACCCAAACAACAAAACAGTGTACATACACACAAAACCCAACACACACCTAGAGAAAACTGAACAAGATAACAATATTAGCGACATAAATGGTAACAACTTTTTCAAGGACTAGCATGTGAAGCCCTTTATGACCTTCACTATATCATGGGTCATTGCAAAATAAGTGACTGGAGCTTAGACACTCAACTTCATTAGTTTATGCGTGTTAAAAAATTCTCTGACTGCCAAAAAAAAAAAAAAGTTTCTGCCATCACTAGTGGAAGTAAAAGCATTCTTTACCATTTACAAACCCCTGAGGTAGTATTATATATAAAATAAGGAAGAAAGAAAAAAAAATTGGAAAGGATAACAGATCAACTTGCCCGTTTTCAAAGCTAAACAGTTCTGTCAAACCAGTCACCATTATGAAGTGCTTCCCCTTTCATTCAAGCATTACTGAGTAAAACAACTTTAAAGGGGGTTAAAAAAAAAAAAAAAGTGTAATTTCAAAGAAGAAAGGACTCCGGAAGCCACCGTCATGGAAAGGATTTTGCTGCTGGGTATTCTGTGATGTGATTGTCACGTAGGCACAAGTCAAGCATGAACCTGTTCTTTCACACCAAAAGAGTTTTTGTTCTGTTAAATATGAGTATAGAAATCAATAAATGACCCATTTAAACCTTCTCTCTTACAAACACCCATATGCATATTTTTAAACATTAACTTTATGAACCTGAGACAGGAAGCAAGCTTCAAGCTACTGCAAACATAACGTTTTAAAGCTACCTATAAATGGTACTAAAAAGTAATCTAACCGTGCTGCATATCTTGTTTTTGTGTATAATAAAGGAAATTATTGTTTCTATTCCCGCATTCTTCATGTACACTGGCAGATTTTAGTTAGCATCCCAGTGTCTCACAAAGACATCTGAAATCATTTCACTGCAAATTTTTCTTTCATACCAATTCTGTCGATCACTAATGCTGTGTCTAGTTCTTATTATTCAGGGACTCAGCTCACAGGTTCTTCAGCCCTGCCTTCCTTTCTGGTCAACTCTATGCCCATTCTCCACCTGGCTGTTGGCTAATGGAGAACTTTCTGCTGCTTCTGCAGCACTACTTTACCTGTTTTTCAGCACAAGCATTTTCATTTACTCTTTCTCCAAAATACACTTTGGGATTAATGGAAAAAATGAATGTAGTTACTGAACAAATGTTTTTTTAAATTTAAAATAAATAATTTAAATAATTTTATATATGCTATGTATTTTAATATATATATATGCTACCCCTATACATTAAGTAATATTACAACTTATAATGAATATTACACATCCTGCTCTGCTGTCATTACTGCACTGCAGCTCTCAGGATTATTCAGGAAGTAAAAACCACTTTCAGTGCAACACTTACCTCCTTTGGGATAATGAGATGGTGAAACACTAAAATCGATCTTATCCTTCAGATCTTCTTCATTCTCTTTCTCCCACTGCAAGCCTATCTTTTCCCAATAAGTCCAAGCCAGTTTCCTAGACATAAAATAAAGAGTTTTATACCATCATGCCCCCAAAAGAAAAACATTTTAAAATGAGACTTCTAGAAAATCTGACTTCTTAAATTCAGCTGGAAGGATGGGAAGTATTCCTGCCATTTAACCTAGGCATATAGTTGAGAGTTTGTACTTCTTTTGTACTCAGTGGACAGAGGTTACCGCTTCCAAAGGATAATTCTGTCTCTGTCTACTTCGTCTACTTACTTGAAGGTATCATAAAAGGGCAGTATAACAAAAGTTAATGAAGATAATGCTATCATTTCGGGTTTAAGAGAAAACAAACAAGCAAATGTGGTAATGTGGGTTTTTCTCCTTCAAGCAATACATCTATAAACACAGAAACATTTCCATGTATGACAACTATTTAGGGGGAACAAAAAAAGAAAAGAAAAAAAACCCAAAAAACGTGTTCTGCTTACGTATTTTCAGGAATTTCATCAGTAAAGCTGCCGAGTAATAAAGGGATCAACTTGTGAAAATAGGAGTATCTATCTTGTAGGTGCAACAACCATTCTCCAATGACAGTTGTTACAGCGTGCCGAACCTACATGGATACAAAAAGACTATTTTAAATGTGTCAGGAAAATACTAGGGAAAAAAAAAATTGCTTTCAGTATATAAGACTTGGTAAACTGCATCAAGAGTCTCAGAAGAAATTACAAGAACCCAGGATTTCCTCACTTGCAGCAAGCATCTTAAGTAACATGCAAGGTATCATGCTCCCTCTTGTGTTCTCACGCTGGCTTAGTTAAATCTTAGACTACTTGCTGCATAAAAGCACATCTCTGAGAGAAAGACAAGTTACAGATCTAACTCAGCAAACTAAATTTTCACGGTTAATATCTCTCTGAGAATGTAAGAAATGTACATTTCTCTGGAATTTGAAGCTTTCCAAGCACATCTCCAGAAGACAGTTTTCTCTGTTCACTATAAAGGAAGCCTAAACTAAATAATGTGAATACACCCACTCAATAATCAAAATATTTTAGTTATGATTAAGTTACACATTTTAAAATTACTGCCTCGGTTGCACCTTATAGGTGCAACCAAGGGACCAATACCATAAGTGTTTGTTAAGCACCTGAAAAGGCCATAGAATCAAGTCCCAGAGATTTGACAGAAGAATTGAAGACACCCATTAAAATAAAAAGGTGCCTACAAACTTCAACAGCCTGCAGAGTTAGACGGCAGCTAAATAGGTCACCAGCCTTGGTTTTGGATAGCTTTCAGTTGACAAAGCCTGTATGTGACATATTTACATATCTCAACTGAATGAACAAAACCTGAAAGTTGCGGGGGGTGAGGAAACACCAAAAAACCCACCCCAAAGCAGATTTAAAGTAAATCCAGGAGAAAAAAAAAGGCACACCTTGGGAATCTCATCAAACAATCGCTGGGCCAGATGAGACAGAACATCATCCACAGACTTTCCATTTCCAAACTGTATCACTGCTCCAGTAGCCTGAATTACATCAACACGAACTCTGTAGTGCTGGTGCGAAATTGTCTGCATTAAGGGTTTTATCAAAGATTCTGACTGCATATGGAAGTGCTCTGTTAGGGCAGAGAGACAGAAACTTCAGACGTGCCTTCCTCTACGCGGGTGACAGATCTTGAGCAACATGATATCCGTAACACTACGAACAGCGGCCTGATGAATATTGCCGCATTTATGCGGCATGCAAATTTAACTTTATACTATATTAAAGCCGAACACTAGCCCACATGCACTCCCCTAACCCCCTCCTCCCACCACTACCCACACGTTGTACGGCACAGCATCCATCCCTGGCATGGTTCTTCTCCAACAGATCCTCCAAGGCCTGCAAGGCGCACCTGTGCGGGTGTGTGCAACTTCTTCCCTCTCTTCCTCTCTCCTGGTTGCATCCCTGTAACTTCCTACTGGTCCCTACCTCAGCCCCTGTCCCCCCAGAAGACTGCAGGCTCACATCAGCCCACCGCGCCCCCCCTTTGCCCATCCCTAGGCCCCACCTGGCACGGCCTGGGCGCAGGCCACGGCACACCTGCAACTTTCACGCCTGACCTCGGCATAGTGGTCGAGGAGGGTGGCCTGGAGGATGCGGATAACGTCGGTGAGGTAGGGGCCCACGGAGGCCCCGCAGCGCTGCAGCAGGAGGCTCAGGAGCTGGACGAGGCCGAGGCGCAACTCCTCGCTGGGCTCAAAGCCCTGCGGCGGGCAGAGGCGCTGGGCCAGGGCCGGCAGGAGGACGGGCAGCGCCTCGCCGGGCCGGTCGCCGCGGCTGAGCCCGTGGCAGAGGAGCTGGAGGGCGAGCTCCCGGCACCGCTCCGCCGCGTCCCCCGCCAGGCAGCGCGCCAGCGGCCGCACCAGCTGCGCCCCGAAAACCTCCTGCACCACGGCGGCCGAGAGCGGCCGCTCCTGCACCTCGGCCCGGATAGCCTCCAGCGCCCGCAGCCGAGCCGCCCGGCCGCAGTCGGGCTCCCGCAGGCAGCTCAGGGGCCGGCTCAAGGCCTGCGCCACTTCGGCCGCCCCGGCCGCCGCCATGTTCCGCCGTCGCCACGGAAGTGCGGCGGCGTTGCTAAGGACGCGCGAGGCTTTTACGACGGCGGGCGAGCGCTTTACGGCGAGGCCGAGCTGTGCGGGGCCGGGTTGGTCCTGCCCGCGACAGGGCGGGAGGGGACGGCCCCGCTGCGGCCGTGTCTGCGCCGCTCTGAGGGGACGCCGCGGGCCCCACAGCAAGGCACCGAGGCGGCAGGGCGGTAGTTTCAGCAGGTACGATAGCTACCAGCAAGAGAGGGGCCCGTTGTTCGCATCACGCGGGGAGAAAGGGACGCTAAACCTGAGAGAAACCCGCGGGTAGAAGGACTGAGGGGAAAGGCGAAGCGACCCGGCCCACCACAGCGCAGCACACCTGCTGGGGATGAGGGTGTTACCGTGTGGAAACTTTCACGTGTAACACGCTATTGGCATTGCTTTTCCCTTCTCTGTTTTTCTCCGGAGGGATCAATACTGCAGGGGCACCGGTTTCTGCAACAGCTTTACACAATTTTTAGTGTTCATTTGTATTACTTAATGTGTATAGATACTGTGCTTGTATTGTGCTTACACATCCTTTACACAACGTAACTTTTGTGTGCTATTCTGGTGACTGTGCAATCAACGCCCATCAAACAGAAAAGGTTGTTGGGGTCTTTTCCTTGACTAATCATACTCAGTTTAAAGTGCAATAAACTGCAGAACTAATTCATATTATCCTTTTAAAATAGCCTTGTATTTACCAGCATGGAGTTTATTCTCTTGTTATGCTGCTCCTAGCTTGACTGCGAACCTTTGGGGTCCTTATTCACCTTTTATTCTGTGGGAGCTGCGACCATGAATTCCCTGTGAACAGAGGAAGTATTACCGTCCGTTGGAGCACTGCTGGCAGCGCATGCCGTCACCTGGCCCAGCAAAGGCGCTGGCCTGTGGCCGAGTCCCAGCTGCAGCCACGCTCCTCACGGGCCTTGCAGAGAGGTGCTCCTGGGTGTGATGGCTTTGCTTTAAATACCCAAGCGACCGAGCTGGTGAGCTGCCCTGCCCAGCCCTTCCAGAGCTCTGGGGTGCAACAGGCCTGGCAGCTTGTGTGCCACAGAGAGCACTGGGGCTGCCGTGCTCCTGCCTTGACTCACCAGCCCGTCCCTCATGGCCAGGCCTATCCTTTGTGGCCAGCCCATCCTTCATTTCGTGGCCAGGCCATCATCCTTCATGGTCAGGCCACCTTTTACGGCCAGCCCGTTCTTCCTGGCCAGGCCACGTTTCATGGCCAGGCCATCCTTTATGGCCAGCCCGTCCTTTGTGGCCAGGCCATTGTCCTTCATGGTCAGGCCACCTTTTATGGCCAGGCCATCCTTCATGGCCAGCCCGATCTTCCTAGCCAGGTCACATTTCATGGCCAGCCCATCCTTTGTGGCCAGGCCACCTTTCATGGCCAGCCCGTCCTTCTTAGCCAGGCCCATCCTTCGTGGCCAGCCTGTCCTTCATGGCCAGGCCACCTTTCACAGCCAGCCAGGCCATCCTTCATGGCCAGCCCATTCTTCCTGGCCAGGCCACCCTTCCTGGCCAGCCCGTTCTTCCTGGCCAGGTCACGTTTCATGGCCAGCCCATCCTTTGTGGCCAGGCCACCTTTCATGGCCAGCCCGTCCTTCTTAGCCAGGCCCGTCCTTCGTGGCCAGCCTGTCCTTCATGGCCAGGCCATCATCCTTCACAGTCAGGCCACCTTTCACGGCCAGCCTGTCCTTTGTAGCCAGGCCATCCTTCATGGCCAGCCTGTTCTTCCTGGCCAGGCCACCCTTCCTGGCCAGCCCCTTCTTCCTGGCCAGGTCACGTTTCATGGCCAGCCCATCCTTCATGGCCAGGATATTGTCCACGGCCAGCCCATTCTTTGTGGCCAGGCCACCTTTCATGGCCAGCCCATCCTTTGTGACCAGGCTGTTGTCCTTCGTGTCCAGGCCGTCCCCTGTGGTGAGGCTTATCCTTCGTGGCCAAGCCCATCCTGCACGGCCAGGCCGTTGTCCTGCACGGCCAGGCCGTTGTCCTTCGCGGCCATCCCGTCCTTCGTGGCCGGGCCTGTCCTTCAAGGCCAGCCCGTCCTCAGCGCGGCGGCGGGGCCGGCCGTGCGGCGCGGCGCGGTGCGGTGCGGTGCGGGTCGGGTCCGTGCCGCCTCTCCCGCGGAGGCGGCGGGAAGGCCGCGCCCGCCGGTGAGTGACGGCGGCGGGACTTCCTGCGGGCGAGCGGCGGCGGGGCCGGAGCCTTTGTGCGGGAGCGGCGGGGTGCGGGGGGGGGGTAGGGGGTCCCCGCGGCGCCCCGCGGCCCCGGGCGGGCAGCGAGGGGAGGAGGAGGAGGCGGCGGCGGCGGCTGCAGTGCGGATACCGGCGGGGGAGCCCCTTCCTCCGCCTCCACCGCCGGGGAAGGAGAGAGGAGCCGCCGCCGCTCAGCCGGCCCCAGCCACCCAGGTATTTACCGGCCCTCTCCGTTCCCGGTGGCCCCGCGCTCCCCCCCGCGGAGCCCGGCGGGGGTGGGCAGGGAAGGGGCCGATCCGCCAGCCCGGGCCCGGGGGATGCGCTGCCTCCGGCACCGGGGGACGCCCGGCCGGGCCCGGGGTGGGGGGGGGCTCTCCCGCCTCCCGGGGCCTGCCCCGCTGTCGGGGCCGGGGTCGGGGTCGTCCCGGCCGCCGTGCCCGGCTCCCCGCCGCCCCCCCGCTCAGCCTCTGCCGCCCCCGGGGTGCCGGCGTCCCGGGTAGGGGCGGCGGGGAGGCCGGTGTAAAAGCTGGCCTCGCGGTTTTTGGTTTCTAATGGAGCCGTCATATGCTGGCCGGGGGAAATAAAGAGGGGTTTGGGGTTGTTTCCCCCCCCCCCCCCCAGTTACCAAACTTCCCTTTGGGCCACTCTGCCCCCTCCTCCCCATCTCCCCCGGGACCGGAATGGGTCGTTCGCTGTGAACGGGGGAGATGTTAAAATTTACCAAAAATCCTTCTGTTGCGGAAAACGGGGTTTCTGGTGACGGGCAAGGAGTCCCCAAGGGGATAGGAAAGCAAGGCTTTACGCCGTCATTTAATAGCTGTCTTTGAAACTCGTGGCCTTGTACAATTAATCACACCGTTATTTCCAAAGGTTGACTGCCGTCTGGGAGGTAAAATGCTCTTTTTGTACTTACTGCTATGTTGGTCGTACAAAGATGACATGGTTCAGCATTTCCACCTACAGCCCCAGAACATTAAAACGTTCAGAATCGATAGCTCTTGAATAGGCAACAGGCAATATTAAAATATCTTTGCTCCTCCAGATCTCTCTGACAAAGGATTTGGGAACTGCCTCTTATCTCTTTCTTGCACCATTTTCTTACCTAGGTCTGTTTTCTGTTTACAAGCCTGAAGATGGCTGCTGCTGCTTCTTCCTGCAATGTGGAAGAAGATGAGAGCCTGAAGGGATGTGAACTCTATGTTCAGAAGCACAACATCCAGCAGATTTTGAAAGAGTGCATTGTAAACCTTTGCATAGCAAAGCCAGACCGACCCATGAAGTTCCTCAGAGAACACTTTGAAAAATTAGAAAAGGTCAGTGATTTCCAGGTGACTTACAATTTTCGATTTTTAAAATGAAAAAGGTTGTTTAAAAAGTTTCAAATATTTTGGTACATATTTCCTTTTAAATTTCAAATTATCGGGCTACTGTTAAAAAACAGGCTGGTAGAAGAAAAAACCCAAGCCTTTATTTGCTGGTCTACTATAATATTGGCTATTGTATAGAATTTTTTGTGCGTAACACCAAAATTATAGTTTCTCATCGAACTGTACTTGTTAAAAATGACCCAAAATGTTACGAGCATACTTTGTGTTATGTTACATGGTGTCCTGAGCTCTGATCTATGGCAAGAACCTGCCTGCAAGAGCAAAAGATGCTGTTCCCTCTTTATTCCAGTGCCAGGTGATGTGGTTTTACCGTCCCCTAAAACTGAACAAAATCAGGGAATCAGCAAGTTCTGAAAATCATTGAACACTTTGCCATTTGATTACGCTGCTCTCGCCCATCTGCATTGCTTATCCCAGGATCCTCCAAGAGAGACTTCACATACTGTGACTGTCTTCAAAAGCAGCGTAGAGGCAGAAACAGTTTAAAACATTCTCAGACAAATTCTTACTAAAGCCTATGGATGCCTTTTGCAGGAATGGCATGTTGTGTGAGCACAACTTTTCTCTGGGGATGGGGTTTCTCCAGAAATAAATGGGAGCACAGGGCTGCAAGTTGTTGGTTAGTCCTCAGTCTGCCAGAGACTTTATTTGTATACTTAGTTTAAGAAGAGGATTATTCACTTTTTTGGAAGGATATGTCGGAAGTTTGTAGGCTTCAGATACTGGTTTTATGTAGGTTTTTCCTTCTAGAGACAGAATTTTGTAAGGACAGAGCAAGAACAATGATAACTAGTGAATAATACATAGAGCTGATATATTACAGGTGATACAAACATTTTATACATCTCATTGTCTGCTTTTCTGATAAATTTTTGTATAGGTGAGTATATGCCAAATTTGTGTAGCTTTACAAAAATGCAAATCTTGCATTTTGGTGGAAGCCCAGTAAGAGTGTCTGGAACATCAGGAATGGGTAGGAAGTACAAGACGTTTTTTAATTGTAATGCTTGTTATTTAAAAAAAAAATAATCTTAGTTCTGCATATTCTAAACTTCTGAGAGCCAAGACCCATTTTGAGAGAGTGAAATCTCTTGAATTTCCTTTACCGTGTTATGAATTATCATCTGTGTTAATGTGTGCAACTCTGGACTTCCTGGCAAGAAGGATAAAGACCATTTTTGCAAAAAATGTTAAAATATGCTGTAGTATTTTAGGCTATTCTCCATAGCTAGTGGGATTACTTGAGGAGTTCTATTGGGGAGTTTGGCTTTATTGATCTAAACACAGTACACAGAATTGAGACAGGAAGTCAGTTCCTACCCTTGAGAAATTATATATTCTTTCATGTAATCTCCTGTTATTTCCCAGAGAACAGCAGATACCAGAATCCTGTAGTAGGGTATAGATCAGGATGCAAACACAGAAGCTGGTGGATATCACTTGTCTCAAAATGAAAGGAGATGATTTAGAATCAACCAGTCTCAAGGCATCAAATTCAGCGAATATCATGCTTAGTACAGAAGGAAAAAATCTTGCCACTGACTATGTAGAGCAGTCTGGAAGCTAAGCCTGTGGAGTCTAAGGGCTTTAGGATGCTTCTGGAGATTTCCAGCACTGTAGTTCTTGTTCCTACAGCAGTTTGACTTCTTTGCCCAGGCATCTCCAAGGACTATCTTGATATGAATTGCACTGTGGAGGATTTTCTGCTGTAGGGTAGTATTTTGACTTGATCGGTTGCATACTAACAGTTGAAGGAAGGCTTGTAAAGATAAAGAAATCATTTCAATAAGTTCTATCCTGTTTTTAGAAGACATTTGTCATATGTAAGTACTTTGAAGAATCTTAATGGAATTGTGAATTTAGCAATTGCCTGTTAGATTTTTGTATGTGAATAAGCAATACACTGATATGGCACGTTTGCTATTAGCTCCTTTAATCTTTGTCTTGTGCAGGGAGAGGAGTGAAAATCTTTGCGTTTAAGCACGATTTTCTAAACAAAGTCATGCATTTTTCCACCAAAGTGTGGTATTTTGGTTTTTTTTTCCAAACTCATTAAAATAGACAACACGTTCCACTGAAGTAGAATAACAGTTTATCTGTCAAAAAATCATGTGGGCAGTTTAGAGATAAAGTGTGGGATATTTTTCAAGGGGTTAAAAAAGGAGCTTATGGAAAATGTGTAGAGCTCGATCCACATCAATGTACTGGAGCTACCTCAAAGGTGAATACAAAAATAAAGTTTATTTCGTTTTGCTAATTCTTAACTACATCTCATAAAATCAACTCAGAAGTGAAAGATTTATTATCATATGCAAGATCAGACCAGATCATAAATGCTTTTCACCTTAATTCTGATGACATCAGAGTTAGGTCCATTGCCTTCAGCCTACATCTGTACTGCTAAATGAAAAAGGGCCAGGGGCTAACCCCTGACCCCACGACACTAACTGGCCCAAATATAATTCTTAGGTCTAACACGTCTAGGAGCAGGTTTGTTTTGGCAGGAGTCAGTAAGAGCGGCTCAGAACAGAGCCAGGGAATGAGCTAATAGTTGAGGGATGTGGACTGTCTTGGGCTAGTATTCATGTCCATGGCTGGGCCATTTTTTATTTCACAGTATAGACACGGCCTGAGAGGGCTGTAAAGTGAGAACATGAATAAATAATTAGGAAGAAAGTGCTGGAGATTGAGGTTTGACATTTGATTCTGTAGTCATCATTTTCATCTGGAGAAGTGCCAAGGTTAGAAAGAAAAGCCTGATGACTTTTTAAGTTTGCAGCTTATTTATGTCAAGTATAGTATTAAAAAACGTAACTATGAAAATAATTGTAGATATGTTTCTGTTCACTTAGTATTGACAGGACCTGCTTGTCTTAAGATGCCCATAATTGCTGGGAATCAGCCTAAGTTTCTATATTCTGAAGGTTGCAAGTCAGTTTTCATATGCTGTGACCTACGAACTTCAAGGTGACATGTACTCTGATTATGTTAACAGTTACTTTGTAAAAATCTCTTAACATTCCATGCAGGACAGAAGAGATTTGAAATCAGTTTAGATACCTGAGATTTTAAAAAAATATGTAAAGTTCTCTTTTGAATAATTTGTTTTACATTTCCCTGTGACTGTATAGAACACTTTGTTGGTGGATGGGGTGAGGAAAACCTTTCCCTTAGGGGTATTAACTGGGTTTTTTAGAGCAGGGGAATAGATGTTAGCTAAGAAACTCTGGCACTATTTTAATAGCTGTAATTAGGTCCTGTTTACTTGAGGACTAAAGAAGGCATAGCAGAAAAGACAGGGAACCCATCTTTTATCTCCAGTTCTTACCTTATGTAAAAAAGTTAATTACTAAGAAGTTACAGGCAAAGCCTTGTATTTTCAGCTATACTGAGACTGCAAAACTTTCATTAGTGTCAGGCTGTTTAGTGCTGTGATTATATGATCAAAGGTGGAGTTGTCTTGCCAGGCTAAGCTAGACTGTTGTTCAGCGGAAAAAAAAATTGTTATAAAGAGTAGAACTAATGAAGAAAATGACGCAGAAGAAGGGGAAGCAGCAGGAACCTGCAGGATATTTTCAGGCATTACCAAGTAGTTTGCTGAAGCCATTTTGCATGCAGTGTGTTTCAGAGCAGTGGCTTTGCTGGCTGAGCAAGGTGGTCTTTGCTGATCCCTTCTTAACCTGAGGTCTCTCCTGGTCTGTTCTATTGCCCTGCGCACATACAAGAAATACTCTCTTGCACATACTGAACTTACTGTCTTGGATTCCTGTGGATTGGCAGTGGTTTTATGGACCCAGGCTGATGCTGCATGTCTCCAGGTACCATCCAAAAAGAGAGTTTTAGGAAAACCTGGACTATAACCTCTGTAATTAAATCAAGGAAAATGACATTATCTGCGTAGCTCCACCTGGTGATGTTAGACAGTATTGCACGCAGACCTGGTCAGAAAAATAAATGCATTTGTGTGACAGGTTTGCTGTAAACTAGCACTGAAAAAGAAGTGTGTAGTAAACTACAAATTCATTCACTGTTGGTAAAATAGAGTTTATTTATTTATCATAAAGAGTTTCAGAACCAAAGGTATTTGAGCATCAAAATTTGAACATCAGGCTTTTCTACTGCAACAGTAGTCTCTCCCAGTATTACATTTTGTCACAACAAGAAATTTTTCAGTCAAGAGTTTCTGCCAGAACCTGTCCAAAACAATTAAATTCATTCTTATAAGTACAGGTGATTATGTGAAGTATAACTCCTTTGTTTAAAAGAAGCTGAGGAGAGATTATGGATTGGAAGGAAAATCCTACAGAGGAAAAACTATCGAAAAAATGCATTAACTAAGCAGTTTGATAAAGACTAATACAACAAATATTTCTGTATCTTTCAAAGCTTGCAAAGCAGTCGAGCGGTATCTGCTCGGTGGTCAGAAATTTTGCTAAAGCATGTGGGAACATACCTGAGCTCACTAAGACGCTGATAGCAATGCAGTGATGGGAGCACCGGTGCCCTTGCTGTGTGAGTCTAGTTCCGAGTAGGCTTGGGCAGCCTCTGCTCCTGCCTCTGATACCAGTACTGGAGAGAGCTGGATGAAAATCAGCTCATGTTGGACTTCTGTCATTGCCATAGTCAGCCACAGGCAGTGTTATAAGAGGTGACAGTTTTCTTGGAACAGGTAAAGGAAAAACGAGGTGAATTTTTAAAACTCCTCAGGCAAGCTTTCCTAAATGCAGGAGGTTTAGGGAAGGGTGGAGGGTGAAGGGGATAAGAGCAGAAAGAGAAAAAAAGCTTTTTCCTAAGAAATAAAATTGGTTATAAGTGAAGCTGTGCTTTTACCAGCTAGTGCAGAACACCTTAGAGCATTGCTGAGCTCCCTGGTTACTTTGTACGTCTACAAGTGTGAGACGCTTTCCTGTTCACAGAGTCAAAAACTAACAGCAGTGGAGTGCAGTGATGGAAGGAAAGGGAACTCAGTCTGGATGTTGTCTTTGTTTCACATCTCAAGCTATCATGTTTTACATTCACCAAGATACTTAATCCATGTTAATCTTTAAGCATCTGAGTGGCTTTAAAGAAACAGGTTCATACTTAGGTTTAAACACATGAATGAAATACCTTGCCAAATTCATGTAAGGTTAAAAATGGTGCTGGGTCAGGCACTGTCTGATGACAGATTTCACTAGATCACAACAGACTTTGGGAAAGCTCTTGATACTAGTGGGCCTTTACAGCTAGGAACAGGTACATACACATATTTGCCCCCAGCTGACTGCAGCCTATTATAGGCTCCCAAACAGATATAGGGGCCTTCAAGCCTTATTTTACTAATTGATTTTTGAAAAAAAATCTTAAATCGTGTCTGTGTTGGAGTCTGTGGCTGCAGAACTGGCTGATCACCTACCCTCCTGTTTGTCTGCAGCTCAGCAAATCCCTCACTAATCTTTTGAGAGGCCAGTTGGACTGCATAGCAACTTGCCTCAGACAAGGTAAAACTCCACATTCAGGGATGTGAACGTTTTGAGGCTGTACTGCTGCAATTCCTCCTTATTTTCTCTGTTTTACAGTTGTGAGAGCATTGGGCAAAGCGCTCTGACAGCTACCGACCCTTTCCATTACAACTGATTGCTTAGCCAAGGTGAGGCAGTAGCTTTTCTGGAAGGCAATGAATTCTTTTCAAAATTATTTCCTTTTATTCTCTTTCAGCTGTAGGAGGTGACTTGAGGAGCAGAGGTAGCTAAGCCTTTTCTGTCTTCTCACAGTAATTATTTTAAACTGAGGGGCATCAAATAGGAATGATAGCAAGGAGAAAGGCTATGTAAAAAATTATATAAATCAAACCATATTTCCAATATGAGGATGAATTTTGGTTTTGCTCTTGTTTTTCAGTTAGTTTTCAAGTAGTTCCTCATTAATATTCTCCTAAATGCAGAAAATGATGACTGCTTATTTCTAAATACCTTTTTAATGCTTCATGAATTCATTTTAATTAGGCTCATAGGATGGGGGTTGAGACTGTCTGACTGGACACCAGTAAGACTGGGTGGAGAACTGGAGTTTTTGTAGCAGATTTAAGATTATTTGAGATTTGACTTTGTTTCAATTAAGAAAAGGCCCTTAGATTTTGAAATGCTATAGGCAGAGGAATTGCTTTCCAGTGTGCTCTGCTGAGGTCTGCACCTCGGGGGTTGCCTGCTTGGCAGCCTGTGTTGGAGCTGTACTCTGACAGCTTTGTAAGCTCAAGCTGTTGAGGATCTGCAACTCCCAGGAGCTCAGCCCACCAGCTCCATCACCCCTGGGCAAGATGCTAGGGAACTGAGAAAGTGAGCTATGGGAAACTTGAAATAAAAATGTATCCATAATTATTTTACCTTGGATTTATTGGCAAATTGTGAAGAAAAAAATACTTAATGAGTTGTGAGCATCCCACTGAAGGGTTAAGGGAGATACATGGATTCTTGCCAGAGCATGCAGTTCAAATTGCTCTCTAGCCTTAATACCAGTGAAGGCACTCATAGCACACGGAAGTTGTTTTGCGTTTCAAAAATGAAATGCATGTGGAAGGGAGGAGGATAAAATAGAGGAAAAAAAAGCTGAGTGTATATTTAAGGTGGGCAGTCCACACACATGTTTTCATATTTGTATTAACATCAGATAATTTCTTAGAAGAGAGAATAAATTGAGTAGAATTTTATTGAAGAGTAGAAAATGTAGAAATGTTTTAAAGATAATTTCCTCTCTGAAGTGACTGAGGGAACACAAGATTTTGTATAACTATCCTTGCTGTCAACAGCGCATTTGATCTAAGGGCATCAGTATGCTTCTGAATGTTAAGTGGGCCTACACAACAGAAGTATTTTAAGGATCAAAATGGCGTGCTAGCATTTATGATTCCCTCTTTGTTGATAACCTCAATTATCAACTATCTCTTCCTATGCTCTGATGGTCCATTTCTGCCTCTTACATGTAAGCCTCACTGAGATTGGTGATGTTTCTCTTGGATTAAGGGTCTGCTGTGTTAGAAGGCTGGAATGAAAAATAAATAAGCAGCTTTGTCATCACATACCCAGTGATGAAAAACTTCAGAGTGACTTAGGTGTTCTGGTTGTTGCTGAAAAATATGGCATAATATTTAGTATTTTAGTTTAAATTATATTTGTCTCGTAGAAATAGAGCTTTTCTGTGGGCATGTTTCTTCTTATACGAGGTATGCGTGCATACATTGTTATTTGGCTGGATTTTAAACATCGGAAGTGTTGGCTACAGTTTCTTTGATTATATAAGCTTTTAAGTTTCAAAAATATGGTCTGTGTTTTGTAACATAGCCTCTCTTACTTTACTGTGAGGCGTATGTAGGAAAGTACGGAAGAGGTGGTGATGGGCTGAGATACTGCAAGACACTGGAGGGGAAGACAAGAAGTGTTAACATGTTGCAGGAGGTAAAAGGACGCCAGTAAAGGGACTCAAGAAGGCGAGCGATGCAGTCAGAGCGGCAGAAGAGTAGGCGGGTTTTTGGCAGGAGAATTTTGCCTAGACTGGGAATTGGGAATGAACTGAGATGCAGAGAGGCCACTGAGGACGCAGTAGTAGTAGTCGAAGCGGTGGATAACTACGGAGTGGATAAATATGTTAGTAGGAGAGGTGGACGTTAAAGATATTTTTTAGTGATGCTGTAGAAGAAGAGGTGGCATTTCGCGTCGGGAAGGAAGTGGAACAATAGTTGAGATTGGGTGAAAAGTCTCTAATTACAGGGCTAAATGATCATAACAATAGTAGAATTGTCCATCGTAGCAAAAATAAGACTGGAAAGTCTGTTAAGACCTCCCAAATTTCTCCTGCTTTCAATGATGGCATCAGTCAGTCCTGTGCTTCCAACAAAGTGGAGTGCTTTGCCTTTGGCCTTTATTAGTTGCTATAAACCATCACGTCAGCCTCCAGGAGTGATGGGGTGGTGTTAGAAACCTTCCTGTATTGAGAGCATCTCCTCTGGGTCAATTCCAGTGCAAAGAGAGATTAGTTACATGCGCATGAACTATTCTGCACATTTTCTGTGGATAAATAGAAAGCAGATTCCAGGTCTATCAGTCAGAAAACTTTATGAGTGCGCTTGAGGAAAAAAAAAAAAGAAAAAAATATTTCATTCAGAGTGTACTTTGTGTTGTTGCTTTTGAATGCAATGAATAAATTGTAGGAGGCACAGCAGAGATAGTGAGCAGTGATAACGGACGGCTGACTTGCTTTTAAAAGTCTCCTTGGGATGTTGTTGTAAAGCTGCACAGTGATTTGGAGCCTCCTTAGGTGCTGTCCTTCCTTCAGCAGAAACATCTGAGTTTCCAGGTGGTGACAAAGCCTGAAAGGAGAGACTGGGAGAGGAACTACGGAAGAGAATTTCTGTTTGGAAATGCTCCAGCTAATAGAGAAGAAAGCTTCTGGGTCAGGAAGCACGGGTGCTCTCCAGCAGCAGTCTGAAAGGAAGGGTGAACCTAAAAACTGTCTTGGCATTGTGGCTGCTTCACTTGCAGTGTTTAAACTCATTAAAAACTTGTGGAAACACTAATCAGGAAAGGCAATGACCCCATATGCTGAGGACAGCATGCTGAATTCCTGTGTTTTATACCTCAGCCTCTTGTAGCACAAATGTCTTAGCCAAAGGTGAACATTCAAAAGGTAAATGGGTCACTGCGGTGGTATTTATTGGTTCTTCTTTCCTTTAATTTGAGGCAATGATGGTATATTTTCTTTTCTTTCCAGTTTATTATCATTGAAGTCAGTAATGGTATTCCAGTTTCTCCATCCATCTCCTCGAGAAATCCCAAGAAAGACTTCTGTTCACAACGTTAGTTAGGGTTTTGGTCATTTACACCATGGTTTGAAAAGAAGTAGGATTAGATTATTTATATATGAAATAGGGTGCTATTGTCACACAACAGTGTTGGTTTGTAGATTTAGGGTGTGTTAATGTATCATTGTATTGGACTGTGGCAGTGACGCTGGAGGCTTAAGTCAGCGGCGCACACATGGTCCCCTACTGCCATTTAAGTCTCCCTAAATTATGTGCGATGTCCAGTGGGGCTGGTAGGTGTGACACAGGACAGCGTGAGACTTGTGTCCTCCTCAGCTGGCAGCTGAAAGCCGAGCAAGGGCACTCAAATATATGTCCTACAAGTCAGGAGCATCTCCACTGAAGCCAGTGCAGATACTGGTATGAAGGGAAGAACAAGATGCTCACAGGGGCTTGCTCAAAGGCAACTACACTGTTTTGCAGTTGTGTCCTCCATGTGTTTTCTCATTTTAAGGTGGACATAATTGGGCAATATGATTGTGAATTATCTGTGCCATCCAAATAGAGAGTGAGATCGCTTGTTGTCATGACGACAAAAAATGGTGAGGTGTTTACTTGAAAGTGAGTTCTGCACAAGCATTCACATCAAGCTGTGTCTGAAGATCAGTGTTTGAAGACTGTTCTTCAGAGAGTACATTCCTCCTTTAAAATATTGGCTGTATTTATGCAATTTTACCCCAGGATATATGGAAGACGGCTTTTTGAAAGCTTAACCCAGGACAGAGCATACGCTTTTATTTTCAAAAGGCACTCTTTAGTTCAGTAATGGAAATCCTACCTAGACTACAAATAGCGGCATATGGAAAAGCCAGCCAGTCAACTATCTGCTGTTTATATAAAAGGAGTTTGTAGTGAAGAGACTTCCTTTTAAAATGAATCATATGGTAACTCACTTTATAATCCTTTAATATCTTTTTGGCTTTAAAAGGTATTTGGGTTTAAGAGCATGCTTTGTGATATTAATTTTATCTCACTGAGCTTTCTTTCGTGTATAAATCTGTGCTGGGGCTGAGGAGATATTATTTATTAATTCCTTGGAAGTGCCTTTTATACAATGTGTACAGAAAAAGAAGTGTGTATTTGATATTCAAATGGGGCAAACTACTACTCTTCTCTATAAGTAAATATGCTATGTATAAAAAGAACTGTGTAAGTGCTGCATACCATTAAATAGTTACCTGACTGCCTTCTTGTTGTAGTTACTTTTTAGTATACTTTCAGCTGCTTGCTGTCCAGAAAGGTCTTCATTACCTTTCAGTTAACCTTATGAAGAAGGTGCATATGGTTGTGTTCATTTAATATAAACAGAGAATGTTAACCTTATCAAAGAGATACATAAGCTGCAAGAGCCAGTAATAGTATTTGAAATTCTTCAGTCATAGGTTTGGTTTTGATGACTAGATATTAAATATAAAGCTAGTATGTAGCACACATATTTGTGTTTTAAATATTTGTGTTTCTACAAGTGCATAATTGTAGTTGAGGAAGCTAGAGACAGTCGGGAGTAGGGAAGAAGTTGGTGAGAATGCTTAAATAGGACTTGCAGTTCTTATATGATAGGAAAATCTAGCTGAGTCATTTTTTACATATCCGGTGCTGCTATTTGAAATTTGAATTGGAAATGAAAAAGTTTCAGTAAGGATTTAATACATCCGAATCAGGTTTTTTTCTGTTTTTTTGGTTACAGCACCTAGCTCAACTGTGTTATGGCCCAGGAGTTGCAGTCTTGTAATCCCAATTTAAAAAAAATACTGATCTTGGAAAGAACTTGGCACTTTCTGAGGCAGGTCAGGATCTTGACAATTCAGATCTTTAGCCAGCCCTCTACATTTTATCTCTGTGCTTGTCTCATACGTATTTCAGGAGTCCCTTAATCAAAACAAGAATGTGACTTGTTACTTTGAATTATGCAGCATGGGAAATACTATTTAGTTATTTATTTCAAGTAGCAATAATACCTCAAAGATTAGTGTCAGAGGCTCTTTAGATGAATGAAAGGGGCAACGTCAGTGACGGTGAGGAAAGAAACTGGAATAAGACAAGTGGCATGACTGGATTTGTCAGACATTTGTAAACATCAATGGCAAAACATATATTAATCATCTGTTTTTCTTGCAAGCTTAAAAATTGTGAACTTGTGCCAGTTTTCTGTACCGCTCTTTTCTGGTGTCATACCTGATGAGTTAACTATAACTCATTTCCTCTGTCAATAAGACCAACTGGCTATGTTGGTAATCTGCCACATGTCTAGCGCTGGTGCTCCCAGATCCTCCCTCCTCCACTGACTCCACGTATTAGCTCTGACTGGAAAGTCTCCCTGGAAATTAACTGTGTAAGACAGAGGCCAGGTTCTGGCATCCCTGTCAAAGGAACGTTGGTTTTATTCTGTACGCAGGGACCTCAGCATTACTGCGTGTTCTTTTGGATAGCCTGCAACACCGCTAATCTGAATTGTCTCAAAAACACTGGAGTTTTTCAGGGAGTTGTTGGATGATAGCTGGCTGCGTCTATGTCGATCAACATAACCCTGAGACTGTTTGCCTACGGCAATATAATAGATGACATCAGATAAAATTACTGAACTACTGCTGCACAAGATGGGTTGCCTCCTTAGAGTGCTCATGTCTCTCTTGCACTTGCCCTTTGGTTTCCTGTATGAGACAAGCTGAGGACAGGACACGTGGTCCATCCCACCTCCAGTTCTCCCCTGCCGTAGGCAGGGTCAGCAAAGACTAGAATGACCAGCTAAGAAGGAACTGAAGAAGTAGCAAAGGCAGTGTGGTGTGTTGTGAGCAGGATGCCAGGCTGAGGTGGTACCAGGGGGTGAGGAGGTGGGCTGGGAATGAGCAGATAGGCCCCCGTTCCTTTGGCTGATAGACATGGATGATGCAAAGGGAATTTTACTCCTGTGTGCTTTCCCTTGAATCCCAGGAAGCTAAAGAATAGGAGATGGGGCTCTGGAAAAATACTATAATTATGGGTAATCTTGTTTGTCTCCATTCTTTAGAAGTCAAATAATTCAGTATATGAATTGACAAAGTCTTGCAACTTCCTTTCTTGAAGGGTTTCTATACTGTTTCCTGCTCTTGTTACTATCTCTTCAGGGATTCCCCTTTGTATTTTATTCTCCATTCCATGAGTGAAATTTGGAGAATAACCTTCCTATTGGCCAGCTGGTGCAAGGCCAGCCATCATTTTTCACAGTTCTCTGGAGCCTACCTTGGATCTTATTTGCTTGGAAGTAGTCCCATTGATTGTAAATCTGTTATATGGCAGAAATTCTGGGGTAGGGAGCATCTTTGTTCTTTCTGATGATGGTAAGCCTGCAAAACAGAGCAAGATGAAGAAACCTATTTAATATATTGATTTGTGACTTCTGATATGTTCTCTGTACAAGAGACAAAGATATGTACAAGCCAACTGAGAAAATAACAGCTGTGATGTTGGAGAGTAAGCAAAAGAGGCTTGTTCTTTTGCTTTCTCAGCCAGGAGTAGCTGCAAACATATGCCTGCAGTTTATAATACATTAGTTTCCATTATATGTAAGAAAGAGTTGAACAGGTCAAGCATTGGAGTGATGATACCTGTACACACGTTGTAGTTAGTGTCAGTCCTTCGTGCTGCTCACATTAAATTTTGAATTTTCTTTCAGCAGTACACGTGTAAATTGACAGTCATCCATATGTAGAAGTGAAGGGGTTGCTGACAGTTGTAAAAGAAGAGTGAATTGAATATATCCAGCAAGTTAGCTACATGGGTAAGAGATGTTTCATTGTCTCTTTTTGCCTTGCAGGAAGAATGCAAACAAATACTGGCTCGGCAGAAATCCAGTTCCCAGTCTGATTCTCATGACGATGAGATTTCCCCTCCTCCTCCCAACCCAGTGGTAAAAGCCCGACGCAGGAGAGGGGGGGTCAGTGCAGAAGTGTACACTGAGGAAGATGCTGTTTCTTATGTCAGAAAGGTAATGTGTAACAGTCTACCTGATTCTGAGATGTATAGGACAATCAAGTGACTCACATTTTGCTCATAATTTGGACTCATGGGTCAGCCTGTAGGATGGTGTCTTCATGCCAGCATGTGCATGGCTTGACCATCTTCTTCACATTCAAGTTCTTTTGCTGCCTCCTCGACTAAGTACTTTCCCCATCAATGTGACTTCAGCATTCTCTATTCTTTCTTTTTTGAGATGTGCTGCTAATCTGCTTCCCCCTATGACAGGGTTGGTAATTCTCAACCATTTTCCTGATATTCACAGATTCCGGCAGCTTCTGAGTTTTGTCAAAACCTCACAGTTTTGGAAAGCAGCCTTTTCTATTGCTGCATTTCCTGCCTTTTCTTTCCAAAAAGTCACTTCTAGCTCAAGTTTTCTTCTAACCTAGGTCATTTAGGTTCCCTAGACCATTCAGGCACGTTGTTCCCATGTTGATTGGGTACCACCTAACCCATGGGTTTTCGGAAGTCTGTTGACCATACTTGGGGAATTTTATGGGACCGTTGTCTTTGAAGAAATGCCAGTCCCAAATTAGGTAATTTCTTCAGTAGGAGCACTAATTTGGGCTTCTCTTTTTTTAACTGCCTTTTTCACAAAAATATCTAGCTATGTTATATCCTTGATATCTCTTAATAACTCTGCAAATTTTTTTTGAAACTGGCCAAAGCTTCAAAGGTTATTAAAAGACAGACATTACAATAGCGTATGTCATGTTTGTTTAGGAAGTTAGGCTAAAAATGCATTTCATAAGGTTGACAGATGCTACTAATGTGCTTTTGTGCACGCCTGGAGTAGCTTTAACCCAAAGAGCTTTTTCTTTATGGGAATACATTTTGTCAGTCAGTGTTTTTTGGCAGAATACTTTTTGCCTTTGCAGTCAGATGTGCTTTTGTCATCTGCTTATGATACAAGTTCACTGGCTGCTCTGGGGATTTCTGTCCCAAGAAACAAGAAATTAGGAGAGCCTTTCATCCTAAAAACAAGTATGGAGGAGTATTCTTGTGGCGGTTAAATAATGCTTGCAAGTATACAGTAAATTTTAACAGCACTGTGGTCAAGCTATTAATGCACTGCACTGTTAAAAAACTTGCGTGATATTTTAAAAGCCACTTTCAAACACTTTTCTTTCTGTGCAGCTTGCAATATCCCCCTTAAAAACTTCCATGAAGAGATCACATTTGTCTCTGCTTAATATGGGCTCCATGTGACTCTTCTGTAAATCAAAGGAAATATTCCTTCCCCCACCCTTGAGTAATTCTTTTATGTTTATAATGGAACCTGAAGTTAACTTTGTTTTCTTCCTTTTTCAACAGTGATGCCAATAAGCCTTGACAGTAGCATGGGTAGGCAAGAACCAGAAGAAGAAATACAGATCATATTCTGTGTGTTCTGTGACTAGGGCTGTTATGATGTTAATTTCCTAGGAACTGACTGAGCTTAAATAATAATAATGTAGGGGATGGTTTTGTGTCAGGCTACAGATGCTGCAAGGAATATAGAACTAGCACTGGGAGGGTTTGTGTCTTTGTTTTCTGCCATCAGCAGATGAATCCCATGGTGAATCCCATGGATGTGTGTTTGTGACAGAGATTTGTAGAATACAGAAATGAAGGGAGACACTGAAAGGACAAATTATGAAACTAATTTAAAAGTGTAAAAAGCAAGGCAAGGGTTGTGTTAGACTATTGCAAACAGATGGAATTTTAGATAGTAGCCAGGAAGAACTGCTGGATTGAATTCAGGTGTTGGATAGAAACACATCTGTGTCATAAGCCAATTTAAAGGATGTCTTGAAGGGGTGAGCTGTGGCATGAGTAGTGCTAAAGGCAGTGCAATGAGTTGTGTCACTGGAAAGAAAATCAAAGGAGATTTAGCTTTGTGATTTGAGCAAGCACATGGCATGGCTCCATTCTGAGGAGCACAAAGGAAGATCTCTGTGGAGGGTTATTTTATTGCTTCATTCCTGAAACTAGAGAAAACAATTATTTGTCAACACATCTGATATATAGTTAACAACTAACAGAATAGGAATCTTGCTGTAAAGAGGGTTATCGGCTTGAAGAGAACATTCAGTGATTACTTGGAAGACTGATGTAAGAAATGTTCAAGTGATTCTTCCTAACATTTGATTTTGGTCAGATGCCTGGTTACTGGGACACCTAAAGAATCTCTCCTGTGTTTCCTGTGTCCCTGCCCCAACAGACCCGCTTCGGTCTCTGCCTTGTGGCTTTCATTGCTGCAGATTTAGACTGAGAAATGCAATTCTATGCTATTCCATATTCAGCCAGAAAGGTTGGAGTTGAATGTCTTAGTGATTTCATTATCTGCTCTTTTGGCTCATCAGCAGTAAGCTGAACAACTAGGGTATTCTTAATAGAGCAAGGGTTCAGGACTGCAATTCAATCCAGGGTTTGTTTGATAGGGTAAAAACCAAGAATAAGATACTGGCCAAATGCTTATTTTATTTAGCATTGAGGAATTTAAACTTTTAGATAAATTAGATTATGATACAAATATGCAGTTTATACATACACGCTTCTCTAGACTTAATTTGAGCAGTCTAATGACTATAGCAGTCAAAGTAAGTGATGTTTGAAGCCAGAGTTTAGCTTTAGGTCTTCACAGTGCAGTATTTTCCCTTGAAATAAATCTAGATCAATTCTTTGTGAGAACTGGTTCTATATCAGTTTTCCCATTTGAGACATCCTTCTTCTGGTTTGATGGGTAGCAT
The DNA here is from genome assembly GCF_947461875.1 of Haliaeetus albicilla. NCBI lineage: Eukaryota > Metazoa > Chordata > Aves > Accipitriformes > Accipitridae > Haliaeetus > Haliaeetus albicilla. The sequence continues at coordinate 19,509,912 of NC_091504.1, read as the reverse complement.
CTTGCCTTTCCAGGATGAGGAAAGGAAACTACCTACACATCAGCATACATAGTAACTTAAATAAGACAGATATACTATTTCAGTCATAAGAAAATGTGAAAGATAAATGCCCATTATCAGACCTTTTTTGTACAATAATTAAACCAGGCAAACAGATGTTGATTTTCAGATTGGAGTAAGGTTTATTTAACACATAAAACTTTTGCTAGGCTTGATTCTGCCTTGTTATAATGAAACTATTAAGGAAAATCACATTACTAAAGTCAAAGAACATATTTTACAAGTCATAACCTTGTTACAGATTTTTTGTGTCTCTCGTAATCACAGAGTCTTTGACCGGCAGAAAAAGATGCTTGGCAAATACAGAGATACAGTGCCTTTACTAGTATCTTACCAAAATGCTTACCAAAAGGGAAGGTCTAACTTGCAAAAGTCTTATAAAAAACTTCACCCAGTATGAAAACATACTCCTGAATTTCAACAACTATTTTGAACAAATTCATGTACAACAGGACTTTTGCTACCTCTCCAATTAACAAATAAAAATGCCTCTTCATTCTCAAATGCAAGTCCTGTGCCTTTGTTTCATGGCAAACGAGAAGGATTTTGACCCAGGTGGGCCTCTCAGGAGCTTGGCTCCTTATACCACGAGCAGTACTGAAAAGTATGATGTAATCAACACATTTTTACCTTTTACCTAAAGAAATGTTGCTCATTCTCTAGTTTGAAAAGTAGGTTGCTTCTGTTATTGTTTGTGGGGGAAGAAGAATATGAAATATGTTTTCCTCAGTCCAAAAGATTTGAAAGGAGACTACACAGCTGCCAGTACCTGCTAATTATAGTATTTTATGGTTATCCTTCTCCTCACTCATCCCAGATCTTATATTTCTTTTCTGGTTGTCATATTGAGAACATAAATTCTTATCCTCACATTATCAAAACTAATTTATTACTTTCCTAGTGGCTTTATATTATAGCCTAAACCTGTCTCAGTGTTTGAAATCAAATTGCATCCATTATCTTAAATAGTGGAATTTTCTATAGATTTCAAGATCTATGAAGAAATACAACCAGGCATGTAATTACCCTTTGTTCTTTTCTATACAGGTTATTCCAAAGGACTATAAAACTATGACTGCTCTGGCAAAGGCCATCTCCAAGAACGTGCTCTTTGCTCATCTTGATGACAATGAACGAAGGTATGAGGTACTTTATGATTTAAAGGAATCTATAGCTTGACCTGAGGACAAGAAATTATATTAAATTTTAACACAGGGATCAGAAGTACTCTCACTGATGCCTTTGAGTCATACTAGATGCACCCTCACACACACTTAAGTTATTATGATGGAGGGTAAAATCACAAGCTAAAAAAGGGCAAGAATAAGTTAGAATGTATACAGACATATTTAATACTTTCAAATCAGCTGTGTCTGATTAACTTTATTCTAGGTTACTTAAGGAATTGGCTAAAGCAATCTCAGAAGCATTTGTAGTTACTTCTGAGAACTCAGGGAAGACAGATCAAGTGCTGGAAGAGTGGGAAAGAAAAAGCCTAATGTCTATAAAGAGGTAAAAGAGAATTACAGGCAAATTACTTTGTTCTGAAAAACTGGAACAAACAAATTATATGTAAGCACCTGAAGGAGACCAAGGAGTTCAGTAACAGCCAACATGACTTTTAAAAACTTGAAAATGTCTTTCTACAACTGAATAGCAAGTCTTGTAGCTAGGGAAGGCACAACAGAGGCCGAACAGTTTGACTTCCAGTAATGGTTTTGACATTAATGTGTATGACAGTTTCATAAACAAACAAGGGAAACATGTCTTCAGTGAAACCACTATGGAGTCTATGCAAAACTGGTTGGATTGCCATACCAAATAGTAGTTATCAATGGTCCATCATTCTAATGGAAAGATATATTGAAGTGTGGGAAGGGTTGGTCTGGTTTTCATCATTATTGTCATTAATGACCTCAGTGGTGGAATAGAGTACAAGTGTTGAATTTTTAGATGACATGAGGATGGGAAGGGCTTCTAAAACATTGAGAGACAAGCCTAGAATTCAGAATTAGGCTGACATGTTGAAGAATGTTCTAGTAAAAGAAGGATGGATTGTCACTGAGCCAAGTGCAGAGAAGTATAGTTAGGCAGGAACATCTTTGTAACTATAAAATGGTTTTGCAGTTTTGGTAGTTCTTTGAAAAACTATATGGAGCTTATTGCTAATCATGGTCTGAACGTTAGTCACTAATGTCAAGCTGTTTTAAAAATACTAACATTTTACTGGGGTAACTAAACAGGAGAACATGCAAGACGTCCTGGTGTTGGAAGCATTTCAGCTGGAACACAGTGTCGCGTTTGGGCACTGCACTTCAAGAATAAACAGTTGGAGGAAGTTCAGGAAAAAGCAGTGGAAATGATCACTGATCTAGATAACATCAGTTCTGAAGAAAGAGTGGGATTGTTTGGCCTGCAGAAGAAAAGTCAGGGGCAGAGGGATGTGATAATAGCTTATAATTAGATATGAATAATGGCATATGAGAAATAAACTGCTGTGTATGCCGAAGGGTAAAGAATAACGGATTCAAAGTGCAGCAGGGAGGAATCATGTCAGATACTAGGAAGAGGTCTCTGCTTTGGTAGGTTGTGCAGTCTCCACCACTTGAGGCCATTAAGAATAGACTGGCCTGCCAGGAATGACATAAGTAGTATCAGTCCTGCCTTGCAGCAGGTAGGCTAAGTGATGTCATGAGGTCCTTGCCAACCCTACTTTTCTGTGCTTCTGTGGTTAGAAAGGACAAAGACTTTGTCTACACTGACGTTTTTAGTACTGGCAGAACATCAGCAGTACAGTCCTTTGGTGGGGCTACTCAAATGCTTTCAGTTAAAGCACATTCCAAGTGCGCAAATTTTGCTCCCTCTTGTAGGTGTTTACACAGTTTAATTACTTTGCAATCCTAATTATTTTGATATCAAATTAGCATGCAGATTTCTGGAGTAATTAGAAGAGGATTAACTTTGCACATTTCTAGCTTTTTCACTCACAGCAGAGAATTCTTGTACAGAACTGCTAATCTTAATTATACCATCAGCATGATAACATGACAGGCACTGAAAGGATAGGTTTTAGGGCTGGAAAAGGGACATTTCAGTAATATGTTATCAAAGTAGGGTGAGAGAGAACAACTGAAGGAAAAGTGCTTTTTCTTGCACTGTGATGATTGTACATCATGGTCATGGTCTCTCCTATCCATTCCCTGTGTCCCATTTACCTCTGTCAGCCAGACTGTCCTGTTATGGATACGTGTTAGGAGTGATGTGCACAGATTCCCATGTGTGCGCTGCAGATGGGTTGTAGACTATCTGCTTTTTTAGTTCTCAGACTATGGCTTGACCAGGTGTATACTGCCTTTGCTGTCAAAAGATTTAGAAGCTTCTTGGTTTCTGGGTTGTGCACTGGAACATATTCAGCTATACACCATCTCCCTTGCTCAGGCGTGTGTCTAGGTGCCTCATTCAAGCCTCATGACAAGCATGGCAAGCTATTGATGACATTGGGGAAAAAAAAAGGAACTCACAGAACGATGCATGCATTCTGCTTTTGCAGACAGGATTGCAATGAACGAATAAATTGTTCTCTCTTTGCATTTCACTGAGCTCACTCTTGACATCATGCTATTGCCCTTGTCTGGTTTTGTTTGTCAACTGTGGAGAAGTCAGCAAGTTGAAGCATATCATTGCCATCACTTCTAGTTTGCATCTTGTTGATGCAGATATGTAGTTCAGGAAAGTAAGTGGTATATGACTTCATTTGGGTTCTGTCCTCTTGGAATGGTGGAAAGCTAGGTGAGGATATTTAATTTTCTGTGCTGCACTGGTGGTGTTGGTGTTTATTTTCCTCAGTGCTTTTGACAATGAAGACAGTATCATTGTTTCATTTAATTTTGTGGTTGACCGTTTGCCAAGTTGTAAGTGTTCAGGTAGGGGAAGGATGGACTAGCAGGGCTTAATTCCTCATTTACTTTTCCTTCTTCTCAGAAAAGATATTTATGTTAATCAGCTCTATGGCTGTGCAGTCCACATGGCTTGTGTGGCATTTGCTGCTTGGCAGCTGTGAAGGTCCTTATGTCTGACATAAACCCTTATTTATAAAGGCAGTGTGTAGCATATTATCTCTGTGTCACATATTCCATATGAATGATTAATTGCATGAGAAGTCACACTGAGGTTAAGGTAAACAAGTATCTTTTTGCACTGGTGTCTGAAATAGTTTTGTTCAAGTCTTATTTTAGATAGCATCTTTTCATGTGCCATGCTTAAAAAAGGGTCGCCATCTATCTCATGCACGTACACACATGCACACACACACATACACAGAGTGTCTGGTGTAAAATCATACTGAAAAGCGCAATAAAAGAGAAACTGTAACTGCATCAGCACTAAAAGCAGCAGAGCTAGTTATCAGCAACCTTTGCCAAAACATTCATTTCAAGAGTTGCTAATATTATGAAGAACAGTGCAGCTCTGCAAAATGATGTGGCAGTCCACTGTTTTCTTGTGAGACTTTTCCACTGACTTCAATAAGATCTTGATAAAACTCTGGAGTAGGGTCCTTGTTCTCTCAAAGTCAGTGGCAAAATGCCCATTATCTGAAGTGGAAATGTGTTTTTAACTCTAAGGGAGCTGTTGTTCTTATTTGCAAAACCAGGAATGTGTGGCTTTTAATTGTGTTTCCGCACATGTGCACCTGATGTATATTTTATGTGCGTCCTCCTTTGCCTAGAGCTGGTCTGTTACACGCTCACTGACAGCAAATCCTCAGATTTATGTGGATGTGTCATGTACTCATTATCCAAAATTTGTCTGAATTGATGAGAAATTAGCTGTAAAAAGTTAAAGCAACATCAGGTCTTCACAAAATTAATTTCTTATTGTGTTTTAATAGGTATAGTTTGATTTTGATGGTTTATTAACATATTGCATATCTAACAAAAATACTGGACTATATTAAAAATTTCTGTGAAATACAGACAGGGTAAATATCTATGAGCTGTGGGGAAAAGAAGGATGTTAAGGGGGTGATAGGCTCAACTATGAACTAAACAGCTTAGTGAGTTGCAGAGAGTGCATGGAGGTGTATCAGTGTGCCTGCCTTTGGGCCCATCCTTGTTTCTTGTCTTGTTATCAGCCCAGCCGCAGTTGCAGTCTTCTCAGAGTAGCCTTATGTCCTATGTGCTTTGATAGGGTTTGCTTCCCTGGTTGGGATGTGTGACAAAGCCCTTTCACTTTGTTTCAGGCTTTGATGTATTTACTCTGCAGGTAGGATGCATTTAATGTCTGGGTAGTTAGGCTTGGATTTTGATAGTGCTGTTATATCATCCTGCAGGTCCCTAGGCATGTGTGCTCTTAACTTCTCTCTCCTCCTTTCTCCTACCCCATATGATGACATATTCGCTAGCTTATGTTCACATGGGGGTTTTGTCCTTCTTTCTGTGTTTCTGCTGTACTCCACTTCCTTTGTGACTCCACTCAAAAACTCTTAGAAGAGACTGCTCAAAGGGTTTCATTAGGTGGGCAGTGGAGCATGTTAATTAAGCTCAGATGTAACCACAGCAAAATTTTCTGGAAAAGCATAGTTTATACTGGTGTGCAAACATGCAGAAGCTGTGGAGATGACCATCAAGAGGACAGTTTTCCCAGGCAATGAGCACTCTAAAGATCTGCTAGTTATGATCACTGCAAAATCAGCAACTCTGGTCCTGGCTTGGTGCTCACCAAAGCCTTATATATATATATATATATATGCGCAGTCCTGCAAAACAGCTTCTCATGTGACAACTCTGAAGATGCTCCTCACACCACAGAACAACTTCTGATACAGAAGACAGCGCTGTGCAGGCTGTGCATCCAGAAGAACTAGGAATTGCTCTGCAGCCTCTTCAAGGATGAACAGCCTTGAGAGAAAACATCAGTGGAGCTGGATGTTCAGCCAGGTAAGAGGTATTCACCCTTCCTTTCATTATACTGGGGAAAAGCGAAATGGCAACATTAACTGTGAGGGATTTTTTGCATTATAAACATAAATATATTTTTTATAGATGATGTTCTTTGCAACAGTTTGTCTTTAATGTCAGTTGAGAGCAGAAGCCATCTTGTTTCTCTGCTCTTCATTGCACCTGTAATCCAGGAGGAAGTCCCAGCAAAAAAAAAATAAAATTAAATAAAATCCTTGGTTATGGCATTTGTACGTAATAAAAAGATGAAATTACAGACCTTGCAGAAGTGCATATTTCAGAAGGTGCATCTGTCTTTGTAATGTCCCTCTAGAATGCTGGTGAGAAGTTACACTTAATAACATTCAAGTGTTGTCTTAGGTGGCCTGTGCTATAGATTCTAATGGCTGAATAAGGGGAAGAAGTTCTTTGCTGATCTTATCCCTCCTGGTTCCAATGTGATCTCATGGTTCAGATCCATTCTGAAGACTGTTTGCATAAACTTTCCCCCTTCTTTTCGTCTGTGACACTGAAGAGTTTTGCATATGGGAGAAATCAGCAAGGCAGCGTGCGTGATACTGATGCCCTCTCTGCTGCTTTGGTTTTGTTCAGTCAGCAGGCAGTGAATGATTTCTATCTATGCAAAGACAGAATTACACCCATAACTTGGCAGCATTTTATTTCCTCTCCCACTCTTGGATATCCAGCAGATTAACAACCTCTAAGGCTTCCTAGTTGTGAAATGGTGTATAAAGTCAAAATGGGTGACAAGGGGCTAGTCTGATTGTCCTAATCTCTTCTAACCTGGCAGTGTAGCTAGTAAGAATTTTTATCGGTTCAGCATGTAATGCTGGAATACAAGTACACCCACTTGGCTTTGCCATGATCTTGAAGAGTAAAGGGGGAAAAAAAAGGAAGAGATTGTTCATTTTTGTTCTCTGGATAAAAATAAAAGATATTTTTTCATCATTTTATTGACAGGATGTTCTATCTCTACTGGACAGGGGCAGCCACTGAGACGGGGGCAGTGAGACGGTTCAGAGGTGACCTGCTGTGGGAATGGAAGTTGGACCCGAAGCTGATGACTGTCAAGGAGGAGAAGGAGATATAACTGAAGCAGAACCAGTGGGTGAGAGAGCAGGACTGAGAGCAGCAGGAGTGTCAGTCCTTGCTCCAGGATGTCACCAGTGCCTGTCTGCTCTGCTGTGAGTCACAAGCCTTGTCTGCCAGTCCCTGTTCAGAAGTTCAGCAGCCTCCTGACCACATAAATAAGTGGAATGGTTAAACATTCACCATATCTGTATGTAAATGCTAGGTAAAACTTGTATGTAAAAGCTATGTAAAACTTGTTCATCAAGGAGTAAAGAGAGTAGATAAATATTTAACATGCACTTCCAGACTCCACTTTTGGCATTTTCGCTAATGTCATAATTATTACAAGCATTTATTCTTTATTACTAATGTACAAGCAGCTGTAATGCCTACAACAGCTTTCAGAATACTTTTGTGTATTTTATTACTTGGATTAATAATAAACTGGTTTGTTTGAACAGTATACTGGTGTGAGACTGCTTTGGAAACAGAGTCAGGAAATTGTATTTAATGCTTTTACTAGAATATTGAGCTTTTATAAAGGTGCAAAAAAAGCAACAACAAATGAACTAAACAGTAAAAAAAACTGCTGCATTTATTACAGCAACATACAGCATTGCATTTACTCTTGTGTGTTGCCTGCATGGCAAAGGTATGAGAATAAAGGGCATTTTTTATTTTCTATGCTTGTCACGGCCAAGACGTAAAGATGAAAATTGGCACTTGTACTGGGCATGCAAGCCAACCAAGAGCTTTCCTCAAGCAAAAATTCTTACCCTTTTCCCAACATCCTCCCAAACATTGTGGAGAGCACATGCTGCTGTGATACTGTAGGTAAAATTGGAGGCAAGTTGTAGATACCATCATCTTGCTGTTAGCATTTCAGAAAAATGTTCTGCTACCTTATTACAAAGGTATTTTAAGTAACCTGTGTTCTGCAATTCAGGCAGTTTTGTAAGCCGTGACCGGTGGCAAAGTAGGGTCCTATAGGGACTCACTGGGCATAAACATATGCTATTTGAAAGACATTAGTGTCCAAATTAAGATTTCCTCAGCATTGAGACACAATAACATTCTTAACTTGAATTAAGGGCTGCCACAGAAGGGAAATGAGTAATCAGGTATCTGTGTTCTGTGAAGACAAAACATCAGAATTAGGCTTAAATTATACAAGATGGATGTAAACTAGACACGTGGTAATAATTTCTAGTGGTAAAGATACTTCAACAGCTTGTAGAATCTATAATTGTTAAGAACAGGTTAGGCAAATCTCTTTGAACATAATTTAGTTTGTCCTCTGGATGGAAGAAGTCTCTTAGCTCTATTTTTGGAATTCTTGGATCCTCAGTAGTGGGAAACTGGTGTATTCTTCCTCTATACATTTTTCTTTTCTCTTTTTTTTAACCTATTTGAAGGGTTATTGTTATTTCACAGATCTTCTGTTTTCTCAGCTAGATGAATCCAATTCTCCCCATCTTCCTTTGCAGACCAGGTTCCTCAGACCACTGACCATTTTTGTTGTTCTCAACTTTCTCCACTTGGTCCACTTCTTTCTTGTTTGTTTATATTTTTCACAGCAACAAGATATTGTTGACTCCTACTTAGCATGTGATCACTGGAATCATTGGATCCTTTCCTGCAGAAATGCTACCTTAGCAGTGAATCTTCACCATGTATTTACACCATTGATTATTCCTACCCAAATATACTTAGCTGTTGTGTCTTTATTGAAAGCATATCTTTTTTCTCAGACCATTTCTTCAATTTGTAATAATTTTACATCCTAATGTTGTTTTTTGAAGTGCTTGCAACTCTTTTACAGCTAGGTATTGTCTTCAAATTCAGAAGACATACTCTTTATCCAGGTCAATAATGATTTGGGTAGTTTTTTTAGTACAGGCATAGTCTAACATGAGGAAAGTGGTTTTCCATAGCTAACAGATGAATTTTAGTTGTTGTCCTGTTGATCTCATATTAAAATGTTCGTGAAACTTCTGGTGATTAGTGAATTTCAAGGACATTATTATTGCTATAAGCTTTATTCACTTCTGCATAATACCATGTTTTATTAAAGCACTGGCTGCAGGCCAGCTGGAAAGCCTCATACATGTGGAAGAAACCTAAGACGGCACCATCCAGGAGCAAGATATTTTAGAAACAGGATGCCACAGCTATGACATAGTCATTACACATCCTGTATTTTCCTTGCATTTGTAACTTAACTCTTTTGTTGAAAAACAAACACAGATCTGGCTTCTGCCTGTGCTTCATATATGCCTACGGTGTGCAGAACAGTGCAAGAAAAATGCCCTTTCCATGATACTGCATTAGTATTTCTGTATCTCCTGGAGTCCATGTTGTGCTAAAACCACATGGATGTTAAGGGGGGATATTTACTCTGCCTGCTGTAGGCATCTAAGTTAGCTGGTGCTCAAAACACCTCAGTTAAGAGCCTCAGGGTATGGTTTCACCATTGATTTAAGCCAAATTCTGAGCTGGTACCAAAGGAGGAAGTAACACAGTGAGTGCCAAATCTTGGCTTCATGTTCCTATTGCTCTCATGGTCAAGGTTAGCCAGATCAGCTCTCTGAAAAGTGATCCTCCCCTGGAGGGTTAGTTTTCAGTCAGATCAGGTCCTTCCTCCCACCCCCTACCTGGCTGCAGAAATACTTTGGCTAGCTGAAGGGAGGAGAGGGCAGGGCAGGGCAGGACCTTCCCTTTTGGCAGCAGCAGCGACCGAAATCAAATTAAGTTATGGCAAAACTGCACCTTAATTTCCCTTACTAGTCATTGGACAGTCAGACGATGGAAATAGATGGTGTGAATACCTCTGTAATGAGCTATTGTTCCTTGCCAAGAATGCTCAAAATGTAGAGCTAAGCTACTCAGAAGATGAGAGATGAAAAGAAAGAATAAGATGAGACAGAAATTGCACAGCAAGGCATGGCAGAGTGGGGGGTGGAGGGCTTTGTTGAGTCAATAACATGACTTCCTTGGGTTATATTAGGATTTTTTGTGACCAAATTGTTGGATGGGTTTCTTTTCCCTCCTTTTTGGGAGTAGCAACAGAGAGAGAAGGATGACAGCATCACACCAGTGCACTTTGTGCAGGGTGCACAGTGGGGCAGGCTCCATCCCGTGAAGATTTGTAGAGGCATGAATGTCCCACCTGTGCTGGAACTCCAGGAGATGGTCAATAGACTGTGGTAACTTGGGGGCAGAGGAGATGTATGTACACAAGTTACATGTATGTGTAACAGATTTGGTACTAAAGAGACTGGTCTCTGTGTGGCAGATTTTTTTCATATTAGATGATTAGCCTGTCCTTTGAATTCTACTTGTAAGCAGCCAAGAAGAGGAAACTCATCTCTCAAATCAACCAAGGCATGCTAAACAAGACTTTCCTTCTTCGGATGACACCAAGGTATTTTCCAGGTAAACTGCCTGGCAATCCAGTTTTTCTTTGTGCCTTTTATGCCTTGTTTATGGCCTTGATTCAGCATGGTATTTAAAAGTGCATGTTTAACTGTGAGTTGTTCCATTGACTTGCTATGGATGTCAAAGGAACTATTCATGTGTTTAAATGGAAGCACATTCAGTCCTGCTGAATTGGAACTTGCCAATGTGAAATACTACTTAAACTAGAAAAAGTTATGGGTTTTGGAGGCAACAGTCATCTGGCAGCAGAGATGGAAATGAAACCAGGTAGAATTGCCCAGCCGTTTGGAAAATAAATGATCCAATTCTCCATTCAAGGATTAGCCATGAATTTAACACTGACTATATTTTCCAGTACATCCATCTCATTTATCCAAGAATTATTGTCTTTAATTACCATTGTGGTGCCTGCAGGCAGCAGTCTTTAAATTAGTTATGCAAAGTTCTGCTCCCAGCAGTCATCAGGAGATTGTATCTGCTTTAGTATCAATCCCTTTACAACAGCCTGACAGCGTACAGACTTTGTACTAGGGATGTACTTTTTGTGTTGTCAGTATTTGGCCTGGTAGATAGGTTATTCTCTTAAACATAACTAAAAGCACACACATTTGGTATTTATGGATAATTTTATCTTGAGAAACAAATACTCTCAGTTCATAGCTTTTTAGAGGTTGTGATTCACCCTCAGTGTTTTGTTAGACAGTTTATATTCTTCATCACAAATACTAGCGGCGCCGTTCCTAATGGTAGTTATTTTTAATTCTGCATAAAGTAGTGGTTTACATATGGGCAGTATGTCACCCATTCTGAAAAACAGAGTTAAAGCGGAGAAGTAATTTGCATAAATCCTTTTTAGATCTAGAAAAAATAGCCTAAGACAAATAGTATTCATGCATGCTCATGAAAAAATCTTAAGTCTAAACTTACCTCTCTCTCTATAAAATAGAAAAAATAAGACCACTGCCAAATTTAACAGGCCTTGTAAATTTTTTCTACCACTGCAGTATGTATGACCGTGCCTTTGTGTGCTTCTGTACACAACAATTAGCTGGCAATGGTTCTGAAAATGCATTACTCAATGCTAAGGCTTTCCAGAATTAAACACAAAGGTTGAATAAAAGAACATCCACTCGTCTTAGCAAGTCTTTGTCTTCTGCATCAGAGCAGCTGGAAGCGGTAATTTGTCTTTGTGTATGGGCAAACAAGGGTGTATTTCAACTAAGGCTCCTTAAAATCATGCTTCCCCCCCGCTCCAACCCCCCCAAGGGTCGTAGGTAACCTGTCAACAGTTACTCCTACTCTAATAAGTCTTCATTAGGTGACTGATTCTGCAACCTTGACTGGCTTTGAAAGCCTACATGTCCTCAAGTGGGAATATTACCAGTACCGGTACTGGAGGATCGACTGTACGATTAAGTTGCTTAGTTATGCATTTAGAAGAGGATGTTCAAAGAGCTTAAAGGAACTAGATATTCACATTGATTGATATATAGTGGGAAGTGAACATTTAACTCCTATAAGGTTCTCTTGAAAATCCCCATCTTATGTTCTGAATGGTTAGACCTGTGCATTTCCATTATGAGATGACATCTGTTTAGTAACACTGCATTTGGAAAGACAGAAAGAAACCAACCCAACCAAAAAATAATCTATAACACTACACGGTTTAGTGGTGGGTTTTGTTCTTATAGAAAAAGAGGATTCAGCTCAACAACCAGATGAAATTTCTCTGTCATTCCAGTGCACTTAATGCAAATACCAAGTGTAAGTTATTTGACTGTTAGGCTGCTAATTCTGTTTTAATGAAAAAAAATCTGACAAACCCAAACAATGATTTAGTTCTTGTTTTACAAGTTCCTTACTAAAAACTTTGACCTGAAGTACATCGCATCTTGTGAGGTAACAGCTGGTCTATCATTGTCTTCGGAAAAAAGTAACAGTTGCTAAGATTTCAAGAAACAAAGATGGTCTTTGAATCAACTGGAACAGCTGTAAGAGACTGACACACCATGCACTGTCAGCTGCTAAATTCAGATATTCAGACTGCCCGAAATGGGATACTTTAACCCTTTGGCACCGTCAGATTCCTTTTCTCTCTGTTTTTCTTTAAAAAAAAGCCAGAAAAATAAATTGGGTTTTCAATTTGCCTTTTGCTTTCAGAAATTAAAAAAAAAACCTCACAAAACTATCACTTTCTTTGTAGGGATTTTATTTTTTATATTTATTCAACTTCTGATTTATAAGCAATATGAAGACATGCTTGTTGACAGATGAAATTTGCATTAGAAAAGTATAACACACTCCTCCGCGTGGTGCATTAAATAGAAAATATAATAGCATGTATCCAGAAAACAGCATTGGATGCTATTTTAAGGCACTCAGCATCTTCCAAGTTTTGTATGTGGAGAGTGTATTTAGTTTAACAAAGCAGAATGAAGGTGAATTGATCATGTCTGGAAAAGAAAGGTGGGTGATAGCAACGGTGTCTTTAATAGACAGAGGCATGCGAGATCCAAAAGCTGGTGGCTGAAGTTGGGCACACTCAGACTGGAAAAGTTTAGGTTTTTCTTTTAGAGTAATCAGGGAACTGATCCATAATTTAAATTAGCTCAGGATGTGGCAGATTTTCCATTGCATGAAGCCTTCAGATCAGGCTTGGCTCTCCACTGTTGCTAGTTCTTGCAGCACTTTCTGAAGTGCTCCAGAATATTGTGGGCTTTTTTTTCAAAGATGGCAAAATGTGACGACATGAAAATTTATTTCACTTAACAAAGAGTCAGCAACCATCTCTTGTGAACAAAATGTTTGTATGACTTCGGTATGCCTGAAAGCCAAGCTGTTATGACTTGGAGCCTGACTGATTTTTGGACGCCTGAAATAGGCACATTTTAGGTCTCTTGCTAAACTGTTGTTTTAGTTCAATTACAAAGGATGAGATATTATTCAGGAGCCTCTGAGATTTTGTAGTCTGTGTTAGTAGTTAGGTATTAGGAAAGCTGTAGTTGCCTTAGCATCTGTTCTTTGGTTAACTCAATGCTGCACAGCATGACTGATCTTGCCGCTGATGGGGAAGGTGAAGCACGCAGCAAGTGGTACCCCGAGCCTTCTACTTTGCTTTATGCAGGGTGCTGCTGATCAGAAGATGAGACTGGTGTCTCAGCACCGAATGCTGTGTTTTCTTGCCCAAAGAGCCATGCTGGCTCAAGCTTGCTCCTGAGTGATTTACTTCAGTATTTCCAAGCAGTGCATAGTGATGGCTTCTCATAAAAACTCTTTTACTCATCACATATAACCTACTTTCTTGTACCCTGTACTCCTAAGTCCTGATCCTGTGCCATCTGATTGGCAATTATCATCACTGTTTGCAGAATCAAGTTTAGTTTATTCTTCTGTTTGTGGATATGACTGTGTGAAAGAGTAGATTTATATCATGACCCCAGAGGATTTGAAAGTTCTTTGTTAATGTGAATGAATGTCCTAGAGTAAAGGCTGAGATAAATAGAAAGATTTTCCAGATGTTATAATTGAGGTAAGCAGAATAAACTGTGCAATCTAGAGCTTTAATTCTCATTAATAGGAAAGCACTTTACTGTCCTGGTAGACTATTTTATATTTACAGTTACTACAGGGCCCACATTAAGGCTAGATCTCCTGACAGCCCTCTCTCCATTTTGCTGTCATTAAGCCAAATTCCAGCTCAGGTTTCCACATCTTTGTATTTTTCATATGTCTGATAGTCTGTGGGATCTATTTGTCAGGAAAAGTCAAGGAGAAACAAGAGAAACAAACCAACATATTTACATATTTTCTGAATTTAATTTTTACTTTTTAAATTCTTTGTTTAAAAGATTTGTAAGAAGACGTTGAAATGCTCGCTCTTCTTTTCCCTAGCAGAGGCACATCACTATCTTAGGAGGTGAATGGGAATTACTTTTTAATATCCAGTAACAGACCTTGGCCTTTTGACATCCTGATAATTCCCAGAACAGACAACTGAACCTTCACCACGATAGACTGGATTTGCTATGTTAAAATATTGTAGTGGTGCCCTGATTTCAAGTCCTCACAGTTTCATCACCACAGTTGACCCGTGTTCCTCGTACAGCTGCTTTCTGCAACACGGTTACAACATCCATGCGGATTCTCCTTTGCTTTTAGAAACTTGGTTTAAAATAGTGATAAGTTGTGTTTCATCCAGGTTTACTTGCTGTTCTTTAATGGTATGTCGTGTGTTATATTTAATCTCTTATTTATTAAATCCCGTGCTTTGACTAGAACTTATTTCCAAGAATATGAAATTATTGTTCTATTATTAGAGCACAGGATTTGATTCCTTGACAGGTTGACAAGAGCTTTGCAGCACTTTGCGGAAACAGCCCTTCCTAATGAAAACTGTCCTCAGCAATGTCAGTCGGTTTACCCTGGTCCTAAAACATAGCTGAAATAAAGCTGCTCACTTGCTTGGGCAATGTGTTGTGGCGTCTGGGACTTCAGGCTCTCCTTTTCACACTCACCCCACCCTCTGATACTGGCAGTCACACACCTTTTTAATGTCTGATCCCTTACATACATGTCCTAATTGAGTTCTTCATAGATTCCAACATTTATCAAGTTTTCTTGGCTGTCATATACCATATTTATATAGGTTCATGGTCATCTGACTCCTCGCATTTTTTTGGTAGTAAGTAAACTGCATTTAGACTAGAAAGACAATAAACCTACTAATTTAGTGCACCTTGGGATCTTCCTTATGTTGTAGGGTTTTTTCACTGGCTTCTGAGTGTTTTCATTTACTGTGCTCTTTGGCTTTGGGACTTTCTTCCCTTTCTGGTTTAGGATTTTAGCCAAATTCAGCACTTGAGATCTGATCTTCACTTTAATATGCTCAGTGTAGACTCTTTTTAATTAGCTGGGCTATATATCATTATGTCAGAAAATTTAGATTTCTTTTGCAGCAACTTCCTATTAAAACAATTGCCTGACGAATACATTTATTGTGAATGTGAATGATGTGCACTGAGAATGGTTTCATTTTCAAAGGATGCTTTCATGGAAAACAAGGTTAAATTGTGTGGGAACAATGGAGATTCTGCAAACAGCTCTAATAGGTAGTTCCTTTCTTCCTTCCAATACTTCGTGTTAGAAATCAGATTAGAGCATAAGAGATACAGGGAGGAAAAGAAAATAGAGCTATATTGTTCTTAGACTCCAGAACCCTGTTCTTAAAGCCCACGGGTGAAATGATGAACAATTCATGTGAAGGTTACATAGAGCTTATTTCTGCTGAGCTTCTTCACATTTCTTGTTTATCCATTTTATTTGCTTTGTTGCTTTGTTCTAGTGCCGTAGTGACACCCTCTGGCAATGGCAGGATAGTTTCATTGTCATTAGGGAGCTCTTTAGCAATCAGTGAGCATTCTCACTGGAAAGGCATTGGCATACCTTGTGCTTCCTTCCCTCTCAGAGCTGGTTTGGCTCAAGACTAAAAATCACACACATGAAGTTAATTAATGCTGTACATGAACGTGATGGCTAATTGATACAAATTAAAGTACCGTGTAATAAATAGTGTTGGGCAGCTTTTTTTTTTTGGTGAGCAGCTTGAAAAGTCTCCCTTTACACTTAAATTAATTTGTTTACATCAACTCTAAAGCACGCTTTTCTCTTCTGGAGTGCAGTCTCTGAACAAAGCCTTACAGATGCTCTGGCTGCTGTGTGGCTTGTACCAGAACAGAGATGACTCACTGATCTGTTCTACCTGTGAAATAAAACAGGTTCTTAAAGATGGAAAAGCTACTGTGAGTCGTCTGCCTACTGTTAATGCTGTTTTACACTGTTGGTCACAAAATGCAGACTTCTTGCAGCTGAATTTTTTTCCAGGCAGTATAATGAGAAAAAACAGTAAGCTGTTGAGGCAGTTGAACAGTGAAATGAGGCAGCTGAGGCATGGAGAAAGGCATTAAGATGCCTAAGTCCTATTAAAATCAAGGTGTTGGAGAATACTTAACATTTTTTGTTGGATCTAGACCTATGTCTCATTTTGATAAGCAACTTTGTGCATGTCTACAGGGCAAGCTGGTAGTACAGAACTACCTAAATGGTTGATTTAGGGCAAAGCAACTGCCTGGCTGTGGCAGTGTGAGGATCTGTGCTGGGTACCTCACCTGGCTTCTCAGCAGCCTGAATTAGCCCAGATATAGAGGTTTGTGCTGCTGGACTCCTTCCAGCACTCAAGTAAAGCTGAAGGCTGCATTGTTAGAGAAACCTCCATGCATAAATGGGGAATGGTTGTTCTGAGATAAAAACCTTAACAGGACCTATTGCTCTGTCATGTAAGGACTTTTACCGATCTTGGAATGAACCCTTCCCCAGTCCCATAGCAGGGACCGAGCTGTCCTGGACTGGCACTGGGGACTCTGCGTTAGGACACAGACTTCTCAGCCTTGTGATGAAATATGAAGGTCTGGCTCCGCTTCTGAAAGCAGCCATCGTTGTATCTGCCACCTGGGGTCACTGTGTTCAAGGTTATTAAAAAGGAGAATTATAAAGTAACAAAGAAAATGGAAGCAGTAAAAACATTTCCAAGCCCTAACCCCTGGAGGCTAAAACTGAGATTGCCATAAGTATACAAATTACTTGAAATTTTTATTGTGTGTGAAAAAATGAAGGCCTATATTTCAGTGTGTAAACAGAAGTCTGCTTTAAGAGGTCAGAGATTTGTATAAAGCAAGAGATGAACTAACACAAGAAAAGCGTTATCTCTCATAGACCTTTTCATATTGCATTCTGTCTTAGCTCTTCTATCTGATGGTTCATAGGTGTATTGCAACTGACTTTGAAGATCGTTGTAGCAGTGTAATTTTGTGGTTGAGAAATCTTCAGTGGTCTTGATGCTGATCTTGTTTTACACTGGAATTACTGCACGTATCTCAGTAGCTTTTCATATTATTTACACACGTGAGATTATAGGTGAGTCTAATATATATTTTGAACCTGCACCCATCTTACAGAATTTCTCAAGGGTGCTGTTATTTAAACCTTTGTCTCAGCTAACCCCATATGATATATTACGTACCTGCAGTACTTCTTAAAAGCACTTTAGCTGAATTTTCAAACTGGTTAGGCTTAAAGTTGTCAAAATATGTATTTATGTTAAAACTCCTCAGAATGCTGTGTGAATGTAAATCTTGCTGTGGAGGTGCTGCATCTTAAGAGAGAAAAGGCTGGTTGTGCGCTGGGAAAGAGCAGCTCCAGATGATGCAAATGCTATTTCAAACCCCATTTATTGTCAGAGCAGCATCAGCAGTGCGTGTGCTGCTTGGAAGCTGGACATTCCCAGTGCTCTTTGAGAGCTGTCTCCAACAGCAGCTGCAAAATTCCTGCCTAGTCGTCTGAAAGAAAAAGTCAAAGCTAAAGCAGTAAGGCACAGAAACCCTTTTCCCACTCTCATCTGCTCACAAATCCTTTTATAAAGACCCGTAGATACCCAGAGAACATATATCTACTCCTGTACCTGTCCGCTGGGTGGCCTCCATTAGAGCTGAAGAAGACAACATACATCTGTGGAGTGCATCTTTTTTTTTTTTTTTCTCTCAGCTAAATATTGCTGAAACTTCTGGATTATGGGGCTATGCAAGACATTGCATGCAATTCAGGCTGTTCTTTAGTATGAAAAATTGGTAAATCAATATTTTGACCCTTTTTGTCATTACTAATTAGAAATTATGTGTATAATTTACTTAATGCTTTTGTTGACATATCTGTGCATTTGATCAGATAAGAAATACTTGAGTTATAGGTATAGTTGAAGGAGAATAGGATGGTGAAAACAGTATTGCACAAAGTAGTGTTTCTTCTATGGCTCTTTGCAAATGGAAGTCATTCATTCTTTGCAATACTGAAGGGTTATATAGTTAGAATTGCCTTACTCCTATGCCTTTTCAAATGAACTTTGCATCACTGGCACCACCTCTAAATAAAATTATTTAGTATCTTTCATAATTACATGATCTTTAAAGCATCTCTAAGGACCACATTTTAGTCCTATTATAATCAGTATTCTTTGGAGTAATTCATTACTTGTATCATCATGAGGTCAGAATCAGAACATTATGTTTTCATCTCTTACAGTGAGATAGCTCCTCATACAGGGTATCATGCTGCTGTACACATAATTAGTACTATATGAAGAATATAAATTAACATGTTAGTTTTGATGGGAATGTTGATGAGGTTGGAAAGGCATCATTAATATGCTCAATAGTGCAAAATAATACTTCTGATTTTAGCTTCCTTTGCTTTTCCTTTCAACTAGTTAAGCTAAAAATACAGCACAGCTGCTTTCCCTCTACACATGTGAAAATGTGTGGAATGTGAAGTAAGAGAGAGAATTTCAACCCTTTGGGTGAGAAAACATGATATTTGGTGCTGAGACACCAGTCTCATCATCTCATCGTGAGAGCAGGGCAAAAGGGAGGCGTGGTGGTACCACTTGTTGCTCTAGGGACTGGAAGGATTGGTCCTCCTGACACAGCAAAGCAGCATGACTGCAGTAGAACACACCAGGATGGGTTTTGTTACTGGTTGGTTACGTTCAAGATAAATCGCTAACTCCACATGGAGTTGCTAACTGCAGCTTTTCCCTCTCTGTGGCCTAAGTTGTTTGAAGCGCTGTTGAACTTGAGCAGTCCTTCGAAAGCACATCGTCTAGTCCTCAGTTAACTGCTGCTAATGGATCAGATAGAAGATTAAGGCAGAAGTAGAAGATCTTTATGGATGTAAATCAATACTTATTAATGACATCTGATTGTGTTAAGTCTCAGGAGAAAGGAAAATCCAGCTGTAGGATCTGATCTGTAGCCTGATAGGAAGTCCTTGCAGGAGACCAGTAGAAAGGATGAATTGCAGTGAAAAGCAAATGGTGGAAAGCTTTGTGAAGTATATTTATATTAATAATAGTTGACTCTTAAAAGGTGCTCTTTGCCTGTTGTGCTTTGGGCTTTTTATTAAGAAGGGTAAATAACCATTATCTATGTTGAACACTTTTTTTAATATGCTTTGCTATTGTGGTTGATGAATAAAATTACAGAGTATCTGATCCTGAAAGTGGATCTATGCAAACAAGTTCTTACAATCTGGAGGAGCTCAGTGGCTGTCAGTGGGAGCTACTACAAGCAGGAGGATTAATCGATATTAAATTGATGGCCAAAGTAAAGGAGCTGTGGACTGGGAGCAAAACAACAGAAAATATTGGTAGGAGAGAATTAAATTGTGCTCTTAGATAGCTCTTTTGTGAAACTAACTCAATCAGAAAGTCACTAATTAGTTTTTACAAATTCTGGGAGCAGTTTAAACTTGGCTGCCTTTCATAGTTACTGGAAGTCTCACATAAAATAGAATATATTTCTAATGTGATTGAATTAATGTTTTCTTGTTACTGAAGCCTGCTTTTTCCTTTCCTTGTTTTTGTTGGTTTAATATGGAGAAGTATAATATTGCATTATTGCAACATTGCATAGATTGCAAGTACATGACTTTAAAACCAGTATATTTTCCTAACTGTCATTTTTGAAAGTTTCTGTTTTTTCTTCTAGTTTTCTTAGTGTTTTTTAGTTCTTTGCTCCCTGATTCAGTCTCTTGGTAGTAGAGTGACCCAGCTGTCCAGTCACAGAGGCATGAAAAATCAGCATAATTAAAAGTCATATATTAAAGCAACTTTATAACAGTTTGCTTTTCTAAAATGCAAATAAGATATGAGAGAAGACTCACCCATGTTTGCTATGTATGTTGCGTGGCACAATCCATCTATTGCACTTGGAGATTTGGTGATTGGTAGCATACTGCAGTTATTTTTATTGAAAACTCAAGGTTTAACTCACAGGACGTTTTCAGTTCCTGACTTACATTATTGATTATAATTTCTGGCCAACTTGGATTCTCTTCCTATCTCTATTCCCCTGGTATTCACAGTGATGCCACTCTGCCTTTCACTCTTAAATCTGTCAGTTTTACATTCTGGTAATTTTCCACTTTTCTTCTCCTCCCGGCCCTCGGTGCGCTGCCTTACATCTCTCTTCCACTTTGCAATTTCTGATTTATTTCTGGCATCTGTTCAATTCAGAAAAAAAATAATTCTAGCCCATAAGTCTTGAAAGGCAATATAAATTCCATTTTTATCAACATTGTCAATTAAAATCTGATATTACCAAGCTTGTTTATAAATAACTTGACTATTCCAAATTTATGTTGATAATACCTTATACCATTCATTCCATATATATAACACTTTCATATGACAGATGAGGAGAGATGTTTCTGTGAGACTATATACATTTACAAGTACAGAAGTAAAATCCATTGACTACACCCCAGTGTCACACTCACTGTGTGTACACTCACACTTACACACATGTGCATATAAGTTGCTTGGAAGGATGAACTTGTATATGAATATCTGATAAGATATAAAACTGAAGCCTGAAATCTGGGCTGATCTCTTGTGTTTTGATTCAAGGCCAGATTCTGGAAAATTATTTGAGTTCTGATTCAGGCAAAATCCCTTGAATATGTTTTTCTGGCAATATTTTTGAGAACAGCTGATCTTTTCACATTTTTTCCATTTGGGTTAGAAATCTTAAGAAAGTAACCAAGATGCCACTGAAATACTGCTGTTTGCTGCTCATTGAAAGGAAAATGCAACGCATATATATGGTCCCATAATTTTGGCATTTTCCTCTGGTGTATCTCAAAGCTCTAGATGATAGATAATGACATTAAGGAGAGTGAGTTGGAAGTTAATTGCAAAGCATTGCTTATTAGGTTTGAAAGAGATATAATCACAGGGCATTCTAATTTCTTAAGACACTGATTAATATAACAGCTACAGAGAAAAAACTGGCAGTGAATATGTTTCTAGGGAGTTTGCAGGATTGCTGGTTTATGCATTTTCTTTTACAGCCTACACAGTTGGAGATAATTCAGAATCTTACTGTTTAAGAGTAAGCCAAGTATCTAAGATCTTGTGACCATATTTAGGGATGGATGAAATGTTTTGGTTAAAATAGCTCACACTCCCCTACACATGCCCATATTTCTGTCCGGTCTTCAGACCAGTGAAAGGAAGAAACAGGGAGACCTCAGAGATTTCCTTTGCCTTTCTTTTAATCCATCAGCTGGGTGTTAATGATCTCACACTGCTTATTCCAGTACCCAAATGCCTGCCTTCCTTCTTGACCTGGTTGAATCACCCAGTGCGTTTACCAGTTACTGTATTCATCACAACTCTATTTTGGTTTAATCATCCCATTAGTTGAAGCTGGAGAAACACTTTGTGGCACGTGGCACCGGATTGTTCTGCATCTCATCCAGCATGGTGCTGGGCTGTGCCTAGTAGGGTTGTCTCCTGGCAAGGGTGGAAGAGTAGGGCAAGAATTCAGGAGATATGGGAACAATAGCATTATTTAGGGCTTACACCTTTTTTCTTGCAGTCCCACTGGCACTGTCCTTTCCCAGTTACTGTCATTCCTTGTCCATCCAGTGTGTTTGTCTGGGTAAAGGCTGTCTGCATCTCTGGTGGGAATGTGCAAAATATGGAGAGGGCTAGTGCAGTTTAAAAGGAACATTTATTAGCAGATAGATTAAAGGCTAGCGAAGCATGTTTGGTGGAACAGCAAGAAAGGCAGTCGCAAGCTACATCTGTAATAATGAAATTCTTACAGTAGTCTCAGACAATCTGTTCCCAGTATGTACCAGGACATACAGCATTACCCATGGCTGTGCCAAGAGATCGGACTCCACACATCCCTGATAGTCAGTAATTCAGCACAACGCATGCAGTTAGATGGACTGTCCAGCTCTAATTGAAATCTAGAGGATGCTCAAAAAACTCCTAAAGCAGGCAAAATTAAACAGGCTTCAGCTATATAGGAGGTGGATTCTGAAAGCTACCAGTGGCAAAATGGAAGATTGTTTTTGAAGAACAAGATGTCTCATTCCTGACCCCGTCACCTTCCGTGCGAGCCAGGGGGAGAGCACTGATGCCAATCCAATAGGCATGCTCAGCAGATGTCCAAGTCTCTGGTTTATATCCAGTGATACTAAAGGTTGTTTATAAAGGCAAGACGTTATTGTTTTGAGTGTTTGGCACTGCCTCTCATCTTTTAAAAAGTTGAGAGGAACAAATCTGATGAGGTTTCCAGCTATTTCGTCTCAGTTACAAGAGTAGGCTGTCAGAAATCAGTGTGTCTTCTCTGACAGCGATCCTGCACTTGTTTTACTCTTCGTTGCTCTGCTAGGAAACATCTTTTTGCTTGTCCTTGGGAATACAGTCTGAAAGGGTTCTCTGGAATCATTGAGTTCAGCCATCTGACACTGTAGAAAACGAAGTCATATGATCCCTCAGATAACCTAAATGAAGATATTTTTATTTTCTCCAGTTTATTGGTCTACAGTTGTTGGAAAGCTGCTCTATAACACTACTGTTCCCATGGCAAGAGAGCATCTCATTTCCAGACTAAATGTTTATATGTGTTGATTTTTCATGCCCTTATTGTCCGTTAGTTAAAACAACTCTTTTTCAACTCTGATATTCACCCTTCCCCTTGCCTCTCATCTCTATGTATTTATAAATTAAAATGATAGCTGTTTTTTACTTACTTTACTGCTGTAAATGATTCAAACTCTTTTCTTCTTTTATAAAAGATAGGCTCTCCATTACATTTATTACCCCAGAATACCTTTTTCTACATCTTTTTGAATCAAATGCATCTTGTTTCTTTGTTTCTTTTGCACATGGTTGATTAGAATTGTGCACGATATTGAAGTGAGATCATTTACAGAAGTGCTTTTTACAATGGCATTAACGCTTCCTTGCTCACTTGGAAGCGACCCAGTTTATACTGATACAGGGTGGTTTTGCTTTTTTTCCCAGCCAAGGGTAAAAAGGGTAGCTTACAGTTATCCAGTGATTTAATAAATTCAGATTAAAGTAGAAATTGTTGCTGTAACTTCAACATGCATGGCCTTTCATGTTAGATTGCTGAATTTCAATCCAACTTTATTACTTCAGTCATCAAAAGCATCCATTTTTTTCCTGTGGTACTCTGTGCAGTACCTCCGAACACAGCATCTCTACTTCTTAAGACTAGGCCTTGAAACATTCTTAATAAAACTACCTCTGGGCTTGTTCTTCTACTTCCATTATCAACTGTTATTAATCTACCTTAAATTATTGCCTTGAACACATTATGATTCTTCTTTCTAATCAACTTTCCCATTTTAACGAGCAGTTTACCTCATAGCACTGAACATGCTTCCTTGAAGAATTGATTGATTTATTTTGTCTAGCATATCAGTTATCAAATAAAGGGAGAAGGCAGATATTGCAGTGTGTTTCATTTTCCAATTACCTCTCTGACTTTCATTATTCTTGCCTTCAAAATTTATTTTTAAGCCTTGCATTACTGAGGTTGGACTAATGGTGGATCTATAGCAGCACACGTTACCTTGGGATGACATCAATCTGTAGCCATCAAAGATGATGAACAAAGTGCCTTTTAGTTCAGTCTTTTCTGAGTTGATTAATAAAAGGTCAGACATTCATGCTGCAATCCTGATTTCACATCAGGAAAAATATACCTTCCTGAGCCTTTCGGAATAAGAATTTCAGACTGTGGGATGTCTAACAGATTTAGTTTTCAACTGCATGAAAACTAACTACTAGGCTATCTCCCCCTCAAAATGCTAGTGAAGTAGGCAGTATTTTTAGAAATCTCTATTTCTAATCAAAAAAATCAAGCTGAAAGAGGTTTATGCTTCTCCATTTTTTCTCCCAGCAGGTCACTGAGTCACTATTTCTCTTAAAATCTCATCCAAAACTTTCCTCGTTATTTCCTCATCATTTTGCATGCTGTGAAATAATTACCATATAAAATGTTTCACCATATAAATGAGTTTACCATATAAAACATGTATTGTATAGCACTTAAGAATTCATAGTGGGCTCTTCACAGTAGCCAAAAGAACTTCAATTTTAAGGGAAAATTTTTGGCAGTATTTCAAAGTGAAAGTGACATTAAATGTAAATATTCTGAATATTGTAATTGTTATCGCTATTCACTGATAGTCTCTGTTACAAGCATCCTCACAGGGGTAAATAGTTCGCAAGAAACAAGATCTGCCTGTTCTGGACACAGCTTCTGCTCAAAGGAGACAGCAGTCCTTTTGCTGAGCATTTCAAAGTTGTACTTATTAATTGAGTCTATTCTGGCATTATATTTTCCTGAACAGGACTGTCCTGAAATTATCAGTTCTTCTGAAAACCCATAAATGTGGATTTTTGGCTTCTAATTTTGAAAATCTTGGCTATAAGTTTTATATAGTGATTCTGTCTGTCGAGAGAACACTTAGCCTGAGATCTCATCTGGATTTAGAAGACAGAGTAAAAAGACATTTTGTCTTTTGCTTGTCAGTTTATTATCTTCCTTCCATGTTCCAATTTTTGTATAGTTGAAAATCACTTTTCCTTTCTTTGCAAGCTAAGAAATAAATCCTGCTTAAGAGTGCAGCCATTCTGCCATTCCTTGAACTACTAAGAACGTTAATAAAATTTAATGAAATACAAAATGTTCATATTAATGAGACTTCAGAGGCTTCTAAAATATTCGGAGCAATAATATTTCATGGATTGTTTTGGAGTACTCTCTGTAGAGGTCAACTGTGATATGATCACTGAAACCTGTGGCTGTACTGTAGCCTTAGGAAACTTGCGTAAAAATAAACCACATCACTTTGGTAGACCAAAACAGCCAGCAGGAAATAAGGGCAGAACTGTACACCACCAAACACCAATGGCACGAGAGAGGCCATTAAAACAAATAATATAAATGAGCCTGAGATGGCTATAAGACCTGCAAGGTGATTAATGCCTGTGGTGACAAGTTGGAGGCATAGGAGGAGATTAAAGATTAAGTTAAAGGTAACAGTGCTAACAGGCCTTTTCCTGCCCAGCGCTTCTAATTGTTCTTCCTTCCTGCAAACCCAGTGGCCAGCACTGCCTGCACAGCACCACATTCCTCCCTGAGTCTTGTCAGACTGGTAGACAAATATTTTTTTAGAGCACTTTGTTCTGTCTTTTCTTCCTTTTTTTTCCTTTTCTCCTCTTTTTCCTTTTTTTCTTCCTTTTTCTTTTTTGCCTGTTCTGTCATCCCTTGGGTGCATAGGAAAAAAATCAGAAGTCATGTGGAAGCTGTCCGTGTTGGCTTTAGGCAGTATCCTGCATTGGCATGGTAAGTATGCGTTAGTCCAGACCAGCCTCGAACTGCCCAAGCTGGTGCAGTTTGCAAAGGGGAGGCCACCAGGAAGCGTAGGTAAGTATTGCAAATTTCTCTCCTTTGGCTTTCCAAAACAATTGTTCAAAGCACAAGAAAAACCTAGAGTATCAAAAAAGCCCAGTCTCCTGAACCATTAAGGCTTAGTTGTAGCGTATCTACTGCCTTATTTGCAAAAGGTTTTAACACTTGACCTGAAAAGTCAACAAAAGAATCACCATCTCCCATCTTAATAAATTAAGTTCTATCTTCTCTAATCACTTCCTACAAACACACAAAGTCATCTGTTTCCTTTTGGCTTAGATCTTGTATACTGTTTGGAGGAAGAAGGTCTACTTTTGTCAGCACTCCTATTAAATTTATTTGCTTTTCTAGTTCAAGGAAAAAGCCTATAACTCTGAAAGTCATCCAATGCTTTTATTTATTTATTTTGCTCAGTTTGATTGATACGTCTTTGTTCTGAGGTTATACAAAATTGACCACAACTACAGTAAAAGTGCCTCTTGTTAAAACACTTCCAGAATATCCACGTGTTCCCCTCCTGCGCTTGCCTTGCGTGGGAGGAAACTTGACCTTAGATGAAGGTGCAGTGAATTCAGAAGTGCTCCATCGGAAGTCTTCCTGGCTGATAAGTCCAGAGCTTGACAATTATTCAGACTACTTTGCTGTATGTAACTTTGCTTCTTAAGTTACGAGCATGGGTTCTCAAGCTAAAATGGAAATAGGACAGCTAATTTGCACTTAAGGTCCTGACTTCCCTTTGTATCTTAGAAACCTTTCACCCAGCTCAGTGGGCAGAGGGAGTCACTTGGAGAAGAAGAAATGTCACCCTTAGATATCTTCAGTGCTGACATATGCAAATAAATGTATCTGTCGTGGTTTCAGCCCAGCCGGTAACAAAGGACCACGCGGCCGCTCGCTCCGGCCGCTCGCTCACTCCTCCCGCCCCCCTCCGGTGGGATGGGGGGAAGACGGAGGAGAGAAAAAAAAACCAAACCTGGAACCTCGAGGGTTGAGATAAAGGCAGTTTACTGGAACAACACAAAGAAATTGCAACAACAACAACGGTACTAATGAAAAAGTATACAAAAAGAGTGATGCACAGTGCAACTGCTCACCACCCGGGACCCGACGCTCTGCCACTTCCCCCACCGAAAAGAAGAGCCCAACCCCCGGCCCGCTCCCCCTTTATATACTGAGCATGATGTCACATGGTATGGAATAGCTCCTTGGCCAGTTCAGGTCAGCTGCCCCGGCTATGCCCCCCACCTCCCAGGTTCCTGTAAAAATTAACTCTATCCCAGCTGAACCCAGGACATTATCCACCCCTTATTCTATACCATCTACATCATGCCCAGATCTTACATTTTCCAATCGACCACTACCACTTCCTTGTCTTATATATATAAGTATATGGACTTGCGTCCGTCCCCGTCGTCCCCCCGCACACACACACACATGCGAATGGTATTCCTTTAGCGTATGGGCTATTCCTCTAATGTGTCCATTGATTTTATTTAGTCCATGACTTTGGGGCTCCATCTGTTGTAACAGTTCTTCAGGATAAGAGAGATGGTGTGAGATGGTGGGTTGTTGTATGCTGCCTCTGGAACTTGTGGCTAGTACATTTGGTGCAACTCACGCCCTTGTTCTGCAGGTCGAGGATGTTGATCTTGAGGAAATTGCTGGGTGTCAGTTCAAGTTCTGTCGCTGTTGTACTTGGCTTAGTTTCAAAGTCCATCCCGCAGTCATTTGGGTAATTCTTACAGTAATACCCTTGATATGGCATATAGACACTATAGATACAATGACATGCATTGGCAGGGTATTTAGCAGTTAGGTATCATACAGCCCAATTCACTGGCTATTCTCTCCCAAAATCAAATCTCCCTGAGGTACACATCGAACTTCCCCATCCTTCTGCATCACCCACCAGGTGTACCCAGGTCCCTGAGCAAAAACAACCCCTTGAATGGGTTTGCCTCTGCTTGAGGGAGGACTAACCCAGACTGTCTTTCCTAACATACTCCTCATGCGCACTACAGGGACTTTATCGCCTTCTACAGTATGTGGAAGTCTTGGTTGGGCGGGGCCAGCCCGATTGGCGGATCCTCTAGTATTAACTAACCAGGTGGCTTTTCTTAAATGTGTATCCCAATGTTTGAAAGTCCCACCCCCCATTGCTCTCAATGTAGTTTTCAGCAGTCCGTTGTATCGTTCGATTTTTCCGGAGGCCGGTGCGTGATAAGGGATGTGATATACCCACTCAATGCCGTGTTCTTTGGCCCAGGTATCTACGAGGTTGTTTCGGAAGTGAGTCCCGTTGTCCGACTCGATTCTTTCTGGGGTGCCGTGTTGCCATAAAATTTTCTCTTCAAGGCCCAGAATAGTGTTCTGGGCAGTGGCATGGGACACAGGGTATGTTTCCAGCCATCCAGTGGTTGCTTCCACCATTGTAAGCACATGGCACTTGCCTTGGCGTGTTCGTGGGAGTGTGATATAGTCAATCTGCCAGGCCTCCCACTGTTTATATTTCAGCCATCGCCCCCCATGCGACAGGGGTTTTTGCCGCTTGGCTTGCTTAATTGCGGCACATGTTTCACATTCGTGGATGACCTGTGCGATAGTGTCCATGGTCAAGTCCACCCCTCGATCTCGAGCCCATCTATATGTTGCATCTCTCCCCTGATGGCCTGAGGTATCGTGGGCCCACCGAGCCATAAATAGCTCACCCCTACGTTGCCAGTCCAGGTCCACCTGAGACACTTCAATCTTGGCGGCCTGATCTGCCTGCTGATTGTTTTGATGTTCTTCAGTGGCCCGACTCTTGGGTACATGAGCATCTACATGACGTACTTTTACCACTAGCTTCTCTATCCGAACAGCGATATCTTGCCACAGTGCGGCAGCCCAAATGGGTTTACCTCTGCGTTGCCAGTTGCCCTTCTTCCATTGCTGTAGCCACCCCCATAGGGCATTTGCCACCATCCATGAGTCAGTATAGAGATAGAGCACTGGCCACTTTTCTCTTTCAGCAATATCTAATGCTAGCTGGATGGCTTTCACCTCCGCAAACTGACTCGATTCACCTTCTCCTTCAGCAGTTTCTGCAACTAGTCGTGTAGGACTCCATACAGCAGCCTTCCACCTCCGATGTTTTCCCACGATGCGACAGGACCCATCAGTGAACAGGGCATATTGCCTCTCATTTTCTGGCAGTTTATTATACAGCGGGGCCTCTTCAGCCCGTGTCACCTCCTCCTCTGGCAACATTCCAAAGTCTTTGTCTTCTGGCCAGTCCGTGATCACTTCTAAAATTCCTGGGCGACTGGGGTTTCCTATGCGAGCCCGTTGTGTGATCAGTGCAATCCACTTACTCCACGTGGCATCAGTCGCGTGATGTGTAGAGGAAACTTTCCCTTTGAACATCCAGCCCAGCACTGGCAGTCGGGGTGCTAAGAAGAGCTGTGTTTCAGTACCAACCACTTCTGAAGCGGCTCGAACTCCTTCATATGCTGCCAATATCTCTTTTTCAGTTGGAGTATAGCGAGCCTCGGATCCTCGATATCCCCGACTCCAAAACCCCAGGGGTCGGCCTCGGGTCTCTCCAGGTGCTTTCTGCCAAAGGCTCCAGGTAGGGCCATTCTCCCCAGCTGCAGTGTAGAGCACATTTTTAACATCTGGTCCTGTCCGGACTGGCCCAAGAGCTACTGCATGAACAATCTCCCGCTTAATTTGTTCAAAGGCTTGTCGTTGCTCAGGCCCCCATTTAAAATCGTTCTTCTTCCGGGTAACTTGGTAGAGAGGACTTACAATTTGACTGTAATTTGGAATATGCATTCTCCAAAAGCCCACAACACCTAAGAAAGCCTGTGTTTCCTTTTTATTAGTCGGTGAGGACATAGCTGCTATTTTGTTGATCACGTCCGCAGGGATCTGACGACGCCCGTCTTGCCATTTTACTCCTAAGAACTGGATTTCCTGCGCAGGTCCCTTGACCTTACTTTCTTTTATGGCAAAGCCAGCCTTCAAAAGGATTTGGATTATTTTCTTCCCTTTCTCAAAAACTTCTTCTGCCGTGCTGCCCCATATGATGATGTCATCAATATATTGCAGGTGCTCTGGAGCTTCACCTTTTTCTAGTGCAGTCTGGATCAGTCCATGGCAAATAGTGGGGCTGTGTTTCCACCCCTGGGGCAGTCGATTCCAGGTGTACTGGACACCCCTCCAAGTGAAAGCAAACTGTGGCCTGCACTCCGCTGCCAAAGGAATGGAGAAAAATGCATTAGCAATGTCAATTGTGGCATACCACTTAGCTGTCTTTGATTCCAGTTCATATTGAAGCTCTAACATATCTGGCACAGCAGCGCTCAGCGGTGGCGTGACTTCATTCAGCCCACGATAATCTACTGTTAGTCTCCAATCCCCATTAGATTTCCGCACGGGCCATATGGGACTATTAAAGGGTGAGTGAGTCTTGCTGATCACTCCTTGGCTCTCCAGTTGGCAAATCAGCTTATGGATGGGGATCAGGGAGTCTCGGTTGGTGCGATATTGCCGCCGGTGCACCGTCGTGGTAGCAATTGGCACCTGTTGTTCTTCAACCTTCAGCAACCCCACAACCGAAGGGTCCTGGGAGAGACCAGGCAGGGTAGACAGCTGTTCAATCTCCTCCGTCTCCAATGCAGCTATACCAAAGGCCCAACGGTACCCTTTTGGGTCCTTGAAATACCCCCTTCTGAGATAATCTATACCAAGGATGCACGGGGCCTCTGGGCCAGTTGCAATGGGGTGTTTATGCCACTCATTCCCGGTTAGACTCATTTCGGCTTCCAATACGGTTAGCTCTTGGGATCCCCCTGTCACACCAGAGATACAGATGGGTTCTGCCCCTTTATAACTTGATGGCATTAGGGTACATTGTGCACCAGTGTCTACTAGAGCCTTATATTCCTGTGGGTCTGACGTGCCAGGCCATCGAATCCACACTGTCCAGTAGACTCGGTTGTCCCTCTCCTCCACCTGGCTGGAGGCAGGGCCCCTCTAATCCTGGTTAGAATATCTGTTACCCACTTTTTGCACATGTGAATCAGAAGTCCCTTCAAGAGGATCAGAAATGAGATCGGCCCATCTACTGCGCCCGGGGGACTGCTCACGGGAAACTGGAGCAGCAGTTTTCCAAGAAGAATCTTCTTTTCTGGTTGCTTTTTCTCGCAACTCCCGTACCCGTGAATCCAAGACTGAGGTAGGTTTTCCATCCCACTTCCTCATGTCCTCTCCATGGTCACGCAGGTAAAACCACAGGTTAGCCCGTCGTGTGTACTTTCTCTCTCCTCTCTCTTGGGCAGAGGAACGCTTACTCCCAATAACTGCAATGCGGGCCTGTACAGGTGAGGAGGAGGACATATCTACTTTGAATTGCTGGAACTCTCGGGACAATTCCTCTACAGCTGAGACACAGGCCCGTAGGGAGGAAGAGAGACTTCCTTCATATTGCCGGAGTTGGACAGCCAATTCATCCACCGTTTGTCCATAGCCTTCTTTCCAGGACATTACTGCCAATGAGTTGGCATAGGTTGGTGGTGCACTTCGTAGAAACTTCCGCCACATCGGTTGTGTGCATTGGACTTCATCTGGATCTGTGGGTGACTGCGCATTTTCTGGATCATTATAAATCACCTCCAGCACGGCTAATTCCCTCAGGTACTGGATACCTCTCTCCATGGTGGTCCACTTGCCTTGGTGACATGTAACTTCATCCCTGAAAGGGTATCTTTCCTTTACACCTAACAGAAGTCGCCTCCAGAGGCTGAGGACTTGTGTTTTTCTCCCAATCGCCTTGTCGATACCCCCTTCTCTAGACAGAGATCCCAACTGCTTGGCTTCCTTACCCTCTAATTCCACACTACTAGCCCCATTATCCCAGCATCGGAGCAGCCAGGTAACAATGTGCTCACCTGGGTGGCGGCTAAAATCTTTTCGCATGTCACGCAACTCACTCAGGGATAGAGATCGGGTAATTATTTCAGGTTCTGCCTCTTCCTCCTGTTCTCGCGATGACCCTGGTTCATCTTCATCTCTCACTGAGCGAACTGATTTCTTTGTGTGTTTCTTTTTCTGTACAGGGGCAACTGATACTGGCACAGGTTGGTTCTCTGGTTTAGTGGCAGTATCTGTCACCGGGGTAGGGGCAGCCATGGTACCTGTTGTCGTGGTAGGGGCGGCCACGGTGCATGTTGTCGGGGTTGGGGCAGCCACGGTGCATGTTGTCTTGTTTTCCATCTTTTCCCCCTTTTCCCCCTGGGGGTGCTGCATAGTATCAAGCAGGGTTTGGTAGATACCGGCCAGGGCCCAGCACAGTGTAGTGAGTTGTGTGTCTCTGGGATAGCCACAGCATTTTCCTTTCAAAAATTCTATCACTTCATGAGGGTTCTGCAGTTGTTCGGGAGTGAACTTCCAAGTCACTGGAGGTGAGAAGTTCTCTAGATACCTGCCCACATCCTCCCACACGCCGTGCCACCCATGAATATCCAGCTTTGGGACAGATCTCTGGGTGGTACTCTTAAAGAGCCTCTTTGTAGCCCTAGACAAGACCTGAAACATAGTCAGGAGGCATAGCACTAACAGCACACAGGCTTGCGCATCCCAAGGATATTCAAAATTCTCGAAAACTGTTGTAATTAGTTGGAAAGAGAAAAGGGAGGGGAACGGATGGGGGGAAGTATCCCCCCCTGACTTCCCCATGGGTTGGGTGTAATTACCAATAAAATCCGACAGAAGGTGCCCAAAGTCTGGAAATGATATCACTGCCTCATACAGATAACAGCTTAACCTCATGACCAGTGATGTAATCATTTCACAAGTCGACATTGCCCAGTACAGCAAAATGATAATCCCAATCACTCTCCCAGAGATGAGATACGCAACTACAGGCAATACATAAAGCATATAAGAACTTACAAAACGCCACCATGTAAACAGCTGAATCAACATTGTGACTAACATCTATTTATCTAGTATAAGAAATGCGTATGACAAATTTGTTTCAACAGGCTCTGGCCAGATCTGTCGTTATCTCAACCCTTCGTGCCCCACGTTGGGCGCCAAAAAGGACTGTCGTGGTTTCAGCCCAGCCGGTAACAAAGGACCACGCGGCCGCTCGCTCACTCCTCCCGCCCCCCTCCGGTGGGATGGGGGGAAGACGGAGGAGAGAAAAAAAAACCAAACCTGGAACCTCGAGGGTTGAGATAAAGGCAGTTTACTGGAACAACACAAAGAAATTGCAACAACAACAACGGTACTAATGAAAAAGTATACAAAAAGAGTGATGCACAGTGCAACTGCTCACCACCCGGGACCCGACGCTCTGCCACTTCCCCCACCGAAAAGAAGAGCCCAACCCCCGGCCCGCTCCCCCTTTATATACTGAGCATGATGTCACATGGTATGGAATAGCTCCTTGGCCAGTTCAGGTCAGCTGCCCCGGCTATGCCCCCCACCTCCCAGGTTCCTGTAAAAATTAACTCTATCCCAGCTGAACCCAGGACAGTATCTAACACTGGTTCATAAATGTTCATTAGGTCTTTCTCGCATAATTAAGAAATCATACTGTAAAAAATGATGTTGATGATCATTCTTCCAAATAATTTGTGTAAATATCTGTAGATATTCTTGTGTCTATGAATGTATATATACATATATATTTATTTATTTCATGTTTCATAGGCCACCAAGATTTATTGTCCTTGGTAGTAAATATTGACCTTGGATTTATCTCAGTCAATGTTTACCTCTTAGGCCAATAAATCTTGAGGTTCACCTTAACAGAAGTCAATATCTGCTTAGTGTTCAGCTCCATCATTAATATAAATCTTTTAGTGACCTTTGCATGTATTAGTCTATTTTTTAAAGTCAACTTAATGTTACAAATCCTATGGCATATCGGTAGTTTATTTTTCAGATCTGTTTATTTGTTTAAGATTTTTTTAAAAACCTGTGATATTACTGTCGAGGTGTTGCAGAAAGTGTGCGGTACATTTTTTGAGGAGAATCTCAGGAATGTGAGTGCAAGTTGCTATTTCAAACGGAGGAGGAGGTGGCCCGTAGTACCAGTGTATATTTGTGCGGTTCATCATGTATTTACCTGCTACCAGGGTGTAAGCGTTGCTTTGATAGCTGGCTCTTTTCTGGTCTTTTTTTCAAGACTTTCTTTGTATCAGCAAATCTTTCCAAGATCAAGTGTTTGCTTTTCTGTATCTGTCACTGAGTTTAGGGTTAGCAGGGACCTTTAGACCATCTAGTCTGACCTTTTTATCTCCTGCCATCTTTATCTCCTCTATTTAAGAAACGCTTTTTGCAGCCTTCCTCCTCCCCTCTCTTTTGACCCTCACCAAGATGAAATTTCTCTGCAGTATTCTTATTAAAGTTTTCTTTTTAAATTGCATTTGATTTGGTGTGATAACATCTCAGTCTAGATTCAAACTGAAGTGTCCCAAAGTCTGGAGCTTTGCTTTCTGAGTCTCTCCAGGCTGTCACCCCTAAGCATGGATAGACATTGCCCTTTCCTGCCTATATACTTAGATATGAGCATTGCATCTAAATGTTATCTCGAGCCGTTCAGTCATGGGTGGGGTGCCTCCTGATGTCCTCCCCCTAGAAAGTGAGATACAAAGTGGGGTTTAAATGCCTGTGAACTTCTTCCACCTCCTCTGGCCACAGGAACATATGAATGAAGCAAATGATGTGGGTCCACAAGTTGTGAAACCCTGTCTTTAAAATAAAGCAGCCTGAAGGATCCAACACAGTTACTTAATTCAGGCACTGAGCTCAACATTTTCCTTATTATTGCATTACAAAGTACATATATAATACTTGTGATTACAAGCCACTTCACCAGCACAGATAAGAGAGATGTTCTTCATCCCAGAACATTCTCACTCCAAATCCCTGATTCTACCACCCCCTTTTCTTTAAATTACTCCTTTTATTTCAAGTATGAGTGTTGACTGTTCACATGGATAAAAGCTTGCAGGGTTAAACCCTTTGTGAGCCTACAGAAAATGTTCTGTGAATGTGGAGAGGTTTCTATTATTCGTTGTAAAGGTGCTGTCGGGGTAAATGGTTTAAAAACGTTGTGCTATGGAGAATTCTGATCCCTGTCACATGAAACGGCATAAATGTCAGACCAGGGATTTATATGAATATTCCTTGAAGAGAAGCAAAGACAAGGAATTAATTGTTCTCTTGTCCTATTTACTCCCTTTAATTGGATTTATTTTTAAGTGGGCTTTAGTATAGAAATTTCTGCTTAATTTCTTTATTGTATTTTGGAATTTCATATCAACACAGATAAAGCCTGCTTGCCCTACATTAAAAATATATTTAAACCAGTGGAGATATGTTTCTTAACAAGCAAAATACTCTAATTTTTTTAAACTGTTTTTTAAAGCAACCTAAATCAGTTCTCAGCTTACAGACAGAGTATTTTAAGGTGCCAGTGTTAGAGCAGTTCACAGCAGCGTACCCAGCCAGGATTCAAGATTTGGAGCAATTATACCTGCTGATACATCAAGTCTTTGAGAGAAGGAACCGTGAAGCATATTTTTTTTCAGAGGGGTTTTTATGCTACAGGCCATATCGTATCTGGTTTATGCGAGAGACCTGATAGAGCAAGCACAGCACTTGGCTGTTTTTCGGTGCATGCCTCTAACTCAGACTGAAGAGCAGCTTACTGTTGTCAAGGTTTGATTCATAGAGTTGTGTAAATGGGCAAAAAATTCCTTTCTGTCATGCCAGAGGCCAAATTAAACAGAAATCTGTGAACCGGGAGGGTTATTTAGTTGGGAGGAAGCAACATGAGTCGTGTGATAATGTACTCCTGCAAGTTTTTTTTGCAATTTGTTTCGGGGCTGAGTTTGTCCTGGTTTATTTAATGCCATAAAATATAATTCTTCCTGCTGAGAAATTGCTTAAAAATGATACCGGTGTGAAGGCAAACATTGAGTTAGCAGAGCCGAGCAAAAGGTGTTTGAAGGTTTGGACTAAGAGTGACCACAAACATCTGCATTAATAGTGATCCACCAGCCTGCCCGACGAATTCTTCATGTTCCCTTTCAACTAGGCATTTAAAAAATGTACTGCAGATATGCAGAAAGGCATATACAACACTGCTTTTTCCCCTCTCCCACCCAGCAATGCTAACGAAAGCCCAGCATAGCTGAGATTTCCAGATTTGCTATCACCGTGGAAAGATAAAAGTAGACCTGTGCACATTACATTGCAGAATTTAACGTTGGGCACTCTTGATTTTGTTAATGTTTCCAGCAGAATGCAGAAGAGATTAGTGCCATGTTTGCTAGGCAGGTTTGTTAGGCAGGTTTTTGAAACAAGGCAAACTGTGAGGGAATTTGTGCAGTGAGGTTCGAAGTAGCAGGTGTTGCTGCCCGTGATATTGCTGGGTGTCTTCAAGATGTCTTTGATGTACATTTTAGTGGTTGGTGAAGACTTGGAAAGAAAGTTACTAAGAAAGATGGAACAAACTAGTGTAACTGCATCTGATTTTATTTATATAGGTATGACAAAAGTGCACCTTTAGGTCTCTGTGCATCTGTAGTTTTAAACTGCTCTTCATGCTTAAAAAGCTCCCTGTCCTTCAGACCCCTGCAAATACAGATCACTTAAGGAAAAATGCGTGTATCATCTGATCTGATCGATCTCTATTTTCTCCTCCTTTGAACTAGTGGTGCTGTAAAAAACCGAAGCTGCTTAA
The DNA here is from genome assembly GCF_947461875.1 of Haliaeetus albicilla. Taxonomy (NCBI): domain Eukaryota; kingdom Metazoa; phylum Chordata; class Aves; order Accipitriformes; family Accipitridae; genus Haliaeetus; species Haliaeetus albicilla. Next base: position 19,473,292 of record NC_091504.1, on the reverse strand, counting down.
TTGCGATAGTTCACTAAAAAGCTCCTACAAAAGAAGTATTTATTGTCTAGGGAAATTTTATCTCTAGTTCGTTTTATTGTAAAAGATTCTATCTCAGAAATGCTGTGAATCAGAGATGAAGGGGAGTAATGATAAACTTAGGGAAAACATAAGGAAAATGTGTGGGTGTATGAGTTTGCACATGTCTGTAAGCTATAATAGATATGCAAATAGAAAAGCAAGTGCTTGTGGACATGTGGTTTTGTGTCAGCTACGAATTTTTTTCATCAGCTATTTAACACTAGATTTACACACTTTTAAAAAGTAATTCTGACTCATTCTAGGGAACCTTTATCAGCTATTTTATAATGATTTCATTTACTGATCCAATTATACACTAAATTGAATCCTATCCACTAACACAGGTTAAAATGTTTTTATTATACACAGCTGTTTGATATCTCCAGGTGTGGGAGCACACAACAAGGATGGAAATTAATTAAGCAAGATGTGGGAGATGGTTGCAGCCGTATGTTATGTGCTTGTCAGCCAGAGGAGATGCATGTCAAACACTGCTTGATTAGTTGCAGCATGCGTTCTTCTGACTTGCCGCTGAGTGACTCGGGAACTACAACTCTGCAGAGCCTTGGCTTCAGTCTCTAACTGCTTCCGAGCTTTTCCAGTGGCACTACGTATTGATACATATATTACCAAAATTACCCTAGGAGTTCCCTGAGGTACAAAACTATTTTATATGAACACTATAAAAAAACCCTCTAACTGCATTTATATTGAGCACCTTGTCATTCTTTAGCATCGCGTCATTCTTTAGCATTAGCATCTTTAGCATTCTTGTAGTATCCTGATTTTTATGTTAATGGCAAGGGCTACCAGGCATGGAAAGGAAAAGATTTTAATCTAATACCTGATAATTCTTATCTTTTATCTATTTTTGTGCTGATATAGTTGCCAGGCACAGGTGCTGTCTTGTGGCACTCAAGCCTTTCTTCTAGGTGCAGAAGCTGTAGTCATAAAAATAGTGCGTAGGAACAGTAAGTATATGATTTGAAGGAACAATCACAATTATCAAATATGATTTAATTTTCCCGTATGTATAGAAAACTGTTAGAAGTGATTCTTGCACAGAGTGCAAAAAAAAAATTAAAGAAAAGAAGAGAATGCAAATAGGTGAATATTGTGTTCACACCCAAGTTCCTACAATCACAACAGTTTGTAGGCATGCTCTGAATAGGAAAATTGGATTAATATTAGAATAAATCTTTGTCTGTCAACAGTTTGCTAATCATAGGGATGCAAGAAAACACAAATATATATAATTTCTTTGTCATGAAAGAATGGCCTCCATCTCAATCTCAAAGGCAAAACAACAAATGCTATTACTGTAGTGAGGGAGGTATTTCTCTTCACTGCATAATGTGAAAAATGGGGTAATGTACATGGTATGGTTTTTTTCATATTTACATATGTACACGTGAAATACAATTTATCGTAGTTTGTTATTTAATATAATGGCCTATATCCCTCTATAGGTGTATCCCTAGGGATATAATGTCCCGTGTCCCTATGTTGAGAGATATCTCCTCCGTCATCTACTCCAGGAGGTCACATAATAGTGCATTTATAACTGCAAACCTCTGGGAGCTCTTTAAATCTCAGCGTATACTAAAATATTTTCAAAGTTGGGCCTTGTTGACTAGTGATCTATATCAGTGCCATTTACGAAGGGCTGCTTTAGCTGTATTACCTGAATACTAAAGGAAGGATGAGGAGTAGTGTGTAGTGACTCTAGCTTCATTGGGATAGTCCAGAAGAGGGAGCTTGAAATTAAAGAGTGAAAAGATTTAAAAGTGCCAGAAGGAATAAACTGTTCAAATATGGGAACTTTGTTATGGTCACCCTTTATCATTGCTGAAATTTGCTTCATATAAATAACAACACAGATGTATTTTGGGGATGATAGTTACTCTTGTGGTGGTGTGTTTCTGTCCCACTAGAAGCAATTTTCTTTCAGCTATTAAGATAAAATATTTATTTTTTTCAGCATGGTATCCGACATTGCTTTTCTAGAATGTTTGAGAAAGAGACAAGTAATTAATTATGCATAAAATGTAAATCATATATACTCAGCTGTGACTTAAAGGGCTGTCCTTTAGTCAGCTCAAATACCCTGACCTCATTTCGGTGATGCCAGGGATGAATTTGGCCCACTTTATCTGAAGTACGTGGTTTGTCATTCTGCTAAGCGTTTCTCCAGGTCACTTCTACAATGCCAACGCATACAAATAACGCCTTTGACTTCATTACAGTGCCCTTCTGTGCTTCTAATAATAATATATTTGGAGCTTTCTCAAAGTAGGAGCTTTGGTAGAATATGCTTGCAGCAATGCTGTATTCTTACAGTATATAACCTCCATAAATGTCTCTGTCTTTACATTAGTGTCTGGTACCTGCTGGCTAAGGAAAGAGTTCCTAATCACTATCTTGTACCTACTAAAACAGAAAGAAGCCTGTGTAGTCTATATATGTGTTTCTCTATATGTGTGTGTATATATATATTCATACATCATAACCAAGTAGGAAGTGTATTTTATTGACCCAAGTTTCTCTGGTTTTTTTTTTTCTTGTTTTTCTTTTGGCATTTACATTTTTCCCCCATCTTGAATCTTAGTTCCAAGATTAAAATCTTGAGAATGCTCACATACAGAAGACAAGCAAACAAATGTGATTAACTTCAACTGAAATATCATTTTCAACAATGCCTTATTTTGATTTTAACCTTTTACTGAGAAACTTAATTTTGAAGTAATTTCATAGTGAAAAGTAGATCCTCTGAAGATATCACAGTAGGACATTTAGACCATTTCAAAACTTTTAAAACATTTTAAATGGGAAATGACATCAGCCATTTTGCACAGGACTGTTCAGTTTCAGCAAACTGGTTTTTTCCCCCCAAAACCATGTTACCCAATTTCTAATCAAGGCCTCCTGGTAGACACAGACTTTGTTGATGAACAGTGGTATTAGTGATGTGAAGTTGGGATCCAGTCTCATAGCAATTATTCATGCAGAAGGGCGCAGATATTCCTACATCAGTACACAGAGAGCATATTTTCCATGCATTATGCATGGGATTTCCTCCAGCTGGCCTCCTGACTCACGCTCCCCCGCCTCCCCCGTGTCTGCGGCTGAGGACAGGACCACCTCATCTCTCCCACTGGGAGAAGCCCAGTGCCAAACCCTGCGCTGCCGGCAGGTGGAAGGGGCTTCCAGACATCCCTACTCCGACCTCCTGCTCAAAGCAGGTCTGGTCAGAGTTGGCTGCTCTAACCAAGAGCCTTGCCCAGCCGAGTTTGGAAACGATCTCCTTCCCTGGGCCCCTCTTCCAGTGTTTGACCACCCTCATAGTGATTTTTTTTTTTCTTTATGTCAGGTGGTAATTTCCTCTGTTCCCATTTGTGTCTGTTGCCTTAACATCCTTCTGCTGTGCACCTCTAAGAAAAGTCTGGCTCTGTCTTCTCTACACCCTCCCATTAAGCATTTGTAGACAGCAATAAGATCCCTGATCGTCTTTTCACAAGAGAACACACACAGTTCTCCCATCTTCTCTTCATCCGCTGTATGCTCCAGGCCCTGGACCATTTTGGTGGCCACTGTGGACTCACTCCAGTTCGTCAGTGTTTTTCTTGTATGGGGAAGCCCAAAACTGGACATGGTACTCCAGGCTGTCTTACAAGGGCTGAACAGAGGGAAATAATCAATTCCTTCAACCCGCTGGCTACAGTCCTATTGATACAGCCCAGTCTGCAGTTGTCTTTGAACTACAAGCTATGAAAACCTATGAAACTCGTCTGTGAAAGACTCGAGAGCTGCCCTGGGTTCAGCTGGGTCTGCTAGAAGGGATGCCGCCTGGCTGCCGCCTGGCATTAGACACAGTGTGATACGTGGCTTAACGTGCACATTGTGTAATGTCCTTCTCTGCCTCCCACCGTCCATCGTGTGCCTTGCCACAAGGATGCTCCTGCAAACAGGCTGATGGGTCAGGAACTGGGACTAGCTAAAGGAAGCACGGGTCTTCCCTCAACCTCCTGAAAGGTTAGGTAGAGACGATAGTAAGAGACGGACCCGAGTTACATTTCCACCAAGCCCTGCTTGTGGAAAGCAGTGGGGTAGGATGTGGGATTGGGCCCTGTCACTCTTGAGCCGTAAGGCTTGGCCCCTTTTTTTACCTCTTATTGCAGTAGGCCATGGCAGATTGTTTTCCAGATGAAGATCCCTGCAGAAACTCTTTCTCTTTGAAAGCTATTGTTAACACGTGGGAGATGATGTGAACCATTGACATGTAGATATATGGAGTCTGTAAAATGAATTGATGCTCTGCTCATAAAGTTGCATTCAGTTCTTTCAGTGTAATAATTAATGAAGCTATTAAAGGACTTCATAAAACAGTAAAAATGGAAATACTTCACAGAAATAGAAGATGACAGGTTTTTATTTCTTTCTGTTTCACATGTCTGTTAGTTATGTGGACTTGTGCCTTAATAAATGTTACGGAATTAGACATGGACTTTAATGTTAACCTGCCATTCAGAATCTCCTCTCATGTCCGATTTCAAAGACTTATATGGTCATTATAGTAAAATTAATGCATGTCTTAACTGTAATAATAACTAAATATTGGCCATTATAATGAAGTAATTAAATATTCTCAATTGTTAATAGCTTTGTATGCTGTATTTATAATTAATTTGTTGCTGTCCTAACAGGAAAAGAAATTAACAGAAGTAGATGGGTAGTGTTTTTGTTAAGGCCTCAGTACTGACTCTCTTTCTTAGGTACGTGCCTGCAACACCACGTATTTGATTATAGCAATTGTAAGCTTGGGGATGTTAATTTTAAATACCTCTAAAAGGGAATCTTTTATTTTACCTGGGTGCATTACTTTTATTCTCAGTAGTCAGTAAATAATAGTATTATTTTCTTGGTGGTTTCGGTATAGTACATCAGCAAGGACTTGCAGCATTCTAGGAACAAGCAGTATGGATCGAAGCCTTATACTTACACGTAGCATAGACCCTTGCATTTTATTCAATGGTAAAGTACTGCAATTATTCCTTCACTACACAGATGTTAATTGAAGCCAATTTGGTTTAAATTCTGTGCTCTTCATCCTTACAGGGCAGGAGAAGCAGTTGTTAGAATGATTGCTAGAAAGTTGTTATCTTTTCAGGAAATGAATCATAAGAAAATCTTAGACATATGTGAGAAAAGACCCCTCCCAAACTTTAGAAATCTTAAAATAGTACCCAGATATAAGAGCTACAGCTAAAGAAAGGTGGAGTTACTATCAACCTTGTTTACTAAACTTTAAAGGTATGTAAGTAGGAAAGGTTTAAAATGCTGGAATGCTCCTGCTAGGGCAGCCTCACTCCGAGAAAATGTTGCATGTCTTTTGTTGAATTATGCCAGAGCAGCTACATATCTTTTAAAGTTATCCTTAACAATACAGGGCTTGCTTTGTTTTGCTAGAGAGATAGCAAAAGAAGAAAAAACTCTGTAGAGCACACACATTGAAGGCTTTCTGAGTCTGCCTGCAGAATGAAATTGTTCTGATTGAACTCTTGACAAATTATAACCTGCAGGTATAACGAGGATTTTCCATTTTTGCCTAACACGTATACATTTTGCCTCTTCCATTTTTCCTTTCCTGCAATGCATTCAGCACAGCAAGGGCTGGAAAGAAATCTGATTGTGAAACTGATAAATTGTCTTACATAGTTTCCCTATTTTGGCCATTGCTGTGGTCTGGTTCTGAAAGTGCTTGGAATCCTCCTTCTCTCGCTTTGTTTTAACAAGCTGCTTCTCAGTTGCCCATTGCCAGTGCTATATTACCTACAGTGCACATTATTTTTTTTGTCTATCATATTCTACGTCGACTCCAAGCAGCCTCGGTGTAAAATCAGATGAGATGATTTATTTTTATCACTAACTTTTTCTCATGAGAAAGAGAACCCCTTGGCCCTGCCCTCTCTACTGGCTTCCTCTTAGCACAGTCATTTGCATCTTGGCACAAGGGGTCTATAAAATGCTATTGAATTAAATCAGCAGAGTGTTTCATCATATTTATTTTGCAATCACTGTGATAGACTCTTTGCTGGGCTGAATAGCTGCAGTCTCATTGATTCGAGTGGAGTTTTCCTTCTTTGCGTGAAAGGGGAATTGGCTCAACCTGGACAGGTGGCCAGAAGTCATTACAGATGACAGACAGCAGAGGATCAGCGCCTATGATTTCAGGTCTGATTGCAATTGTTTGCAATTCTCCTGTACACTCATGGAAGACACTTTATGTGTTAAAACTTGCTGCAAGCCTTTGATATCTTTGACCTTTTTAAAAAAGTCTTTTAAATTTTTATATTCGCTGAGAAGACAGATGGTATTTTTTGATTGAATAGATAGAGATTTCATGTCTAAACGCATTTCTTGGTTTCACTTTGTTGGACTAGTTAACTGCTCTCTGTATGTTTTATGCTGCTCACAATCTTTTCTTGTAATTTGTTTTTGAATGATATGTCAAAAAGTTACAAAGAATTAAACACGGAGGAATCCCCCTGGAAAACATTAGTAATGTCCTGCTAACGTCTCCCTTTGGATCCACATGTGGGTATTCAGATACATAGAGTCCAACCTGCAACTACACTTCCAAGCCAAAAATTGTCCTTGACACCTTCTGATTGGAACAAAAGTTTGACTCCACGTGCCATGAGTAACCAGATACAGATCCTCTGGAAGTAGGTAGGGAGGCTGTGAAAAAATTGCAAAGCCTGTCAAAAATTTTGGCTCTGGAGAGGGTGAGAAAGAGCCCTCCAAGCACTGATGCTGAGCTTGGGACATGCTGGGTGCAGTGCATCTCTCTTGGTTGCAGTCTCATGAAACAACAGCTGAAATACCAGAACTGGTGCCCTGTTTTCTTCTTCCATCACCTGAATAAGTCATCCAGAAACAGGGCAAATAATACATTTTCAACAAAATGAGGAAATCCCTCTGAGCAGTTCTCATTTACAGCACAATCATAAAAATCCTGGCAAAAAATCAAACTGTTTCCATATCAATTCAGTGCACAGCATTGCTAGCACGGTCAGTGTCAACAGTTAAATAATTGGTGCAGGGGCAGAAGACAGAGGCTGCTGTGTTCTTCGTGCTGCAGCTCAGACAGAAGATGAAATCATGGTAGTTCAACATTTCGTGAAGACTTAACTACTGATTTTCTGGCTTTTTGTTTATGCTGGAATAAAACCTGCTTGTGCTTGAAAAAAATTTTGGTTGTTAGGAATGTGTATGCATGTGTTTGGCCCTAATTATTTAACAAAACGTTCAAACCCAAGAAATACAACTACCTACTTTTGCAGAGCTGTAGGAGAACATATCTACAATCTCTGCTTGGTGGTGAGATTGTTGCAGCACTGTATGCGTAAGGGCTTTTTTTTACTGTAATGGTCAGAGAGTGATTTTGAATGTCTTAGAAACAGGTGCATGGTACAGGAAATAAAACAACAGGCCATATTTTTGGCCTTTGCCATATTGTTTATACCTTTAACAAGTGCCATTTCTTAACTTATTCAGTATTTAAAGTTTCTTTTCACTACATAGTACAGACCCAGGACACATGGCTGAAACTGAATATGGAGCATCGGACTTTTATTGGGGAGGTGGAAAATTGTCTGTCTATTGTAGTTTCAGATTTTGGCTTGGGTCAGGAACAAATTTTTCAAATTTTCAAAGTATTGTGGTATATTGATCCTTGTGACATTTTTGTGTTTATTTCAGACACTGGGGATAAAGGCAATAAGAAACATTTCCAAACAGATTCTACACTTAGTCTGAATTAAATCAAAAGCCAGATTTCATACAGGGACCTTAAGCATTTGGTACTTTAGGAGATGATAATTTCCAGAAGGGTGGTTTTCCTTGGTGGTATTCTGAATGTCCCAGTTCTTGGCTGCCAGACTTGTACGTTGAGAAACTTTGAGGCTGCCTGCTGATCCATATCATCTGAGATCTGAGACTATTTAATGAATCTCAAATTGAGCATCCAAAAGCAGAAACACTCCGACTCATTAATCACTGTGAGAGATCTTGGCCTAACCATATCAATTAAGAACAGTAGTTCCCTAGTAGAAAAGAAACATGACGATATGTTTGACATGTGACAGTCATGATATTGTTGGTCACTTACATTTATTTATCAAAGATATGCCCTTGTTTCACTTAGGAGATGTAAATCAACATCACCATGACTCTGGGTACCTTGTGTGTCGGTGTGTTCATATGTATTTTAGACTAATGTCTGATGATATGTCCTTCAAAGGTCTCTTAAAAAATCCAAGCCTTGGTCTAATAAGATTAAGACTTCGCTGAAACACATCGTATATGGGGTGCTAGAATATTTGCACCAGTATTCTTCTACACTGCTACACAGCAGAACATTAGCGTAAAACTGCTGTTCTTGCTAATTCACTTTGGGTTCATTACACCGTCAGCTGGAAGTTTTAGTCTGTGAGTTTTAAAAAGGATTTTTTTGATAAAACTAAAAGGTGTTGTAGAAATGAAATGTGGAACCTTTTGGAGAAGGGTGCAGCGCTATACGTAATTTATTGGGCACTGTTTATACGGTCAGTTGTTAGGTTACAAATAGAATACAGCCTTAAAACAAAGATGAAACGGTGAAACTGTAGGTAGTTATTTCCTTTGTATTTCTATTTTTAAAAAGTTTCCAAGTTTGTTCAAATAGTCACATTTTGGTTTGGTTATTGATATTCACAGTGTTGTGCCTATTTTTGGATGTATCACATTGAAGACTTTCTTCTCTGCCACGCAGAGTGCCTTTTCCTCCAGTAGATCTTCTGCAGGCTGCAGGACTCTTCTTAAAGCTCAGTGAAGTGCCCAGGCACAGCCAAGGGAAAGCCACAGGGAGGCAAACGAGCCTCTGTCATACTGAATTTCCAGGTCCCAGAGCTACTGTGAAGAACAGCTTGACTTGCCTCACCGACATAAGGTCCCTCGGTGGCTGTTCCCGTTCAGCGCCTACCATCGTGGTAGTTTCCCCCATCTCATCTGAACCTCAGCTGCCATTTCTTTTAGGTGGAGGGCACCGAGGGTGGGCACAGGGACCAGCTCCGCAGCCTGCACCAGCCAGATGCTTTCTGCCAACAGAGGAGTCCCTTGAACTGGAGAAATGCTGAACCCATTTAAGATCATTAAAAATGAGTTTAGTGGATTTAAGAATACAGTCCATATACTTTTCAGAATAATTTATTATAGGTCTTTACATTGGTGCTCAGAATGAGGTGAGAAAGAGGTTTCTCCTTAGAGCCTCTGAGCAGGCTTTTTATCCGTGGTGGAGGTATTTCCTGAACGGGAGTAGAAATAGCACAGGCTTGGCCTGATGAAACAATAGGCATAAAATATATCATTTTATTATAGGTCATGGGGTAAGCATCCCTTGCAGGTACTGTGGAGCGGTGGGAGGTGCCTGGTTTGAAATCTCCCAGTTCTCCTACAAGCGGTGCTGACACAGAGCTGCAATACTGAGCAAAAACATTCTGGCTGCTGAAGAGGAAAGACATGACCAATTTGAACTTAGAAGTGAAACATTTCCTAGAACTGAGCCTGAATAAATTCTGGAACAGTTAAACAGGAAATAAGCTAATAATGGGATTTTACAATATGCATTTGCCATATAAGGCATTGAAATGTAGCATGGGTTTTTTTGCTGATCTTCTGGCTATTTTGATGAAAATTTTAGGTTTCTTCACTGCTCGCGCTCTGTTAGGATCATGAGGACTTTGCTCCATTCCAGGCTGAAGCGTTTCATCTCGCCGCTGTCATCGGTGGTCCCTGTATGGACCATTCCTAGACCAGACCAGGGAAGAGACTAGTTAACAATTCCTCCTTGCTGCCTTTTGTTTGTGTCGGGGAGCTATTTCCTTTAGCCCTTGAGACTGATACATAGGAAGGGGAAGAGAGGTGGGGAGTGCCTGTCTCGGTGTGGTTCATGCTTCTCAAAATAAGCTCCCCAAAATCTGATGTGGGGAAAGGAAGCCCTGGCTCCACAGAGCCTGCTGTTTCCCTCAATAAACAAAGGACTGGATTTGGGCAAGTTGCCCAAAGTGTTGGTGCAGGGTGCATTCCCGTCCTTACTGCTCTGCCTGGCCTTTTAAGGATATGTGACAGTATGCTGGAGACCACAGTAAGGTGTGTAATTCAGCGATGATTAATGAGCACAAGGCTCTTCTGCAGCTTTGGTGTTTCTGTAGCATTGGTCGAATTCCCTTCTCACGAGTAACTCACTAAGATTTTCAGAGTTTGGCCTCTTGTGTACTGTGAATGCAATCTTTTGCCAGGTCTTATGCTACATTAATTTAGAGCCATCTACCTTTCCAAATGTGCTCTGTATTGTGGAACAGGTTTTGCTTGTAAACGCGAGGCCAGATGTTCAGAAGAGGAGAGCTCCCGTTTAGGCATCTAGCAATTACTGCTGTGACACATACTGATCGCAGCTGAAAATCTGAAATCTGTCTGCTTAGGCAATAAAATACGCAGGCTGGCTAGTTTGTGCAGTGCTGTAAGAAGGGGCCTATATGCATATAATTCAGGAGTTTTTTTCAATATAACATGCACTGAATTGCGGTCTCACTTAGTTTTAAACCACAGCTTGTGCCTAACTAGTTATTTTGATTTCTTGCCAAGCAGGGGCTCATTTTCTAGTTACAACTACCATTTTCCTTTTCTTTTTCTGCAAAATCTGTTAATGAAAGCTAAATGAAACAGTGAAGGTAGGTCTACTGACTAGATAAGAAATAGGTCTGATTCATCAGTAAATGTTTCTTTTTTTTTTTCCAGTGACATATTTGATGCCATGTTCCCTGTCACACACATCGCAGGAGAAACAGTCATACAACAGGGTAATTATTCTTCTCATTTTTTTCCCTTGTATGTTTGCTAAGATTGTACAATTCGCATCTCTCCATTTGAGATTTCACCCTCTTTGCTTAACGGGAAGAATAACCACATTCCGAAAGCATCTAAGTGTGTAGCTATGTCATAAGTTCATGGATGCAGGTCTTTTGCTACATGTGCAGAACTCTCTTACAAAACCACACCGGTAGATCTCCAGGGTTTCAAAGTGCTGCAGTTAAAAGTAGATAAATAGCACTTCAAATTAAAATGTTCATTCCTTAACTGAAGATAGTCAGGAAGTAAACCACAGCTCATAATGCATAAGGGTGGCATGGGCTAGCTGAGAGTAATTAGAAATGGAAAATATTTTTATGGTTGTTGGGAATATTCAACACCTCATTGTGCTGTATCATAGTTATCGCACCTGGCAACTTACCTGCGTGCCTGCAGCATGTTGTGGAGGACTTCATGACCCTCAGGCTATATTAAAGCCTCTGGTGTGTTTACGCTGAATGAAGTGTTGAATCAATCAGAAGAGATAAATTAATGCAATTGAAAGATATTAATAGGAAGAAATCATAGCAATATTTTGATTTATGAAGGCAAATAGGCAAGGTTGTTTCAGAAAATGAATCTCTCTGTAAGTAATCTGGTGTACAAACCTGTGCAAATATGTACAGGATTAAATATAGAGACAGGAAATTATTAAACAGTTTAGCAGACCTTCAGGAAACAATCACCTTTTGTATTTTGCTTCCAGGTGATGAAGGAGACAACTTCTATGTGATTGACCAAGGCGAGGTGGATGTAAGTACACTCTTACAGTATAATATTTATTCTGAAGCTACGTAATAAAATTGTATGCTCTGGCACACAACTTGATCCAGCCATGTGCTGTGGTTCTGTCTCCTTTCTTCTTGAAATAGATTTCACAGGATTGGTCTCATTACTGTGCTTTTGTTGTGTTAAGTCATTTGTGCATAATTTTATAATTGGCGTGTTTTACATCCTAGCTTATTTGTCCATTCCAAGCAGGAAAATATGGTATCAAAACCAAGCAAATGACATTATCTACAGAACCCTAACCACACCTGGAGGTGTGCAGTCTTTGGCAGAGCAGGCCACCATGCTGGAATGCACCCGAGGGTTCAGATCAACCATAAGGAAAATATTTTCTTTAATCAGTTATCTTAGCTCATGTGTTGGGTTTTTTTCTCCACAAATTGAGATACAGCCTCAGGCAGCGAGTTTCATCTTAGAAACCTTAATTTGCTTTTAAAATTAGGTCCAAATATATGAACAATGCAGCATATTAATAAAGCAAGGATTATTATAAGTGTAAAGTGATCTGTTAGACCACAAAATGTTTACAGGAGTACGCAGTGGTTTAATCAAGTCTTTGAAAAGAAGCTTCTTTCTGAACCTGTGTTTCAAATCATAATCTATTCACCTCTTATCATTTTTATCCCATATGAAACTGACCCTTTTGCATTTTTGCTACAATTTCCTCATTTGACTGAATTTTCTACACATATCTTACGTATCCACAGTTGTCAAATAGGACAGGCTTGCTCATTAGCAACGTTGCTCTTCAGATGCCCAGATGAGTTTTGTTTGGCATATTTAAAGGAGAAGGCGATTTATTTTAAATCTGGGCAGGAGGCATACAGTTATTTTAGTGAAAGTTATTTTTTTTAGCAGTCTGTTTGTGTCAGGAGACCATCTAATTGGTATTGTTGGGAACTGAGAAACCTCACATGCTGCCTCTGCCTCTGGAAGTTGCTCCTCAGGAAATCCGTCTGACTCACTGTTCCTATCAGGCATACCTCTCAATAGCAAACATTGCCACATCCACAGGGCCAGAAAATAAAAGAGCAGTATTTATAGAACAGCGCTAAAATTTAGTTTTAAAATAATTGGTTAGGGCCCGATACTGAGCTTAATGAGTTCACTGGCTTTGAATCAGACCCACAAACACAGCAAATGCACATACTGAAGTTACAGATTAATCCTCTTTAAAAATAATTTGTCCTTGCTCAAAACCTTTAGGAAAGCTTTCTTCAGCGTTTGGCTCAAGGATAGTGGGGACCAAATGATATCAGAAAACAGTCTGCAAAACCCTTGCAATTAATTGCAAAAAAGATAATCTTACATGTCCACATATTGTCTTACAAAGCAGTGACAAAATGGGGAAAATAAAAGTCCAGGGCCTAGCCAGCTTTGTGTCTGCTTGTAAAACCATTGCATGAGGTGGTTTGTGTATTTTCTTTGCCATCAATCTCCAAGGTGGCTGTAGCTCTGCAAATGTTGAGAAGGACTTGTTTAGAGCACCAGTTGCTGTATTCTCTGTTGGGTAAGATGGCATCGTAGTTCCCTTCCCAGGTATATCCTGGCATCTACATAGAAACACCTTTACTACATCATGTTAGTTGTGTATCTGATGTTCTTTGTGCTTTTATGGAAAGTTGAAATCCTTTCATAAATAATCTTGACCGTAAATGGTCCAAGAAGAGGCATGTGTCCAGATCATTTTTTATTAATGGTTTCTTGAGTTCATGAAAGTCTTTTGCAGAACAATATCATATTTCCCAGAACAATTCAGGGACCTGTGAGGCTTCTGAGATAGAATTTGGGGTAAAATTTGAAAAACTGCCTGTCCTGGTTTTGGCTGGGATAGAGTTAATTTTCTTCTTAGTAGCTGGTACAGTGTGTTTTGGATTTTGTGTGAGAATAATGTCAATAACACACTGATGTTTTAGTTGTTGCTAAGTAGCGCTTATCCTAAGTCAAGGATTTTTCAGTTTCCCATGCTCTGCCAGCAAGCAGGTGTACAAGAAGCTGGGAGGGAGCATGGCCAGGAAAGCTGACCTGAACTAGCCAAAGGGATATTCCATACCATAGAATGTCATGCTTAGTATATAAACTGGGGGAGTTGGCTGTGAGGGGTGGATCACTGCTCAGGCATCAGTCAGTGGGTGGTGAGCAACTGCATTGTGCATCACCTGCCTTTTCTTGTTTGTTTGTTTGTGTTGTTGTTGTTTGTTAAATTTAATTTAATTTTATTATATTCCTTTTCATTATTATTATACTTATTGTTAGTATTACATGTTATTTTACTTTAGTTATTAAATTGTTCTTATCTCAACCCATGAGTTTTACGGGTTTTTTTCTATTCTCCTCCCCATCCCACTGGGAGGGGGGAGGAGTGAGGAGTGGCTGCGGAGTGCCTAGTTGCTGGCTGGGCTTAAACCACGACACTGCCACAGTGACTAAATGGCCTCAGTGCCACTGCACTGCAATTACACGTAGGCTCTTAAGCCGTATAGATGCTTTTGAAAATTTTATCCCAGACCCTTGATTTGACAAACTAAGCACCAGTCCTCCTTTAAGCACATGAGCAATTCTGTTGACTTCAGGGGGACGTGCTGTTTTGCTAAACAAAGAGCACAGTGCACAGCTTTGTTTTACTCTATTAGAGTTGAAGGCAGAAGTTTTCTTTGTATTCCAAGTAGTTTGCAGTCCTCCAGTCAGTTATGTATGATATAGGATATACATTTTTCCTGCCTTGTCTTTGAGACTTGCAACAGCAGATTTTCTAAGGAATGAATGAAATAACTGGGTTTCTTTGAGTAGATTGCAACTTTGATTTCACGAGCATTCTCAATCCCCACTCCCCTAATTGCCAAAATCAGCCTATAGCTGCTAGGACAGATCAAAATGGACAGATCCACAATAATGTCATCCTGACACTTCTCAGACACACGTACGGACAGTTTTCTGACATGACCTGTAGGACAAATACATCCTAACAAGACTTAAGAGATGTCATTTGGACTGAGCTTATTTCAGGGACAGCCAAAGCTCCTGACCCTGTAAGTCTTGCAGAACTCTTCTGTGACCAGCTCTCATGCTGTCCCACTTCAGCATCCCCCTTCCTTCATCTGGCTGCACCTTACCGTCTCCTCAGCTAGATACTCTCTCCTTCCTAAGCTTTTCCTATATCTTCAGCCAAAACACACACTGAATTCCTTTGCAAGATACTGTAGAAGGCACAAGAAACGTTCGCTCATCCAGGAGCAAGTTGCAACTACACCCTGGTAGCTACAGAAGTTACCTACATTAACTGCCTTTTCGGGGAAGCTGCAGGGAGGTGAGCCCATTTTCCCCCCACAGAGTAAAGTCTGTACCAGGGCAGTTAGTGCAGAGTAAGTTGCTCCAGTATAAGGCAGCAGCTCCCAGACCCCCTCGGTGTGCACTATCACACAGTATATAGAGCTCCCCAGAAAAGAGTTCTTCTACTTTCTGGGCAGCAGTGCTAAAATCCTTATTGTCTGAAGAAAATCCAGACCGCTAGTAAGCGAGCTGCAGTTCATTTAAGCCTTGCCAGATATTTTTTGGCATGCTTCCACCCTTCTCCAAGAAAAAAAGCAACTTGGAGAGTAGGCAATTGACCCCGAGACTTAAAGCCTCGAGCCATTTTCTGCCTAGTTCAGCTGGTGTTGGCCTATGCATGGAGGCTTTTAACGCCTGGCCAGGCTATCTGCCTTCATCATTTCCCTGATCTGCACAGAAGTGGCAGGTATACCAGGACTGGTGGATTCAAGGAGCAATTTGCTCTGAGAACATCATGACTGATAAGCACCAAGGTTTTGCATACACATGCAAAGATACACATAAAGGAGGTTGCAATTGCCGTTATACAATTCCCATCCTCTGGAATAAAGTCATTGCAAAACTGAAAAAAAAATAAATCTATCAACCAAGAAACCAAAACCAAACAGAAACCACCAACAAAGCCAGAATAACAAAATCAGTGTGTGGTGTTCTGAGTTTAAAGAGCTGCAACATTGAAAAGTAATTTACTGTTAGAGTTTTGGCATAGGCACCCCAGAGAGTAAGTAAAAGCATTCTAATATTTTCCCCTAAAAATAATCTGAGTCAAATTAGAAGTACAATAAAATATTTTTAAATATAATAACACTTTATCCTCAACTCTTACACTTTCTTAGGGTATAAACAAGCCTTGTTAGCACAGAATAAAGTATCTCCACATTTCCTTCTTGGTATTACTATGGACAGCCAAAGAAGACTCAATACCCTTCCATTGGCAAGCACACTCCACATGGACTATGGGGCAAGGGAGGAGGGCACAAATTTTCATATGTAAAAGAAGGGGGTTTAGAAATCAGGAAGAGGTAGGTCTTGGAGAACCTGGTGTTTTCCTCTCATATACTGTATGCTACAAACCAGGTATACTTTGACCAAAGCTGCATTGAATGGGAAAGGACATTGTAGCGTTACCAGTCACAGTCTTCCTCCTTAGCACTTCAGGGTTGATGAGAACTGTTAACTCATGACCTGGCCCTGCAGATGGATAAAGTTTATACAAGGTAGATGGTGGCATGAGGTTTGAAGTCTTAGAGGTCAATTGTCTACCGGAAGCTTTTCTGCTCCGACAAATGTGAACGTATGCCAAAAAGTAGCTGGCAGAGCTTAAATTATAGTTTCCAGTAAAGATGTTGAAAGTACCTGCTAAAGTATGTGTCTTGCAAAAATCTCTAATCCATATTTCTAAATATAAAAATGACTTCCTGTTTATTATTTTAATCTTATAACCTCACATTTTTTACTTTAAAAAGCACCATCAACTACCCTTTTAAAGCAGATGTATTTTTTTTAGACTGAACAACTTCCTATTCTATTTAATGTCACAGCAACTTTCTCTACAGTCATTCTCAGTTTTTCTTCTTGTAAAACAACAGCAGCCAAACTACAGCATGGTGAAAATCAAAATGAAAACTTCTCAGTATTTTTTCTTATATAGGTTCTGTATTTACTGTATAAATGTATATGTGGAGCTATACATGAATATTGTGGACAATAGATAAGATTATCTTTTAATTGTAGGTCAAATCTTCTTGAAGCCCTTATTTGTATACAGAAACTGTTTAATTTGTATATACAAAGATGACAATTACATGGTGGTTTATGTGAGAATACTGCTGGATTTTAAAACTAGTTACATTTTATGGTTAGATTCCATAGATTGCTTTTGGTTTCAATTCTTCCATCATTAATGATCTTTCTAATTTCAGAAGGATGCTTTTTGAAATTTGAAACAGAACATTTTAAAGTTTTGAGTTTTTCAGCTTGAATTTTTAAGGATTCTCAAGGCAGGCTCCAAGCTCGTATATTTATATTTAAGAAAAGCAAATTCATACTACAAATAAAGCACTGGCTTTATTTGAGAAAACTACCCACATATAAATACCCTTCATGTCTAAGGCTTGCTTATTTTTCCAAGAATAAATAAACCTCATCTTCATTTTTGAATAACAAATATTAAGGCTTGAAAAGACACAAAGCACAAATTATTACAAACAGATCTGAGTCAGGGGATTTAACATCTAAAAGTTGCAATGCCTGGAACAAATGAGATTGTCCACATAGATCACAAAGTGGCAGCAAAAAAAAATGCTAAGAGTTAACTTGAAATCAGCAATACAAGATTAAAGTAAAGGTAAATTCACTCCAATGAAGCTCAGAGATAGATGTTCATATCCTGCCTTCAAAGTAAAATGGCTATATTACTGCTTGTGGTAAGGTTACTTGCTGCTTCTTTAGACAACATGAAGATGAATGAGGCCAAGATGCATTCTTATTGCATTGAGCAGTGTGTGACTCATTGCATTTTCTCTCGCAGTTAGCGCCTATGTATATTGCAGCCCATGAGGAAAGGAGCTGCTGATGTTCACAGGAGATTTTTCCCATAATGAAATGAACAAAGTTGTGTGATTTTCAAGCCCACAAAAATTGCAGTGCTCATGCTACATGATGGAAAACAATAGAAATCTAAAGTACTTTTGATCTGTGGAAAGTAGATGGTCCTGATGGCTTGGTCATATTTGGGCACCTGCAGTTCTACATTCCTCTTCAGCTGCATGAAAGAAGAAGGTTCCAGCTATTACAGAGCTGTGATCAGCAGGTCAAGTAACAATTAGGAATAATTCACTTATGTACTTGCCACTTTGGTGAGAGTTCACAAATGCCTAAAGCTGCCCGAGCCAAAACCTCAGCCCAGCATTTTTTTTGGATAAAGGAGATCATCTGAGCTGCTGCCATATAACATTGGCTTTCATAAGCTGTTCTGAGCCTAAAATAGCTTTACTTCCCACACCTTACAAACAGAGCTACTTTCCTTTCTCCTTCTTTTTATAAAACCTGTTTTAAAGGGATTCATAGTGGAGCTGAACTCTCTGTTAAAGGGCAGAATGGCTTTGTAATGTGCCACCAATGCACTTGAACTTTGTCATGAAGACAAAAGTTGATTGTTGACTTAGGCCTTTGCAGAGAATGTAGTACAATGGTTTTCCTCCTAGAAAACAACAGTTGTTCTCAAGCTGGTTTCTCCTTTGGAGATTGATATTGGAAATGGCATTTTTATCAGGGGAGTGAATGCTGGGCCCAAAGACTGTCAGATCAGTGATTTGGTTTCACCTCAGAGTACTTTAAACCTGGTGGTGGGGGGTGGAGGAATGGCCATGTGCATGAACTGTTTACAGGCAAGATGTCAAACACGTTTTGGGGAGTCTTGTCAAGTAAGTAAGACGGCAAAATTAAAGAAGTCTTAGAGCAGTTTATTAGTAGCCTCTCTTTATAACAACTGTGCAACGGTAAATGTCCATCCTTCACTTGCTCTACCTTTAGTTTTACCAGCGTAATTCCCCTCTCTGGGCTGCAGTCATATCATGCATACTGCTTTAACAGGAAATGTCACCATATTGCTTAAAAAATACATGTTGGAATGAGTTTAATTTCTGCTTATAATTCAGACCCTTCTGCAATAACAAAACCTGTGCTTTTGAACAGAAGAGCATATAGAAGCATGTGTATTTTTGGTGTGCTGAAAAAGAGTAAAGGATGCAATGTCAGTTGATGTTCAGGATGTGGTCCAAAACTCATTGGAATTATTAGATTTTCCCTGTCATCCCTGAGACTTTTTGCTGAGGACATGAATGGCTGTACTGTAGCAAAACCTGGATCCATCCGGTGAAATCCCCACAGTAAGGGGATATCCCTACATTCAAATATGCATCTGAACAATTTTGCAATGGATTAATTGACTTTAAAATTTTTCATACATTCTCATTATGTCACAAGCCTTTCAGAATCCTAATTTTACTCATCCATTTCTCCTGCTTGTCTCAAAAAAAAAGATCCACAAGCCACAGTATTATTACCTGCTTGTTTCACCAGAAAGTGCTTGTGTTTGCCTGGCTTTTTAAAACTTCTTTTTTTGCCTTCATTTTTTTCATCATGAGGAGAATCAAAAGTAGATTCAGTGTTCTGTGAGATTTTCTTTCTGCATTGAGTGTAAAAGTTTGAAAGGAAATGCTGCTGTCGTTCTCTTGTGTGATATTCTCCTATGTGACATTCATTCTGTCGTGACGAAGAAATGAAGCTACAGATTCTGTGGCTTGAGCTCTTTCTTGGCAGCCTGCTACCACCTGCCTGTTTGGGATTATTTTTATCCTTTGTTTCAGCCCCTTGATCCTCATATGCTCCAGGAACACCAAGAGCCACAACATTGCCTGGAGTTCAGCAGTGATACTAATATTGCTCCTTTTCAGCTGATACCCAAGAGGTCTCTTGATCAGCTGAACTGCTCCGTGGCCTCATCCATCTCCTACTGAACCAGCATTTCACTGGCCTCAGTAGGAGCTGGATCAGAGCTTAATTGAATATTGGGAAGATAAATTGGGATTGATTCCAGCTGTAGTTTGTAATACGCCTTTTCATCATGAAATGAAGATAGAAGTAAAATTAATACTGACATTTTGTTGAATTTTGACCCCAGTTCATTTACTTTGGTCACCATCTTTTCTCATGCCCAGCTTGAACACAGCTCTAATTCATATGTTTTTTAAAAACTGCTAGTCTGTTACTCAGTAATTGGTAATAGGTTATGGTCTTTTCCTTTGCCATAGTTTTCTGCTTAAGATGAGAATACCTGCATATTTTCTTCATATTATTTTTCTTCACAGAGCTTCCAAACAAATTAAATTCATTCTGGTTGATTTCTGCTGTTATCAGTCTGTAACAGATTGGGATATATTCTGCACTGGGTAAATGCACACAGCCTTTCCTACCCTCTAAACTCACAGACACATTAACAGAATGAAAAGGGTTTATTGTGTAGGTTTATAACAGCAAGCCTACAAGCAAGCTGCAGAATACACAATCCATACCAGTCTTTGAATACACTATTATGTCTCATGAGCTGTATTGTCCATGAATAGTGAGGAAAATGCAGCCCAGCAGAAAGCACCTGCATGAGTCCCCCTTTCTCCAGTGAAGGTTTAACATAGCACTCAAGTGTAGAAATTCTCAAATGAGAGATCATCCAGGAAAAATAGTGTGATAGTGGTATCGATCCGTACCATCTTTCGAGAGGATATGTTATCTAAATTGACTGTGGGTCAAATACTACTTCATAAGTTCTGTAGAGCTGGTGTTAAAGACAAAGGGTAATTCTGCACATAGCTTCTCAGGTCCAAAGCACTTAGTAGTCTTCACTAAGGGAGAAAGAGATCTCTGTAGTTACATTTAAATGGTTGTTGGAGGCACTAGGCTTAGGGAAGAAAAAAATGTTCCTTTTGAAAAGATGTTTCCCTGTTTTGACTGGTTTACATTTCATGGCCATGGTGCTTTTCAGCAAACCTCATTACACATATCAACAAATCTCCTTCCTTTCAAGTTTGACAGCGTTAATAAAAAGCCAAAGTTGTGACAGTTCTGCTTGTTGACTGTGTGAGCCTTGAACACAACAGGGAAAACACGATGCCAGTTAACCATGGGAGTTGAAAACTTGGAGAGTAAATACAGTCATTGTACTGAAACAAGACGACTTGAAATTCTGTCCACAAAGCAGGTTGTTGCCCTCTTTGGGGACCAACTGCGGAAACTGTATGCTCTTGTTTTCCTTCTGTGTCCCCAGCATTGACGATTAGAAAGGAAATTACTAATAGCTTTTTAGGTAACTGGCAGTAGGAGGAAAACTGCGACTAAGTCCCCAAACTGGTTTTGCATCTTGTTTTGTCTTGTGCTGTGGTAGGTTTATGTCAACGGGGAGTGGGTCACCAGCATCGGAGAAGGAGGCAGTTTCGGGGAGCTGGCACTGATCTATGGAACACCCCGGGCCGCCACCGTCAAGGCCAAGACAGATCTCAAGCTCTGGGGCATCGATAGAGACAGCTACAGACGCATTTTAATGGTAAGTTTATGGAGAACGGCTTGTTTATGGAGTTGATATTTTTTACTTTCTTTTGTAGCGCAAGCACTTCTGTGTTCAGAGTACACTGATGATAGAAGGCTGCATAGCCTGTGTTTCTACATAAAAGAAAGAGGACATGAGAATAACACTGAGTAACTAAATTAAGTGAACTGAAGGAAAAGGGGACAAGATTCAGCAGAAAGGTGCTGAGTAAGAAATGCAATTGAATAACATGATGCATAACTATTATGCATGAATGAAAACTTCAGAAGGCCTCCGTTACCCACCGAAGCTATGCAAATCCTCTCCTTATTGTGAAACTCAAAACATCTTTCAGCACTACCCCTTGCCTATGAAGTCTTTGTCTGAACTTGTATTGTACTCCTCAAGGCAGGCAATACAAGGTAAATCCAGCTCCACTAAAAAAAAAGTCTCAGCTGGACTGTGCCTTCCATCTTCGCTAGCCAGCACACAGCCACACATATCATAGGATGGTAGCTGCAGAGTCCCTGCTAATGATTCATTGTTCTGCTCCTTTCAAAATCCCTCATCCCTGCAGCACAGCTCAACAGACCTTCTGGGCACCTGGGGTGTGTGATAGCTTATGGATTTGCTGTTGGTTCTTGAGTGGTGAGTTTATAATAGAAACTTCGACAGATAATTAACTTTAGCAATGTCATAACTTTTTTTAATGAGTTTGTTTTTGATGTCTGTGTGCATATCTTCCTTCTCCATAAAATATTCCTTTCTTTTTGATAACTAACAGACATAACTCTATCTAAAGGTTTTTTCTTAATAGAACTTGTCTCTGAATGCTGCATTGTTTTATTCTGATCTGAAGGAACTACACTATGCTCTCAGAATAATAAAGGAGTGTGCATTTTGAAATCATCTATATTTCCAGTGGATGTCATGGATAACAGAAAAATTAGTGAAAGAATTGAGTAGATTTTACACTTAAATGATTAGTTCTTAAGCAACAGAGTGTAAGAGTGATCTTTATTTGTACTGTGTGATGACTGTTGGGTGTCTGTATGAAGCAGTGCTGTTTTTCACTTTGTTTCATGGGCTGAGTTCTGTATCACATAAACGAGCATCACACTGACATCTAGGAGAGTACATCTGCTGGAAATTTACTCTATCCCTAAATATTCAGCCTGATTGCTCCAACACAAAATAGAGGAATAATGATGAGAAGCGTACTGTCGATAAGCAAGCTAAATAGTTTTTGAATGCTTTCCAGTGCGGGGAAGCAGGCAGTAGTAACTGAGACCTTTCTGCAAGGTGTTTCTAAAACATAGGGCAGGAGAATTTCCTAACAGATTTAAGAGGCACACTCAACTTATTTGTCCCATGTCCTACATGGATGCAATGGAGCAGTGTCTGGGATAACTGGTGTGATGAACCTGCACGCTGCAAGGAGGAATGCAAGGTGTAAAAGAGAAGGAGTGTAGGAGGGAAATAGATGTCAGGACAAGCCACATATTCCTTGGCTTTTTAAGCATAGCTTTTTACAGCTGCCTGTAACCTTGCTACAAAAGAATTGAAGGGACAGATTCACAGGCCTCATAGCCTAGAGGTAATTTCAGTTTTAGCGTTGATGAAAATAGTGGTACCTAACATCATCCAACCCTGTGAGCTTTCAGGTTTGGTCACATGTCCATTACCATCTGATAGCAGCCTTCAGAAGATGAATATTTGATGCAGAGACAGGATTTTACTAGAAGGGTTTAAAGTCCCAAGTGGAAAAGACTGTGTTTTTAGTGCTATCTTTAGCCATACATGCAACTTGAATATCACGGATATACATCTATTTGATTCTAGTGTAGTGCTAAGTGCTTTTCAAATTAATTTACATATTCTCTGAACCAGTGACGGCTGTATCTTACCTAGCAAGCTCAGCTTCTGCAGTTGATGAGACCTTTAACTTAACACGGAGGTGTTTTCTCTCCCTCTCTCTTTTGTTCTGTTTTTTTTTTACAGTTAGAGCCATTAAAAATTGGTGGTCTGTTGCATTACATTAGATACCCAGACAGTGTAATTGTAGTATTCCCAATACTTACTTAGGAAATATTTCAGGTAGCATGGTGAATTAATTGCTGCAGGTATAGAAAATGTCCAATTTTAAGTGCTGTCCACGGTGAATGCAATTTACGCATCCAGACTATGTGAATTCTGTCATCTTTTCATTTATTTGTAGGTTCAGCGTGCATAATTTCTTTGCTGTAGGTGAAATGAGACACCTGTCTGTGCATTCGTGTGAGGGCAGGTTACAGTGGCTCTCTGCACATTTCCTCAAGCCTAAGAATTAATTACATCATGTTTCAGTGGCTGCATTTCATACTTGAAGCTAACTCCACCATTACGTGGCTGGTTTTGCTGTACTCACTTTCAAGATGTAGTAGCAGCTGCCTCTCAAGTCCCAGAAACACGGTTTCCTGCCATTTAGCCTCTAACCTTATGTTTCTAGAAAGTTGCTGGATATTTTGGATGTGGAAATGCTTCTGCCTTTAAATAAGAGGTAGTAATGTTTAGGATATCTTTTGAAATATATCATTTAAGATGGTTTTAAAACTTGAGATTGAGCAGGTTTTTCTTTTTTACTTTCTGTTTGCAAATACTTTTGTCCAAGGGATGCATGACCTTTTTCTCCCCAAAATATGGTTTTTTTTCTGTAGTCAGATAAAGCCTCTCCATAACCTGAGATAGTTTTTTATTTCGTCTGCATTCCTTCCTGGCCATGACCAGCCCCCTGTTTTCTCAGTCTAGTGTTGAAATTTTATTCAAGTTGTAAATATTTATTTGCAAATCATGCTTTCAGATCCACACTTGCCAAAAAGATTTTGCCCTGTCATGAGACACTTGACTCTCTACCTCATTTTTCCTTGCAGGCTTTGTTTTGGTTCTTTGCTTTGCATTTAGTAATTTCTAGCTTTTATGTCTGCTTAGTGCCATTTTCCCCACTTACTTCTCATTGATCCTGACTGGTTTATGGTATGAATAAAATGCATCTCAGGAGGTTTGGGAGTTCGGGTTTTTCTTTTTTTTTGGATGGACAAAGCCTGATGCAAAAAGTTCCTGCTGGCTTTTACACTTTTAGTTACACTTGTCATCCATTTATTATTTAGCCTTTCCCAAAGGAAGTTTGTTAAAACAGATATATTTCTTTATATTTCATTGTCTCAGCTTAGGTACCCTGATGGCTTGAAGGTCACATTCAAGTTTGTTTTAGCAGCTGTGATGATTGTAAATGTTGGGATAGTTCTTTTTATCAGGATTTGCAGTGAAATTGCTTGGCTTTCACTGTGTCCTTGACAAAGTATTATACCGTGAAATTCATTCTACTAGATGGATTACAAAAAACCACTTCAACATGTTCCCCCCTCAGTACACTCACAAATTATCTGTCCATCTGTGTGTTCCTTTTTTTTCATAAAATTATCTGTGCTGAGTTGCATACTTTTCACTCTGTTGCAAATTCTTTTATGTATATGTTCTCTGTGTGTGCACACACAAGCACACACACATTTATGTATATATTCTATATTTATTTACTTACATTCTTCTGGGAGAGATGCAAAGGAATTTTTTTGCCATAGGATTCTCATGTAATTCAGTTGCAGAGCCCCAACTGCTCTCTTCTTTGCAGTTGGGATTCAAGAGCATCACAGAGTGGGGAACATCCCAGGGTAGTACAATATTTGTATTCTAAATATAGCAAATACCACAAATACCAGAGAAGCAAATGTCTGTATCCCAACATCAGATTGATCCCCCAGACAATTCAGTTCCCAGACTGAGGAAATTTGAAGTATTAATTTCTTGTAATTTCTTCTTTAAGAAGGCTTGATTCAGGATAATTTAACTGTCCTCTGGTTCCCATGGTCCAAGATACCTGGCTCTGAGAGTGGACTTGCATGGGATACAATACTTTTTACCTATTTGGCAAACTTTGCTAGCAGAAAGTGAGTTATAATATTGAGATGTAAGTCATGACAAATCAAGGTTAGTCAGTTCCTAATGCTATGCCTCATTTTATTTATGCTATTTTGGCTTTGTTTTACCATCTTTTCACAGCTCTGAACCTGAGAACAAGTTGTTTAACAAGTGCCTTTTTCTACTCAGATAAAATAAAGTCACAAGGACTTCATGTAGCCATAAAATGTAGGTTGCGTGGTGGCCAAAACATACAGCAAATCCGAAGCCTGCAATCTGTCCGACATCTGTGCAATATAGCACCGGGATCTTGCAGCCTATTTTGTTTTCATGGCCAGTAGGCATGGTGACTCTTTCTTTCATGCTCCTGTAAGAATGTACACCCAAAGCATCATTCAATATCAGGTTTATGCAGGGATTAAATGGGGCTGGAGCAGTCCAGGCAGCCATTCCAGCACCTCCTGCCAGGATAACTCTTTTTATTTGAAATGTGAGCTATGCTTTGCCTTTCGGTAGCCATTTGTTTGGCTTTTTACTGAAGGTGGGGATTTCTAGGAAGGAGCCAATCAACTCCACCTGAAAAAAAATGATGCAAAAAAGAAGACATGAAGAGTGCAGGAGAGACAAAGCAAAAAGAGGCGAGCAGAGGGGAAGAAAGACAGAGACCAAACTGGAGGAGTGGGAGGAAAAACTGGAACAAAACAGGGACAGTGAAGAAGGGGCAGTTGGAAAAGAGATGCAACAGTCCTATTCAACAAGACCTGTTATAATCTCTGGGGCATTCATTTTTCCTAGACTGTGTATTGCTAAGTCTAGGGCTTGCTACATTTTTAAGGAGTCCTAAAACTGGCTTTGAGCTCTTTTCTGGGTGGATTTGGCAAATGCAAGTGATCTCGTTTCTCCTTGGGACTGTTTCAGGGAGGAGCACTGCAGCTTAGAATATTAACGAGTCTTCGTAGTTAGTGGGAACCACTGTCTTTAAGAAGATGAGCTTGTGCATGACAGCTCAGAACCGGGGAGAAAGTGAACAAAGGAAAGGGGGAGAGGGAGAAGCAGTGACTATTGAAATAAGATATTAATAGGTTAGAAAAAGCAGAATTAATAAAGACTTTTTAAAACATGCCATCAAGAACCCTGCCAGTACAGAATTATTCATGTACATTTACTATTGTTTTTATCTGGCTCAAGCGCTAAGATTTCTACTGCTTCCCTTGGGAAACTTTTATGCAAGAGAATAATTCCTACGTTGGGAAAACTTTTTTGATATTGATCTTAAATTAGATTTTCTTAATTCTCCTCTATTACTTTGAGTTATGTCAAGTTATGCTGTACTAAATTGCCCTCTCTTTCTGTCATATATCTGTAGATGATTATCACTGTCTACTTAAAACCCTTGCAACGATGCATGCTAGCTATGAGCATGACATACCTCTGATCACAGTGTTGAGCTAACATACCCAGGCTGAATTTGTTTTGCTCTTTCCTTATCGGCTCTCCCCAAGTGTTTTAGCATGTCTTCAGGCTCTGTTTGGTTTGGGAGCACTTTTCTGGAGAAGAGGTATTGAGACAGAGTGTAGCATGCCAGGTGCCGTCACATCCGAGCCATGGAGATGGAGTCTCTAAACTTCATTCCTGGATGATGTCTTTGAGTATACAGACCAAAATAGCTTTGGCTGTATTCTTGTTGCAGTCTGATGTTGCAAACCAGGTCTCACCTACTGTCTGTAAATCTCTTTCAGCTTTACAACTTTCCAGTCTTCTTCAATTTGTCAAACATCTGTGCTTTGGATTTTATTTTTTTTCTTTGTATTTCTTAGCTGTATTTTCCAAACGGAAGCTCATTCTACTATTTTCTACTACCATTTCTAATGTCACCAGGTCCTTTCTTGTTATTTTCCTGTTCTGGCAAGCTTTCATAGTATCTCCTAGTCTGCAGATATCGTTACTGTCTGATTTGTTGGTGCTTCTAGAAGATCCATGAAAATATTGCATAAAAACAGACTTAGCACATGTCCCAGGGAGCGTGCCAGTTGACACTTCTGCAGAAATTACTTGAAGGGTAGGAGAAGAGGTTATGATGGTGTTCATACCCATGGCCTCAACAAATTTGGATAAAGCGACTAAACCAAATAAAACAAATATAGAAAGGACATCAGGAGTCAGAGGGGACCTTATGCCTATGGGAGAGGATGAGAAGGGAGTATTAGGCTGATCAAAGAAGGTGGGAAGTAGGCATGTTCTCTGTGTTTCCTGGGGAGAAAAAGAAGATTAATGCCAATTGAAATAAGCACATGCTTTGGATGGTTGTAAGATTTCTACCGCTGGGTTGTTTTTAGCTTATATTAGAGTATTGTTCTCTCAAAATCTCTTCCCCTCACTCTGCTTGAGCAAGCTTGAGCAGGAAAACACACTCAGGTAAAAACAATGTGTGTGAGGGTGAGCCAAGCTTCTCCTTTCTGGAAGAGAAATTGGGATCTGGTTGTGCCAATTGGGATCCAGCCTCGTGTGCTATGAAAATGCAGAGAAAGCTTCTGTGCCTGCCTGGGCACCCTTAGGTGAAGCTCTGCTGTCAGGTGGCTTGTGCCACCCTGGAGGCTGTTGTTTGTGTCCTCTAGGAGAGATGAAGGGTTGGATGGAGCCATCCTGCAGGTTGAGTCATGAGCCATCGGTTGGGTCACCTTGCATTTCAGTGCCTGCGCTGGGAAATAGGACTCTTAAGCCTCAACCACGAGTTCTTCCCTAGGCTGTTGTTCTCCTTCACCTTTGTGGTATCATTCTGAGACATGGGATGTTTAAGACAGTGTAGCTATGCATTAAGTGGAGTCCCACTGAGGTTCTAGATACTATCACAACACAAAAAATTCTAACAGCACATTTAATTAATTCTTTCCACTTCAGTTTTGCTTTTGCACTTGTCTTCATGGTGGATTCTGTACCGCTGCCCTGGCTTAGTTTAGCCAAGACATAACACACCCGTTTTGCTGTAGGAAGTGATGGGCTTTTGCTCTCCAGGCCAGGCGGGATGCCTGCAATTCTTACCTTCCTGGGTCTTGTCTGCATCTCTAAATACTCGAAGTTGTGGTCAGGCGTCACTTATGGCTACTGATTACTGCTTCTTAAAATTCATCTGTGTCCGCAAGTCATTTAAAAAGCATTTTCCACATCTGTCCCTGGGTGCCCCAGCCCATCAAACTAAACCACCAATCTGGTTTTCCACAGCTGTCAATTTTGCTGGTCTCGTTTCCACTCGATTGCAGGGAGGAAAGCAACAACTGCGCAGTGTCCAGTTTTCCATTCTTTGTCTCGCAGTGAGCTGTCAGGATCTGGCGCGGTTTGCAGAGCCTTCTCCGTTTGAAGTTCTTTTTTTTTTTTTCTTTCTGGCACTTCAAATGCTCTCAGGGGCCCCCGAGGTTGAGAACCAGGTTTGTCAGACAGAGAGGTCAGACAAGGGTTACCGATGCTATCGCTGAGAGGCGAACTGTCATCACCAGACTCGGAAATTATGAACAGGGTGCGGAGGGGGAGACCTCGGTAGCTGGTGCTGCTGCTGATCCAGAGATACCTGGGAAGAGTGGCAGCTCCTGAACAGTGCTGTGGCTGTTTCAGAGCAGGGGTGGCCCCAGGAGAGGGGCACAAATGGGAGCTGCCCCCAGAGGAGAGCACCCCCAGCTTCTGCTGATGCTGGAGTCAGAAGCTGGAGCCAGAGCCTGTTGATGTTGGTGGAAGGATTCACGTTGCTTTGGTGGTCGTTGAATCAAGCCCCACCTGCACAGCGCATGTAGGAAGAGGGACGATGTTTAATTCTTAGTTATATATATCATTGCACTTGAGTACACCAGCCTTTCCCTTTTTCATACCTAAAGCACTTCTGAATTCTTTCACAGTGGAGGGTAAAATGCTTCTTCTCCTTTTCCTTTCTCTATCCTCAGTTTCTGCCTCTGCTTCCAGCACTTACCAGTGCTTACTTGGAGAAGGAAGAATAGACAACTGACATTTGCTTCTGTCTTCTCTGTCCAGCCTATGAGTAAATGACATCTTTATTTCCCCTTTCTTCATAAGATAAATGTACTGTCTTTGTGCTGTACTCCTGCCTTGTAGATTTGACTAGCAGGCACCAGGCAGCCTTCAACATCCACAGGGAATCCACCCAGGCAGAAGTGATGCAGGCTGTCATATAACAGTGTGGAATAAACTGCATAGTACCGAGGAAGACCCTGGAGTTCCTCTTTGGTACCTGGGAAGGTTTTCTTTTCAAGTCACTTGTGTCACTGCAGAAGGAGTTAAAGATGAATTGATTATTTGTGTATTGGTAAAACTGCATTGTATTTATTCATACCTGAATCTCCTTCAAAAATGCATGCTGGAATGGCTACTTACAGTTTCTGTCTATGATGATCAAACACTATGTAAGCAGAAGGTTTCTCAGTAATTTATCACACAATAAAATCTTAGTAGGATGGGAATGACTGTGCTGGTGGCTACACATACATTGATGGATTGTCTGCTCCAAAATGCTTAAATTTTGTTAAAATAATAATATGAATAGGTTGCTCAGCAGTAACAATACATACAACGCTATACAGAACATAAACCGGGCTTACAGATAAATGCTCTTGGCATTAAAGAGGTTTTAACCTAAAGGGATGGGACCCATGAGGGAGACATTTTAAGTTTTATCCTACTTTGTAATTGTAAATTCTCTTCTAGCAGGGCCTCATTGGTAACTATATATATATATTGAATTAGCTAGACAGTTAATTGATGAAGCTCTGGCTTTAAAATGAGTGCCTGTAAATAATGGATACAATTCATCTGCGGTGTCCAGTAACACCAGTGAAGTCAGTGAAATTACACCAGGATTGAATTTGATTCCTTCTGTCTTTGCTTATCAGCAATACAACTTGCCCAGACATTTTATGGGGAAACATTTGCCTTAGGCTGTTTATACTGGCTATGCTTAAGATTTGGAATGGGAGGGGAAAAAAAAGAGCAGCTGTAGGAAGAAATCACAAAAATACTTTGTGTAATGTTCTACCTCCTTTTTCTCTCTCCTTTAATAACAGGGCAGCACGCTGAGAAAGCGGAAGATGTATGAAGAATTCCTGAGCAAGGTCTCCATTTTGGGTCAGTTGCCCTTTGGACTTGCCTGTTAGTTCCTCTGTTATATGTGTTGGCAGAATGAATTTTGGTCTTTGATGGCACGATGAAAGCAATGGTGGTCAAACAGAAGGTCTCACGGTTGCGTCATTTCCGAAGGAATGAAAGCGTAAAGGGCCCTTTTTAGGACTTGTTTTTCTCGTTTTTTAATATGCACTGAACATGTGTTTGAAGGACAAATCTTTCCATAAATATGGGAGCAGGCAGGCACTGGTAACCTTTCAGTAGCTGCTGTTGAAGCAAAGATCATATGGATAGAGGTGAAAGCAGTGCAGAGATATGAGTTTGTCATAAAGTCTAGTTACAGCCTTCCAGGTGACAGGTGAGAAGCTTTTTCCTGCAGGAATACTGTATATATGTGCACTGAATGAACTAACCTTGCAAATCAGAACGGACTGATTTTTTTTTTTCTTCTGTGTATTTTACAGCCCCTGTCTCACATTCTTAAAACATCTGTTTAGCTTCTTGTCCTTGGATTTTGTTTCCCTTTGATTAATGTGATAGCCACGAAATTTGGACATGTTCTTGATGGCCTTCAGTAGGAAAAACAACAAACCCATAATGCCTGACCAATCAATCACCATTAGGAGAACAAAAGCTTCTAATAAGGAGGACAGTGTTAGACAGTACAATGAAATGTTGATTCTGTAGGAGAAACACCATTTTTCTACTGGGGCTATTTTGAAAAAAACAATTCAGGATTAATTTGCTATATAATTAAAGTATTTATAGTTCTACTTAAACAATTTCTGTTTCTTGTTTATGGTTTTCATCTACCATTTGAGCTTAGGTACCTGAAATATGAAAGTGTCTTAGTGAAAATATACTTGAACTTCTGAGAGGTGCTATCCATGAAATTTTCAGTTACATTTGTATGCTTAAAGTAAGGCCAAGTATGTTGCTCACTTATTAATGAAGTTTTCATCATTTAAATGCCTTCTTTTATGCCTAATTTAAATCTTCCTAAATTAAGAGCACAAATTATACCAAATTACAATGAGTATTTAAAGAAAAAAGGATCTCTGCACCTGCACTAATGAGGAGCAATTACAACAATGAGACATCTCAAAACAATTTCGGAGTAGAAAGGTTATTCAAAGATGTGCTTCCTTAAACATGCGGTTTGCGATGTAATTATATCCTAGTTTGTAGTATGGCTTTTGAATCTCAGTAAAAAAAGAGGAAGGACTTCAAGATTTGAACCTTTTTTAAGTACGGAAAAGCAGTGGACAAAATAACACATCATTTCAGGAAGATGGAGACCTTAGGTGAAACGTGTAAGGATCTATTTCGCATGTCTAAAGAGTAGGTGACACCTGGGAAACAGAAAGGTATTTTAGAAATCTCAACACAGCACTGAGGAGTCAACTTCACTTCATGCCTTAATGTGGTCAGCAATCAGTGATTTCTTGGTAGAAAAACCTCTACCTGCTGCATATGTATATTTTTTCAAGGCCTGTCTAGTGTCTGTAACTAGCCATATAATTGTAAGGGTCTTTTTTTTCTTAAATCTAAGGATTTTTAGATTATCAGTAGCTGCTTATAGTGTATCAAACAAAGTATTAGAAAACTAATTGTTTTAACTCTTTCTTCTGGAGTTTAATTAAATGTAAAGCTATGAATTGATATGTACAATTTAGAAATTGCAAAAGATTGCAGATGGTCTACTTTATGCGTTGTTTGACTTTAATTCTGCAACGAAAACTTTAGGAGTTTTATCGTGTACAATATTCTTTATAATGCTCTGTTTGCAAGAGTCATTAACCGATGTATTTGTAGTGGTACAATTCCCTTAGACAAAAGAGAGACACTTTGTGACTAGAGCTAGAATTAGCTTTGAATTTCTCATAAAGCCAACTGAAGAAGAAGTTTCAAGAGACTCTTTCTTTTCATTGTTAATTACTGAGTTCTTTTAAAAAAAAAATGAAAAAGCCTACTCTAGTCTGTATGAAAGAGTTTTATGCTTATTTTTAGTCAAACAGAGCACTTTTTGAATGTTGCATTGACAATATGGGCTTGGTCTTTGATATTAATGCTTCTGCAGCAAAGGTCACAAATACACCAGGAAAGTGCATTAGTGATTATAGGTGCGGAAAATACTAGAAGTAATCATTTCCCAAACAGCAACACAAAGTGGCATAAAGCCATGAAGACATATGTGTGTCAGGCAGCTCAAAACTTACCTTTGGTGCATTGATCACTTTGATCTGGTTTTGTTACCAGACTCAGTGTGCACTTCTAAGCTCAGCCAAAAGGCGTTTTAACTTTCAAAGAACAACTCTTTCACCCTCACACAATACTTCTGAGCAATATTTTGAACAAAATGGCGAAACCAGAGTCTGAGAGAACAGCCCAGATCTAATCCTGGTGTCAGAAGCCGTGTCTTGGCTTATATTAGTTCAATAATTCATAATAAGTAAGAATCAGCAGAGCTCTAGTGCGTGAATTTTAGCCCAGCTTTTTGAGGCAGTGAAGGTTATATCATTGTATTATCTGTTTCTTTTAATAGCTTTTAAACTGTCACTTCTTTCAGTCAAATCTGATAAAGGTACGGAAGTTCAAGTACAATTCATTGTCTTGAATTCTCATGCAAATGAGTAGAGGAGAGAGAGACAGGTTGGCAGCCCTCCTCTCTGGGAGAGCAGGACAGGTCAAATTGATCCCTTGGCAGACACGGGAGGAGGCAGGCAGTGGGACAGTGAGCAGCCCTGGAGGAGCCGCTGTGCGGGCTGTCTTTTGCCGTGTAGGTATCCCAGGGGATTTGTGGCAGCTGCAGGTGGGTGATAAGGACACCAAGCCACAGGAAGCAGGCTGTATTAGCTCCATCACTCATAAAACAGACCGGTAATTTTTTCTTATTGAAGTTTACTTTGAAGTTTTACAACTTTTCTCTCCAAGTGGGGGAATGAAAAGAAAAACATTTTGTAAACCATCCCGCTGGCAAATGAAACAGAGGTGCCACTTCACACATCCATGCTGAGCCTCTGGTCTCACTGCCACCCATGCTACCGGGGTCTTGCCGTTGGCTTCAGTGGTGCGTGCTCTCACCCATGGGGGAAGAGTCATTTTTTTAGATCGGCACTTTTGCATCACTTATCTAGCAGGCCATCAGTAACCAGCTGAGAGCAACTCTGACGAAAAGAGAGTAGGACTTGTTCTGACATCTGGTGTGGGATGTGGTAAGAGAATCTCGGCGCTCCCATATCACTGGTATCTCCAAAACAGCTCCTGGGCTGCTCCAATCCACTGCAGCATCAGCAGCACTGCAGATCAGATCGCAGGCGTAGGGAACCACAGCCAACTTTTCCTGTCCAACTTTTAAGATTATTATCTGGGTGATTATTAACTCTAAGACACAATGAATAAATACATTCATGTTTCCCAACTGGAGGTTCGTGCAAAGTGCCTGGATGAAAGAAATGTTTCTTTTATAACAGAACCAGGCATAGCAGAGCTGTCAGTTTAGATACAAATCTCGGCCAAAGTTAGAGTCTTCTTATAACAAAGCTTTATGATCTTCAATATTTTAGAGTCCCTGGACAAATGGGAGCGGCTGACAGTGGCTGATGCACTGGAACCTGTCCAGTTTGAAGATGGAGAAAAAATTGTTGTGCAGGGAGAGCCCGGTGATGACTTCTTCATTATTACAGAGGTAAGATTGGCATCCTGATAAGTTCTGTCATTTCCTGGTAAAGATCAAGACTTTGTATTAAAAGACATTTAGGTTCAGTTTAATCTCTTTACTTCAGCGTAAATCTGAACTAACTCCACTCACACCAGGAGAATTACTCAAGTGAATTCAGACACCAGTTCCATGGAAATGTCTTAAGTGGGACGATCCCTAATTTCCAGTAAGTTGAAGATGCAGAGGAATTTTGAGGTGTGTCTAGTGTCTTTACTGTTTGAAGGTTTGTTTTCTACATGAGATTTTTCTTGTTCCAAATTGCCAATACTTCAACCAGGCTGGCCAGCCACACACTGCATTGATCATTGTTCCCAAAGGGACTTACAGGGGAAATCACAAATGAACATCTGTAAACTGGAGCAGGAGACCTGATCTGAAAATGGATAATTTGTTCTTCGTTTTGCCTTAAGCTCAGTCCAAATGGCTGAGCCATTTTCTTGTTTACTCTCACACAGGCAGACAGATCTGTCAGGCAGCTGAAAATGCTGACATCTTTTTGGGAGATTATCTGACACTTCAGTTCCACCATCTCACTTCTGCAAACAGATGCTGACGGGGTTTTTCCTCCCTCTCTGACATAAATATTTGGATCCTTGGTATCTCATACAAATACCTAGGCGCTGTGATATAACAAGTTTTAAAAAGGTATTAGAGAGTCTCAGACTAAGAATAACAAGACAGCATTAGGATATGATTGTTTATGTATTGAAGCAGGAGCTTTTCAGTGCCAGCTGTGAGTGTTCATACACAAATATATAGCCTGGGAATGACCAACATATGGCTGTGTGGTGACAGTTCAAGTGCACATGCCAGGCCAGATGTTACGTGGCCAGCAAGGAGGCAGTGGTGGCACAGGAGCTAGGAGGTAATCTGAATCCCTCACTGTGGGAGAAGGTGTGTCAGATGGATGTAAGGAAGCTGGTATGATTGTGTTGCCTTGGGATCCAGTTTTATGTAAACAGAATACATCCCTGCCTCCATCAGGCTGCTGTGTTGTGACGTGATTTAGGAGGAAAGAGACCCTGCCCTGCTCAGGTCATAAAGGGCTTGTACAGCGCCCATTCCAGATGGTTTAGAGCCCAACAGGTTTTTCTTTGCTTGCTCCTTATCTGTGGATTTTTGGACAGGTGCCTCTATCTAAGGCAGCCAGAATTTGGTTCATAATAAATATCTGAAACTTAAAATTCCATCCTTCTTTCCTCTTGAGTGTTGGAAATACGCATTTGATTTATGAACGTAGTTTCTCTTCTGATGCTCACAAAATTGTCGGTGCAAATAACTGCACCTGTGTATCACACAGACACTTAAGGATCTTTAAATATATGACGAGCAGTGCCCCTTCAAAACAATAGTGTCAGAGTAAAAGAGACTAGATATTAGATAGGGAAATTTTTTTGTTAACAAGATATTTAGCATATAAGAAAAATTTACGAAATACAACTTTTTTTTCAGAAATAGGGAATTTTTATTTCTACTAGTGATACTGAGTGTGGTGTTATTCCTTGCAGCAGCATGAGGCTAGGAAAACCTGATTTTCTTAGCCATTGAATCCCATGTGGAAAATTGGCAGCTTGCTTAAGAATTACCAAGGGCCTTTATTTTCCCCCTCTTGATGGAACAGCTGTTAAGACTTGAATGGGTAGAAAAGTATTAACACTGCATACTGCATAATCGTAAAGTATCTGCTCACCTCACCCTTCCACTATAAATCTAACAGAGTTTCTCACTTTGGAAATTGCCTGTATTTTTCTACATTAAAGTACGAACATCCAGTATCAACTATTTCTTGTGCTGCAGTAGTATTTCTGCCTGCTCACACATAGTTTAAGCTTTGTATGTTAAACCTGATTTTACAGGAGTTTACATCTTTGATGTAAAGGAGAGTTGATGTGAGCTGCCAGGAACACATTATTCTACAAACTAGTTGCAAGTAGTTTTGGCTGGTTTGTTGTCACAATACGTTGAAAAGTCATTAGCTTCTTTCATATGTTTTTTGATGTTTGTGACCTTATAATTGAAAACACTAGAAATGCAGCCAATTTGTTTGGCTGCTCTATATGCAGAAACCATTTCATATATCACCAGAATGCAGTCTCCTTTGGAGCACAGTATGTCCAGTAGTACAAAGCTAAACTTTGCCACACAATTTTGGGGCAACATACTAATTTATTATAAACCACGGTCATTCATGGCATGCCTTAGACAAATCAGTTACCAATTTACAAAGCTTTGGTGCACCAGCATCCCAGATACTGGTTCCAAGTGGGATCTTGTGACTCCTATCGTAAAAGCTTCTCTAAGACACCCAGGACTCACACATGGATTTTAAATTGTTAGCACAGTTTTGTATGAATTTCATAAATTAATCGTTCATTTCTGGTTAGCCTGCAATGCTGCCTTCCTCTACGACATCCCTTTGGGATACCATCTTTTAATTATATTGGTCCTGCAGAAGGACATAGCCTGTAAGTGAATTGGCACCTTCAGGATTTGCAGACTGAGGAGCAACCATTAAACCCTTTTGAAAGGGAGACTTCCAGCCTCAGTGATGATCAGAACAGCAATTCCTGCTTTAAACAAGGAATATCATCCTGGTTAGTATGGACAAGAATATTTAGTCTCCCCCTTCTCAAAAAAGCACATTCACCTTTTCTTTGTTTTTCTTAGTATAACCTTTTTTTCATGGCTTTCTGTCCACCATCTTATCTCCAGTGTTGCACAGATTGTATTGGGGTGCAGGTTATTTGAAGTGCAGTCTGTATGCATGAAAATGCATAGTGCCGCATGAAGAGTGAGGCTGCAGCAGGAGCTCAGCCAAATTATTAGAATAACAGAAAATGTGCACAGGGAAGAGTCACAGGAAACCAGGGCTTTTTAAGTTCACTGCTCACAAAGCTGTTTATGGTTCATCTTTTGTTAAGTCTAATGAGAAAAGTATTACCCAGAGATTCCAGGACAGCTACAGTTTTTCTGCCATCCTAAATCTTCACAGGCAACCAATAAGATGTTTACTTGCAGTAGGTTGGGTGCTTTTCCATTTAAATCTCAAGCAGCCTTCAACAAGATTTAGTTTTAATATTTAAAGGCTGTGATTTTTTCCAGAGATAGAATTATTTTAATGTTTATACCATATTCCTTAATTTGTAGATAGGATCAGAAGTGAATGTCTGCTTACAAAAGCAAAGTAATTGCTTTTGTGATATTGATTTACTTCACTTCATACTGGTAATTAAAAAAAAGAAAAAAAGAAGCAGCACTGCAGTTTCTGTATTTTCAGATATTTCCAGGTCTTATTTTCCCACTATGGTTTTCACACAACAAACTTGGGCTTTCCCAGACCAGACAGATGTGGAATGTATCTGCTGGATTCCAAGGTCATGGAATTATCCCATATGAGATTCCTGGCACAGAGGTGAAAAAGTTTAAGCACCATGAAACAATTGTTGCCATAAAGAATTATATTTTGGCAAGCGTAAATCATAACAGATGTACAGTTTCTAACAAACAAATTTGCAGTTGTATTGTACACTGCCACACTGTGTACCCAGCAGTAGGGAGGATTTATTCATCTGACTTGAGATAACGCAAATATTTTTAGCTAGCATTTTAAAGTGGTAGCTTGCAAAGGCATGTGAGCTTTGTGGAGTTAAATATCCCAGCAAATGTTAAGTCCCTTTAAATGAAATGCCAGTTGAATGGGGGCCGATTTTATTCCTGACTCGTGCTTTGCCACTGACTTCAGCTCAAACAGTAGTTTAAACTAGTATAGTAGTGCTCTGAAACTGGAAAGAAATTAGGTTTTTGCTGTTGTCTAGGTTACTGAGAAAGGTAGTGACAATAGTATTAAAAACAGCGGTTATGATCATGTACCACTTCCTTAACTTTAGCTTCGAACTTGGCTAGGTGGCATAGTACCTCGAAGTCGGTAACACAGCTGCCAAAAATGCAAGGACCTGCAGCTGTGAAGTGCCCTGCTGGGTTTTCCAGCTCCCACCCCTCCCCACGTCAGATCATTTGGATCTATTTGTCATGACCGAGCACTGTATATGGCACACGGATATTGTCACGGGACTCCACCGACTGCGCTCAGGGAGTCTTTTAATCTCAGGTGCATACTGAGAGCTTGCTGAACTGCTGCCATATGGCCCTAATACTCCATAAAGTTTGACATGGCTTAAAAAAAAAAAGTGTGCACAGACACAAACATATGCAGGTGTAGGAGGAGAGAACAGCAAAAGGTTTATAATAGTGCCACACTGCGCCCAAAGAGCACAGCTTGTAACTGTCCTTTAAATGTGCTCTCCATGGCCTGTCATCTCCTTGGAGGACAGTTTGGTTTAAGTGGTGCAGAAAGCAATGAAATAAAACTGCATGAGAAGTAAAACATTTCCAATTAATAGTTGGTCGAGCTGCCCAGCAATAGTATGCAGCAGCCTAAAAATAAAAGATCTAAAAATAGAAGATAATTCACAGGAGAAAATTCAAGGAGAAATGGACCCATTGTATCCAGTAGTTTCACATTAGATTTTTGGTTTTGACTTTAAAAACTAGTATATTTAATTGCAGATTAGTGCTAAGTTACAGGGGCTAGTTGCACCCTTCTCTGCAACTCCTTTGTGAAAAACATTTCAAAAAAAGCTGGGGATTTATGTTCTTTATCATTATCCTGCTGGTTAAAGAGGAGGCAGAGTCAGGCCATCAGATTTTCAGTCTCAACTGTATTATCAGTCCAGTCTGTGGGCAGAACGTTACCCTCCCTGTTTCCCCATCAGTGGGAATAATCCTAATGACATTTCATAAAGGTGAGCAAAAGCTTAATGGCAAAAGGCGTAAAGTATCTGTTCGTACTGAAACCAGGCAATGGCAGTAGCAAAATTGACAAATAAGAGAAAAAATTTCATTGATAGTGCAGAAATCCTTCCAGAATTAATGCATAGAGCTGCTTCATTGGCAGAAATGAATCAAATTAATGGGTAATGATTACTTATCCAGCACTATTCTTGCCTGATCGTGTTGAAAACAGTCTTGTAATCCTCGGGGGGCTGCTAGCTTTCACGCTGCTGTTGACATTTCAAGTCAGGGCCACAA
This sequence comes from Haliaeetus albicilla, assembly GCF_947461875.1. NCBI lineage: Eukaryota > Metazoa > Chordata > Aves > Accipitriformes > Accipitridae > Haliaeetus > Haliaeetus albicilla. The sequence goes on along the minus strand of NC_091504.1, from coordinate 19,434,200 downwards.
ACTGGCTCCGGTCTGGGCAGGATCCGCTGCGAGTTCTTGCTGAGAGCGTACTTGAGATACTGTCCTGTAGGTGAAATCAGTGTTTCCAGCCCCGCTGACACTCTTGGCACACTATGGAGCGTCTCTGCACAAATGCAGTTCAAAGCCTTGTTAGGTGGAACAGTGTTTGTAAACTCTTCCTACCATGGTAACATGCACTGACAAAGGAAGGTCCTCGGACTAACTCGGAAGGGCGCTCCATTCTTCACAGAATTGGGCCTTTTTGTAGGAAAAGTCGACTTGAGTCTTAAATTGCACAACAAGCATCTGAAGATTTATGATTTAAAAGCTCCTTAAGAAGGAAAAGAAAAAAGAAAAATAATAGCCCAATTGTTTCCTGCTCTAAATTGTTGCTCTTTGACTTTCTAACCTAAGAGAGACCCCTTTGGCACCTACCCCTGTGACAAGCAGGAGAACTACAAAGTAAACTTCTTCCGTATGGTTAATGAAGTCACTGCCTTAGGCACACTCTGCTATCACACCTGATAATCTCTTTAAAAACACAGTGCGATTAATTATTAATTAGGAAGATGAATGTTGTCTAGAAAAGGAGTTTCAAAGACTACAACCCGAACTGCTTAGTGTTACCAGGATTTTGTTGATACCGAAAATGTTTGTCAAAGGCAGTCTACAGCAACTCCTAATATACCTAATAAACAAAATATACCAAATAAACAGAGCCAGCAGTCACTGAGGGCTCTGTACTTTGCTTATTTTTAACTGCAGAGACATTGTTTCCTGTAGAGCTCTTACAGGAAAAGTACGTTCAATTTTCTTGCTATCATCTAGTTGTGCTGGAGCAATAGCATTTCCATTGGCCCTGCTTCAAAGTTCATCTGTGTTCAAGATGGTGTTTTTAATGGCCAGCTGATGTCAAAGATTGAAAGTTAGGTGTGTGATTGGGTCCCATCCTGACTAGGGATGGAGTTGAAGTATTTTGCTGAGTTAAAGGAACTAAAACGTCAACTTAGTCCAGCTCTTGTTAAACTCCATTTAACTTTGACTTCTGTGGGCAGTGGATCAGGCGGCGTATACATGCAATATCCATATACATGCAATCTTGAGCGTATCCTTATCTCTCCTCTGTCAGAAAGGGAGTGTTTCATAGAAAGCAACTGGCTGCTCCCCTTCTTCCCACCAGCCATGGAGGACCTGTCAGTGACTGCAGCTTTTGGCCCTTCCTTCCAACTCTTCTGCTGGCCCCACTAATAACCACCACAATGCAGTCACCTATGGTAAATTCTGCAAAATCTGAAACCCCAGAAGTGATGTATGATGGAGCATTTTCTTAACAATTTTGTGAAACTTCAGATTAGCCAATATTTCTAGTCTATTTTAGAACTTTGCAGATTTTGTTCCTCATTTGTGGCAGAAACCAGGACAACTGTATGTAAATTCTGTGAGTTGCTATGAACCCAGAGACTGGAGAATAATGTATAATAGTTTAAAAATGTACAGTTAAAAAAATACTGTCAAACCCAGTCATGACTCAGTCTTGAGTCCACAATCAGAATTAAGTCCTCTTGCATCATCCTTCTCCAAGACCATTAAGATCAACTAGCTTTTATATTATGAAAATGAAGCTTTTTTAAAAAGAAGTCTGATGGGTAGGAAAACAATGTAAAAGCAGCGTACACAGCCAATAGTTTGTTATGGAAAAAAATTCTCACCTGGATCGGCACATCCATATAGTATGACCAAATAATTTTAAGAGTCTAATAACTGTGGTATATAATTCCTTTTCTTCTTAGCTACTTCTCTGTCTTATACGAACATCTCATGAACTTCCCAGGGTTTATACTCACTACACCTGTTTGATGAGGTGCATGAAGAAACCTCCATGTTGCATGGTGCGGTCTGAAGCACAAGCACAAGAATTAAGGTAGTTTTTTATTCCTGCTGAAAACAGTCAATGGGTATTAGGCACTTTGCAGGTCTGGACCTTCATGATTTTGCTCACAGAAGGTCCAAGGCAGAGAAGCAGTGTTAGCCCTGTGGTCAGCATCCCGGGCTAACACATCAAGTGACCATCCTTTTTCCTTTATGTTAAATTTTACCACCCGAAACCGATAGATATTACTTTCTACTGCAGGTTATGTGGAAGTCACTTGCATTTTGTATTGCTGACTGAAATTTGTTTATTTCTTCCCTTGTTTTTGTATAAAAGTCTTTCATAAATCAAAGGTTGGCAAATAATAAAAATCCGAGATTATTTACTGGCTAAAAGAACATTTGCAGTGTCTTTGGCTACATAGTTCAAAGGATTTGTCTTTTCTTGGCAAGTAGCCCTAGAATTGCTGATCCTTAGCTGTAACATAAAAGCTGTCCCAGGAATGATGCTATCAGCAGTCCCAAAGGGCTAAAATGGCAGCTGAGGAGTGATATGCTAGTGGTCTTCCAGGACATTGCGACTGAGAACATTGCTTAGGCCAGCTTCATGAGGTAGATGCAGGACTCGCTGTGTTACTCTGTGTCACTGGGACGTTGGTAAACTTAGGTCTTGAAGAAAACCACCGGGAGGATGCAGTGTAGCCGTACTATTCTCAAAGGCTTAAAAGTAGTTTTCATAACCTCTCTTTTGCACATGCTATACCCAGCGCAAAAAAATGTGTATGAATGTTTCCCCAGTTCACTTTTGACATGACAACTTGTGTAGGAGTCTTCAGTCTCATTCAGCTGTAATTTAAAACATCTGATTTGTAAACCCATAAAATTGAAGTTTATGCTGGAAATACAGACACACCCTGGCCTCTTACCACTATAGGATACATGGAAAACTGGGAGAGCATTTGGTATGCAGAGAACTAAAACCCAAAGTTAGTAATTGGCAGTTCCATTCTTAATATATATACATGCTCCATTTGAATTTTCATAGAAATCAGAGTGCTAGATTTTCTCCATGTTCAAAACAGCCTGTGACTTTTTACTTAGCTAATACTTTCTTTAAGGTATGGTTGATGCTTTGACTCTTCTCTCTTTAGTCTTGTCCAGTAGTGTCTTCCTACCATGGAAGTCTGCAAAAGCAGCAGAGGTTCCCAGGTAACAAAACACCTCTCCATGTAAGGAGAGCAGCACAGGCTGTTTACCCCTCAAGGTTTTCAGGAGGTTCTCAGGATCCTTATAAGCTCTTTTGGCATTGAAGACCGAGCTCACAAGCCCTGATTCAAAGCACTTAGTCAACATGACCAAGAACTCTATGGCCTGAGGCATGTTAAATCTAAACTGAAATTAAAGGCATCTGCTGTCTCAGGAGCTAGGAGCTCTGTCCTGAGGAGTGCTTCTCTGCCTTTAAGCAAAAATACTGCAATATCAACAAGACCTGAAATATAGTGAAATATAGTCCAACCTGGTGGAAGAGGAATGGATAATCTCCTAATCCCTTTTGGAGTTCATCCCTTTCTCTGGATCATGTTAAAGCTGTCCCTTACTGGGATGGCTTTTGTCCCTCTTCTGCAAAGTTACCATTGAGATGACTGCAGATTTGCTGAAAGTATATACGCCTTAGGGCTCATTCATTAGCTGTGTAGTGTGGCTTCTGTGGAGCATGCAAGGATCTCTGCAGTGTGCTCCAGGAAGAGGCGACTTTGAGCGCATGAATTTTTTATTTCTGAATTTCAGGATTTGGTCCTTTGAATACACAAGATTCACCAACTGAAAGGACTTAAAGAGCGCTTTCCGTGGGGGATTTTCCTGATCTCTGTGATAAACTCTCTTCCCTCCTTTCTCCAGTTTGCTCCAAGTTTTATGTCTTGCTCAGAAGCTGTTGCCCTAGCTGGCCACAGCTGCTTGCCCAGCCCTGGTCACAGCATTAGTTATGAGACTTTAATGACGATGTCTGTCTCAGCCCTTTGCTTGGTCTGGTTACTTCAGCATCTACAGAATGTTTTCACAAAGAAGCAGATGGTGGTAGGAGTAATTGGGCCGTAAAACAACATTAACAGCTAAAAACGATTTTCACCAGAAAGGATTTTGCGGGCAGGGTGAGGGAGGTTCAGCACTGTTTTCTTGTTTTCTCTCCCGTACATTCAACCCTGCCCCTGCTGTAGGTGGTAGCACTCTGCACTGTCTGCTTCCAGGAGATGAGCCCTGTCAGGTCAGTCACAAATATGAACAGTTGATGAATAACCCATTATAGAGTCACTTTTATGTTGACTCAGTGGACGTTTCCTGGCTTCAGAGAGAGTCAAGATAATGGCTAGCTTTGTAGAAAGAAAGAATCTCTAAAATGCAACATTTTTTTTCCTTTGTGACTTTTATTGCTTTGTACGCTGACATGTCTGAGGGAGGAAAACAGTGCCTTGTTGCCAATAATCCACAGCGCTTGGCACAGACAGTCTTTAAAATCTGGCACCAGGATGAATATTAATTCAGTTGTTTTCCCACAGAAGCTACTGATTAGTCAAGGCCAAGTATCACTGAGATGATTCATTAAAACCCGGCATCTGAGCCCACCTTTACTGAGTGGATCTGCTTTTCGTCACCCCTGCGACAGGTGGACTGAATGTGTAATAAAAGGGGCAACTCAAATCCTAGGACAGAGTAAAGATAAAAATGCAGAGGGACCCAAAGGCTGGGCTGTGGTGCAACCGCTTCCCAGCTTTCTGGGCATGGAGCCAGGAGAACTAGCCAAGGAGGATCACACCCCAGGCAAGGGGCTCCTCCCGTGGCTCAGAGCTGGTATCCCTATCCCTCTGTCACCATCCCTGCACTCCCAGGCTTCCCAGTCCCACTTGGAAACTGGTGGTATGGAAGAGAAGCATGGGACTACTGTGGCACTGAGGCTGGGGAGCCACGGTGGTGTCCCTCCATCTGATGATGGGGGATGATGATGACTGTCCATGAAGTCTTGAGTCCCCCAACTCATGAATGCACTTCTGTTGGACGCCTGCGTGATTTAGCCTGATGTTAGCTCTGCTGCTGTGGCTCAAGGGCAACATTTTGAAGTCAAAAGACTGTAAAGCTTAAATGTTTTCATTCCGAAAAACCTTTCAACAGAAAAGGCTTAACAAAAAAAAATCCCTATTTTTTATTCTTTTTGCAAAACCCACTTTGTATCACCTAAGTATTGCATGCATGAAGCAAATTGCAGTTGGTTGCAGTGTATTCTGCTTCTTTTGGCTTTTTACTGTGTTTACTGGTCTCCCTCTGCCTAAATCTTGTCTTCTTCCATCTAATAACAACATTTCTTTTACTTCAAGGGCAATACTTAGGTACAGCACAGGTTTAATGCAGACTTTATCAAAGAAACACTGAAGGGGAAGATTGCCTGAGATACTGCAATAGGAGGATGAACAAAGTGATTGAAAAGGTCTTCCCATGTCAGACATCTATGATTTTAAATACTGAATGATCAAGGCAAAGGTGTTTCCTGGTGATTAATGATGGGCTGGGTGTAGTCAAGTCTGGGCCTTAACCCTGGCCTCTCGTATATCCCTAGGAAATGCCCTGTGGCTTAGTTGTTTCTGCTGTTTTAAGCTACACTTGGTTTATGATTGATTGTCATTTTTAAAAGTACCTTTATGTTTGTGGCTATTTTGGTGACTGCTGTAGACAGCTTTGTTCCTCTCTCTCGGGTCTCGATGTTATTCCTAAATTAATACAAATGTGCCTAAGTAGCAGAAGTGGTGGAAGTTTAGACATACATCTGGTACTCTTATGCAGGTGTGTTATAGCTGGTACACACGGCGAACTGCAGATTGTTTGATATCGAGCGCGGCTGTAGAGCTAATGTATAGGACCTGTGCCAGCTGGGTAGTGACGTTTGCTTTCCATCTTTGCTAGACTGCAGTGTGCATTAGTGTTGTTGAGAATTATGGTCAATAAGAATATGATGCATTAATGTTATAATTACAACATAATTATAATCATACACATTGACGCTGCGGTTGTTGCAGTGTAAAGGCACTTTTTGCAGCCCTGCTTTCTCTCAAGGCGATTGTATGGGTATCATGGTGCACGTGTTGTTACTCTAATGTTGCCTTTTGAGCTCATTTGATCTTGCATTATTTATCCTAACAATACTCCCAAGGTGCTGGCTTTCTGAAAATCCACAGAAATCAGTGGCACTCAAGATTTCCAGAGCCACCACCAAATTTAAAAAGCTGAATGTGTAAAATGTTGTCTATTTGATTTCAAAAGCTCTCAGTAGCTCATTATCTTGGGTATTGTCTCACACTGTAATCTGTAGTGAACCCTAATGGATGCAGAAAAGAACTCACTTGCTGGAGATAAGCAAACCAAACAACCCCTTTTTCAGTCAATGCAAACCTGGGTCTGTTCTTGCAGACCTTACCCGCTCCACAGTCATTACAACAGGTGCATCATAAATAATAGTCGTAAAAGTAAAGTTTGCTGAACTGGACCAAAGTTGTTTGAGGTTTCACATCAGACAACCGAACTGATTTAAATGATCATTTTTTAAAGTGGAGGGTGAAACATTAGCTGACAGATATTAGCAGGTCTCACAGATTCACCAGGCAATCACTATTCCCAGGAGTTTTGTAGCATCAGGAGCTGTAGCTTTTGACTTTCCTTAATTTAAGGCAATGATTTGGAGATGCTCTATGAATGATTTAAACACATGCAGGAACCAATAAGCAGGCAGATATGTTTAAATAAGGTGCAACTTATTATGGTTGTAGCTATTATAGTGCAAGAACATTGCCCAGACAGTGTTTGTAGATAGATAAATGGTATATTTTATTAGATGTATCTGGAGAAATAGGCAACTTGAAGAAAGGCATGTGTGCCCAAAAGCTCTTCTCCCTTTTCTAGCTATGCTTGTTGGTCTAATAAAAGATATTACTTCCACAAACCTCGTCTTGCCTGCAATTAAATAAAATACTCCCAGAATCATACTGTGTGAAAGATCTTTTAATTCATTTCAGATCTGCTATAGCTTCCATTCAGTCCCGACTGCTTTGCTGTGTGAACAGGAGCGTTTTATACCACTTCACAGCCTCTTCCTTCATCTTTTGTAGTAACTTTGCAAAGATTTAATAGCAACATATAATGAGGGTTTGTGTGACTGTGGAGTGAGGGGAAACTTATCTTTTGAATGTGTGAATTATGGAGTGTGCGGATTAACAAAGTGAGAAAGAGCAAAGGTATGTTCATAATAGCAATTGATAGAGTTAATAGCAATAGCAGATGGATCGGCCTGACCTTTTCCATCTCTAATTCTATAGACTGCACTGCTCTTTTCTAGTGGATGGTGAAGAGGAAAACAAAATAGGCTAGAAAAACTTTCTAAGCACAAAACTAGGATAAAAATGTAACATTTTGAGGGCATGGGGAAAAAAACCTGTCTTCTGTGCTTTTCTTTAAAAAAGCAGTAAGTAAAAAGTAAGTAAAAAAAGTATGACATAAAAATGGAAATAGAAATAGTAGCTTCCTGCTTATGAAAATTAAATTCTTCTTCTTTAAAAAGTAGGAATCATTCTATATATTTTAGTGTATCAAAAGGACAAAGACATTGACGTTGCAGGCACTCATGGTAGAATAAATATTCTTCAGTTTTAACAATGATAAATATCCTGGCCTTTTTTTACAGATGGAGCCTCACTGTACTTTTTACTGATTGCTGTATCTTTAAGATGGGAGGTTAGACCAGCAAAACTAACACATCAATAAGATTGACTTTTAAGGCAAAAAGTGTTTAAAACAGTGCTGAATTTCCCTTCCCACCCACTGCCCCTGGTGAAGGACCATAGTGCACAGCCCGTCCCACCCAGAGGTAACACGGACACATCACTATCCACCACATTTTGCCTTGTGCTGTCCAGGAATGATCCCATCCGATCCGCTGAGCTGGAATAAAGGAAAAAATACAGGATTTCAGTTTTTAGCATCATGAACACTTGCCTTTTGTAGCCAGGCTACTTAGGCCAACTGCTGGCTATAGGATTCATATTTAAATATAAAAATAGGGCTCCTGAAGCAATCGGTGCTTGTAAGTACATGCAGGATAAGGCCTGGGAATCTCAGTGTTGATCCAGATGGGTCACTGTCTTTACTCTGTAGGATGTCTCACTCATCCATATGGTCCGATAGTTTAAAAGTGAAACATCTATCAAAATCTCATTACTTTGGAGAGGATGGGAGCTCATGGATTATAAACCTTAATTTATTTTTTATATCTTAAATTATGGTACCGTATCAAAGCCATAAATTTTTACAAAACAAACTGCTGATGCATTTGAAAGAGTTGAATAAATATTCTCAGCACCGTGACAGAGCAGTGATAGAGGGAGTGAGCAGGTGCGTAGGGTGAGGATGGCAGAGAGGTGGTGATGGCACATTGCTTTTGGAACTGCTACTCTTGTTGTTTTTGCAATAAGAAGCCTGTATTTACTTGGAGGAGAGGAGAGAAGGTTAATGATATCGGTTCCTGGGAATACAGGCACTCCCCAGTGACTGAAAGGGAATATTGCTGGATCCACCAAAGATCATAATTTCACTCCCAAGTGTCTGCTAGCAGAAAGACATGCCTGTCTGCCTTCAATTTAATATCATCACAAAGTGCTGATTTATTAAATGGTGTCAAACTTCTTGACAGTCTTTGAGCCTGTGCTCTGTAGGTTTTGCGTGGTGGTGTAGGAGGCTGAAATGGCTATCAGTGTACAAGGCAGTATTTTAAATTGAGCAGCACTAAATAGCCTGATCCTGCAAATCTAGGATTGTGCAGTTTATTTCAGAGAGACTGATCTTGCCAAGTTTTGTGTGCCATTTAAGGGCAAATCTTTCCCACCGAGACCAAATGCTTTTGGGAGTGAGAGTGATAAGCCTCTTGAATCCTTGCTAGATAATGCCCTTACCTCCCGGGACAGGGCTCGGGAGATTTATTCAGTCATATCATTTATAGGAGGTAGGGTTTGCTAAAGCAGAAGGATAGAAAGCTCAAAAACTGCGTTGGAAAGATTTGGCAAATAAAAGTAAAATGAAATACAGCCATGAAACCTGTGGTGGGAGCAAGGGTAGGGGTCAGCACCGAATTCGTTTAGTATGACAACTTCTTTAAGGATATGGGTAATAAAGGATTGTTTCTGTAGTATTTTATTCTGTATTATTTTATTTTATTCTGGATTATTTTATTTCTGTATTATTTTTGCCCTGGTTACACTGGTCATCTACAAGTGGACTCTAATAGAGTCAGAATCGCGTTGCTTCCAGAGATAAGACACGCAAAGTGAAGGTAATAAGACAGATAATTATAAATACATCTTCTTTGTTTCATGGTGTGGACAGTCTTCCCGTGAAGGTCACTCTGACAATGCTCCAGGATGTACTTGTGGAGCTGGTGACTGGTGCAACGAGAGGGCAAGCAGTGTAATCAGATCTTACATCTGGGTGCTCACTGTCAGGGTTTCAGGAAACTTCTTTTGCTCCGTGATAGACCTGTTCTCACTGGGCAACGGGAAAAGCCTATGTGACTGTTAAAACAAGAGTGGAAAAATATGTATCTGGAATATGCATTGCTTTATCCTGCCAAGCCAAGTGTTTATTGTGGAGGCCAGACACATCTGTCCTCCTCCAACAGATATCATGGTGTTTCTTGGATTAAAAAGGCCGACTGTAGTGGAACAGTGGAAGAAATTGCTTCAGAAGACTGACTTATTGGAGTCCTATATCATATGGACCCTGTCAAAAAAATATTAGCCACAATAAAAGCTGACACTTGGGGAGACAAAAACAATATTGCTTGACATTGTGATTACCTTTACGGCAACATGCTCGAGGTGGGCAGCGGGGAATTGAGTCCTTTCTTCGTTTGACCTGGGCGGTCAATATGAGTACTGTGGGGTTTTTTTTGTTTTGTTTTATGTAATAAAACATCTGTAATAAAAGTTTTTAAAAAAAAATTAGTTTTGGGAAAGAGACTGGAGACATGGATTGCAGACAGCTATTTGGGTCAAGGGGTTAGGTTTTTGCCAGGCTCCAGATGGTGATGGAGAGGAGGACAGGGGCTGGAAGTGATTCTGAAGCTGAATCCATCTACACTGTGCAGGCAATAAGAACAGCATCAATTTAGTGAGCTGCACCTGATCTGAAATTTGGCAAGAGAGAGGTTGATACACGCATTATTCCCTGTATGGGGTATTTCCAAGAATGCCACTTATGAATGTGTGTTTGTTCTGAAAACTTGCAGTAAGTGTGAATAACAAAACTCATTACACTATCTTTGCATTTTCATGCCCTTGCAGATTTACTGGAAGATCTTGGAAAACAGCAGCTTTGGCGGAACAGTTTAGTTATATCAAGGATAAGGAATTTTTGCTGGAAACTTGACAGGCACCAAATCACTTTCTTATATCCGGTTCTTCCAGTTACTTCTCCGGATAGCCTTACACTTCCTGTGGACAGTTTTGTGTGCATGGCATGTTTTAATGGTAGATAAAACCCCAAACAAACCCCACAAAAGACCAAAGCCAACCTTGCCCTCTATGTTTGGCTTATTTTTGAACAGCCTTACCCAGTTCAGGTGCCCTTGCTCATGCATGTTATGCCAAGCACATGGTTCTGTATCTTCTGCCATCAGCTGCCTGGCATATTAGGAGTGAAAGAATTGAAGCGGAGAAAAGTTTTGTGATTGTTTTCAAATGGACCTGGATTTACAGCCCTGGTGTTTCTTCAGTATTCTTGTAATACTGATACGGCATGTAGCTGATAGGGTGGAACGGTAAATTGTCGTGACCAATGTAATGTGTTGACAGTGTGATATCTAGGGATTTATGCTAAGCACAGGTTACTGCTAATGGGCATAATGAGAAATTATAACTTTTAATGTGCCAGATTAATTTGATATACATCCAAATCTGTATAAAAATCATCAGCTGCTTAGCATGTATCAAACAATACTTGCACATTATTTAGTTTTTGTTTCTCTTTCCTGGCATCAGCAGAAATAAGATTTACCTCTTCATTTATATAGCACATAAATTAACCTAGAGTCACCCAGCAATTTGTAAAGTAGATGGGCTTAAAAATAACCCTGTTATGAAATAGGACATGATGCAATAAAACGGTATTACAGCAGCTTAGTTTTGCTTGTTCAGAAGAAAGCAAATTATGATCATTTGCTACATAATAGTGGATATTTACTGCTCTTGGTTATTCCTGGGCCCCCAGGTCCTAGAAGAGCAAAAGCCAGACCTGAAGCAGCCTTACATTACTGTTCAGATTTGCAATTCAGTGACGATGTTTGGGATACTATAGGGTGTATTTAAACATATTGCAAAGGTGAAGGGCTGGTTCTGCAGGGTGCTGAGTGCCTTTAACTGCATTGAAGCCATGGTGTTTCAGGGTGCTCAGTGTCTCCTCAAGCCCCTCACCATACCTGGAGGCACACAAGTTTCTTTTGGTGGAAGGAAGGTGCAGGATATTAGCAGCCAGGGAATCTGCACTGAATATTCTGCACTGGAGGGAGGTTTGTGCTCCAAGCTGGGGTGGTCCTGCAGCTGGTTACAATGCAAGACTTGGGTGTTCAGCTGCAGAGTGAGGGCTGTGGTATTTTCCAGTAACTGGCATCAACCTTCCGAGCATAGTCCACATTACTGTGTCTCCTCCCCTTCCCTGTCCTGGTTGTAAGCCCTCACTTCTTACTTTCCAAGCTGAAAATCTTAAAAAACCACTGAAACATCGATGCTCTCCAACTGCACTGTCAAAAAACGGCTCTCCGGTCTATTTAAAAATCTTGGCGTTTAAAAATCTTTTTAATTTCAGTTAAAATCAAAATATGTTAACATTTTGCCTTTCCCCATGCTTTTGGTTTGGACTCAGAAGATAATTTCATATGTTACTGTAATTTTTTTCCAGAAAAGCAGATACCTTCTCTATTCCTCTGCAAAAGCTTTATGCCACTATAATTTAAGATTTCCTCCAGGTTAGAATATTTCTGCATGTAAAACCTCTTTGAAGGTTTAAATAGGCTGTAACTGAGTTTTGACATGTATTAGCACGTGTCAAGTACAGTAGTTATTAAGAGTAGTGGAGACAAGACGCATTCCATCTCTCCAGCAACTGACTCGCAGGTGTCCAGATCACTACAGGCCACAAGCGGGCAAAGCCACTAAAAAAAAAAAATCACCCTTTGTTACAACAAGCATTAAAAACTCCCTTTACCAACCATTTCAGCAATAGATCCAGTGAATGATCAGGTGAGGAATAAAGTCCAGTTGCTGTCTTACAAAATCACGTCACAAGATTGTGACTGGGAAAATTGCCTTTTTATTCCTTTTGATGTAAATCTTTTCTGTGTCTCTGTAAGGTTATGCATCCACCCAGAACATATTTTTAAATTATATTAAAGCATAGATTTCCACAGCATGATGTACATTAGTTAAACAGGAGTTACTGAGTTCTGTCCTATTCCTCCTGTCTTCTGTGCGAGCTGAATCTGTCTGCATCCAAACATCTCATAAGAGAGAAATCATTTGCCATACTGATGGATTATTTTTTTTTAATCTTTTAATTCCCTTCATTCATATATAAGGAATTGACTGAAATTGTCATCTCTCCTACAGCAGAACTGAAGGAGTGTGACATGCGGAAGGAAGTACTCAGGACTCGATACTTTTTAAAGCGTTAACACGTTTAAGCAAAGCCAACTGACTTTCTGCACTTCTCTTCCCAGGGCACAGCTTCTGTTCTGCAGCGCAGGTCCGACAACGAGGAGTACGTCGAAGTTGGAAGACTTGGTCCATCAGATTATTTTGGTAAGAAAATTCAGCTTAAGTATGGTTCAGAAAGGCTGGGACATGGAGTTGTATCAAGTAGTTATTGTGTTAATTAGTGTTCTACTCTTTTACAAGCAAGGGGTTATGCATAGGTCAGCCGCTGCTTTCAGTGATACCAACAGATTTCAGTGAAGCTGAAACCATTCCTTGGTTTAGACCAGTGTAGCTGACAGGAGACAGATCCAGAATCAGCAAAACAGTCTGAAAGCATTTGTTTCCAAAGGCATTTTACATGCATGCATTATGCATGTGTAATGCATTTGTAGTGTCAACAGAATTATGTAAAGTGTCTATCAAGAGATATATAAAAGGGAGATGCTCTACACCCAAAGCAACTGGATGGTGGCTAGAGTATGCACCCTCTGAAAAAGAGGCACAGGGTGTGTGACAGCGTATTTATCCCTATTTCCAGGTGAGATAGCGTTACTGCTCAATCGTCCCCGAGCTGCTACGGTGGTGGCACGCGGACCCCTGAAGTGCGTGAAGCTGGATCGGCCCCGCTTCGAACGAGTGCTCGGTCCTTGTTCCGAAATCCTCAAGAGAAACATTCAGAGATACAACAGTTTCATTTCGCTCACCGTCTAAATGATTCCTCCTGGAAAGCTGCCTTTGTGTGACCTTGTGCACTTAAATTTGCTCTGTGCAGCTCCATAGCTTTATGAAGAAAAAAATAGAAGATGTGCATTTTATGTGTATTTTTTCTGTTTACGTCACGTACTGGATGTCAGTTCAAATCTCATGTATCATCTAAGTAGGAAGACAACTGTTTGGATAAGACTAGCTTTGGGGAAGATTAGGCTCTTGGCTTGCAGGCAAGATTTTTACCTATTGTTAGATCATATAGCTTAAAACTGTGTTTTTAACTATTTGAAATTCATATGAATTTCTATTTCCCTTATTATCTTTGAAGTTGGTCTTATTCACCTTTCGTCAAGCTTCTTTGATCAAGCGATGTCCCTCTGCCTGTCACTTTTAAAAGAATTTTCACTGGTTGTGGACTGGAGGTTTCTGAAATCCCATGGGGTGAGTGGCAGTTGCGCAGTTTAAGAGGGAAGGCTGGAGGACGATTTTGATCATTCCAGCAAGCCAGCGAAAAGTAGAGCTTTTGAGTCATTTTGTTTGTGGCTTAGATATAAGGGCCGTACTCCTCCGTGTTACGAGCCCTTTCAGGTCTGCTTTGTAGGATATGCTAAGCCAAACAGCCTGCTCCAGTCTTCTGGGTGAAGAGGTCAAGGAACAATGTTTTGTAAGAATTCAGGTGGAGCCTGTAGGACCTAAGTTATTTGTCCTCAGCTTTTTTTAAATGAGGGTTTGCATTAGATCCCTTAAAAGTCCAACGGGAACTTCTCTGCTGAATTAAGTGAGCTTTGAAACATTTATCTGCAGCAGAGTGTTCTCAGCCACTTCTCTGAATATTATATGACATGCTGAAGAGATGGTGCCAGGTGTACATCAGGGTTTGTACAGCAGTTTGTTTTTAATAAAGGTCCACTTAATTAAATTCAAATGCCTTTCTTTTAGTATATGACTAAATTTTAGGCTTTTTTAGGATTTTCTGAAAGCCAAATACATGCCTCAAAATGCTGCCTCTCCTCCAAAAGACACGTAGTGTATAACAAAAAGCACCAGGATCTTGCAAGAAGCTCCTAGAGCCCAGGTCCCTCCAGGGCCGTGCAGCCTCACTGGCAGTTGTTGCTGCCCTGCCTAGACACGGATCTCCTCTTGACTGGAGCTTTTTTGCAGATCCAGACTTCAAATCTGCTGCACAGCCCTCAAGGATGGGATCATTTAGATTATTCTTCGTGAAGCTTTTCCTTTGAAGGCAAACTTGTCTTTGCTAACAGCAGCAAAGGTCTGCATCTCAGCTGCCCTAAATAGCATTGCCCACTTTTCAGTTGTGGCAAAACTCTATTTCTTCTTTATGATAACATTCTTCTGTGTAAATACGAACTTGCTTTACATGCCAAAGGTCATGCCATGAAATAAGGCAGCAATCTCCCTTTTGAAACTAGAGGCGTTAGCGAAAAACATGGCTAAAATTACTCCTACTGACATGCAATGTGCTTTCTTCTTTGGAATTAACAAAAACTCACTTGGCACTGTCCTATTGACTCCCACCAAGAGGGCCCAATATTCCAGTAGCTGCCCACAGTGGTTTTTACAGCGCTAACTGCTTCTCGTCTTCAGACTCCTCTCATCACTTCGAGGTGCTCAATTTGTTTCAGCATATTTTCAGTGGTCCCATCAGTGTATATTCGTTGCTACTATTTATTATGATTATGTTATGCTTCTTGCACGTGTTATTAAATATGACCATTCACATTTTTCAACCTTGCAATTTTTATCACATACATTTATATAGGCAGGCCCCCATTATATATATATATAGATAAATGTATATGCATTTGCAAAACTTTTGATTTGCTTCACTGTTTTTGTATTCTCCTGTGCAATTTTTAAAAGAAATATTTTTAAAAGGTTACCAGTCACTCATGTACGTTCTTTTACCTATTGCATTTCTGTTGTATTGGTAAAAAATTGTGAGTGTTTTGCATAATATACAAGATCCATTTCTTGTTAAACACCAAGTATTAGCCTCACTGTTTAGAAGTTACTCGAGCACACACACACAACACAGATTCTTTGCTGTAAACCTTTACAGCTCATGGAAAATACATTTGAATTATGGTTCTGTTATAAGCAATCTCAAGAGAAGTGTAACCATTTAACACTAGGATTCCTATGCTTTAAGTGGGACAAAATGATATTCAATGACATTTTAAAGATAATTGTAATATTTGCAGTGGATGATGGGACAGGATTATGGTATGAATAAAATTCTTCTACGTTATATGCAGCCGTTGTGAGTTTATTAATAATGAAAGTCTGTATGAATAGAAGTCATGGTCTAGTTAAAATCTGCATATCATAAAAAGTTTGAACTCTACTGAAAATAATGAGATGCAAAGGGACAAAAAATAGACCAAGAATCCCAGCACTATATATAGTAATGGAAACCAAACTGTTTTTCTGGAGGATTAGCACGAAGAAAAAAATTTCTTCTGTTTAAATGTAACCATATATGTCTATATAAAGAAGTAAGGGTTCAAGGTGTTTCTCGGACCTTCATGTTGTTGTTTAGATGCCAGTTTAGCCAGGCATTTAAGCAGATGTGGAACATGAAGCATGTGAGCTGTCTCGCTGGTCATAGGGACCCTGTGTAGAACTTCAAAACCCACAGGACTGCTGATGGGTCTGTTGTACAGCCAGCGGGAAGACTTGGGGAAGAACAGGCTCCCTCTTTCTCAAATACCAATGCTGCTCCTTTTTCCCCCAGTATCATAGACAAAGTCCATGGCCCCGACCACACTGGGGATCTGTCCCAGTTGTTCCTCTCAACTTCTGGCCGTGCATGGATTTGCAGAAGTGCAGCTGCCCTGGGACGGAAGCACAAAGCCATTTTTGGCACCAGAGATGTACCGTGCTGCTGCCACGGCTTGTGCTTGTGCAATGGGCTGGCCAAGAACTACGCTGAGGACAAACTTCTCAGAGAAGGCAGAGCCTCCAAAGGAACCACCTGTATCTCATGCATCAGGGTGAATGCATGGGTTGAAGGACTGGAGAGTATGGCTTCTGGGCGAGGAAGAGGTGTTAAGCGTGTTGTTAGTGCCCCACAACCTACAGTAGCCACCAGAGCTCTGGGTGGCCACCTAAGTAGGTAAGTTGTGGTCCCAGCTTGGCTCCGGTGCTGGAGCTGTCACCCCAGAGCAGCGTGCAGGGCTAGCGGACTCGCGCCATGCAGCTTCTCTGTGGTGGCCCCCGCACAGGAATCTTGGGCGGCTCCCGGCATCCAAGGGCTGTCCAGCTTTCCATTTTTGGAGTGTGTTATTTTTCCCCCCTTTGCTATGATTCAGGCGGGAAGGACTCGTCTTTCCAGAGAATTACTCACATTATGTAGTAATCAAAAGTGACCACTCTCTCTGAGGTTCTTCCAGAAGGACATTACCAGCCCACGCTCCCCAGAAAAGAGCATCTCACCACTCCTCATTGTCATTCTTTTTTCGGTTGGTTTTAATTGTGTCGCAGCCATTTCAGGACTCCCAAGACAAAAGAAAAGACTTTTTTTTTAATAGAAACTAATTGTACCTCCAGTTTTTTTACAAGGCCCATGTGGCTGACCAGGCTTTAGCGTGTGTATCGGATTACTGTAAGCTCTCAAGCATTCCCCCTGCTTTCTGGCAACGGGCACCTAAAGTTGTGGAGTCGTATGAACCCTGGGAAGCCTTGATCCTCACGCAAGGACAGTCTGACACCATGTTACCTGTTCAGGTGTTGGAAAACATGAGCTGTTGCAGAGAACCAAGTAATCCCAGTGCACGCCAGTTTGGTCATTGGCTGCTGGTTTGTTTTCTTGTGGTGAGCGGTCTTCAGAAGCGAAGTCGCCACACGAAGGGTGACATTTCCTCCGTTGTGAAGGTTGCGCAAGGTATGTGCATCGCGTTCAGTTTTAAGTCTTAAATGGTGCATAAATCCTTTCGCTGACCTATTTATGGAAGAGATCATGTTTGTTCTTTGTGCGCATTTCTCTGGAGCAGCCGAGAGAGAGAATATTGTCTTGTGCAGAGGCAAACCCGCGATGATCTCCTTAAAGAGAGCCAGAGATCCTATTGCCTGCTGTTCATTGCAGTGCCGCAGGAACACAGGGTCACTGCAACTGCAGTGGCGTCCCCAAAAACCGTTGCAGGTGGATGGGAGTTAGCAGAGTAGGAAGACGGAGAAGGTGATGTTGCACCAGCGACCCAGTGAGCACTAACCAGTTTAAAAGCTCACACTTGATATTTCAAAGACCAGCCCACCATTTAGAGACTGAATTATCTAGTCTTATATTCCCAGGCATGTTTTTTTAATTTGTTTCTCTAATGATTTGGCAACTCTGACTGGAGCTCATTTTTGCCTTCTTCAAATGCACACGACTGCTCAGAAACTCGTGTTCCACAGCCAGAGTCACTTCTGTAGGTCCCACTTCCCTCTGGAGAAGGAGAACATATTTGGATATGAGCGTATGCGTAGCCTTGAAAACCCGATGTTACGGGAATGCATTGGCTTCGCTGCTCCTCCTCCTCCAAGGGTTTCTCTATGGCTCTTTGCTGCTCGGCAGAGTTTTATCTGGGATGCAGCACTCGCACAACAAGCTGGCCTTTTCTCTGAAAAAGCTGCCTGGCCGAAGGAGCTGGCATCTGCAGCCATCTGGTATTTTTGCGAAGGCTGAGGATGGTTTTTGTGCTTGATCAGGCTCCAGTACCGGAATGATTCTTCTGATGTCTGAAAATCTGGATTCAGCTTTTAGAAAAGAGGCTGCACTTTGCCTGGGAAAGGAAAGGAAAGCGTGACCATCTCCTTGGGTGTACTCTGACTCCTATCTCAGAAGCACATGGGTAACTTTTCGCTTCTGAGTGCTCCAGCCCCTCCCCAGCTGTGTTTTATTCCTTGTTTTCAAGTCACCCTCTGCAAAAGTATCGCGGGGAACCTCCGCTGCCCAGACAAGCTGCGACGCACGTCCCATCCTCTTGTGCTTAGGCAATTTTCAGTGTGCAGAGTTCTCTTTAAAAAAGTCATGAGCTCTCATGGAGGAAAAAAATAATCATTTTACCCAAGAAGACTGCTTCCATTCCAGTATAAACTGTCTCCAAACATGGAACAGCGGCGTGCCATGTTGCTGCATGGGCCAGCAGTGCTGAATGAATTGGCAGATGCTGTGCTGCTGCGTGATCTCTGGTAGCTGGGCTGCGAGAACGCTGCTCCTCTCTACTCACAGCTTCGGTTCGAAGCCAAAAGAGTTGGTTTGCCAAAAGAGTGCCCCTCACCCAAGCCCTGATGGGATAAATGGAGCCTTGCGCTGCCAGGACTTGCCGGGTGCATTCACCTTACCCTTGGTGGGTGCTAACAGCCTCCGCTCTTTGCAAGAACTGGCAGTTGGAGACGGGACGTATAGACTGATGATGAGGTAGGGATTTTCTCACCACTGCCTGCTGCTACTGGCACTCGGGATGTTCATACTGCTGGCTCTAGGGAAATCAAGCCTTTCTGGGAAGTGGCTACTCCCTATCCTCTTTATACAGAAAATGTATTGTTATTATTTGAAAGCACTTTTGTATTGCCCTTAGACTACAAGCATGGCGATTGTTCCATTAGAAGACATCATGGTGCATAGCAGTGAAATACGACGTACAGTACCATGCAGTATGTATTTTCCAGATAAACTGGGAAAATAGTGAAATGGATCTGCAAAGTGGGGGTACAATAGCTGCTTTGCATTCCTCCACATGTGTGGAATTTATATGCGCTACAGAGTGACTCTGTTTCGTTACCATGTGTTTACGATGATCGGATGATTAGTCGTATTTCTAGCCGGTTTCATTTTCTTAGTTGTATTTGTGGGCCAGGCACAAAGTCGCAGCGACTTCAGATCGAGCGTGGCATTGAATTAGTGCTGGCTAAACCCTCCCACCATTTATTTCCACTACGGCAGCGAGAGGGAACAGACTTAGCAGCTGAAAAATACAAGAGATTATTTCTCCTTCTCATCCAGGGGCAGCCCAAGCAATTTGCCAGATAGAAGTAGTTGGCTGCGTTTGCAGACTCTGGGTTATTTGATTGAGACTTTCCAGCCTGGAGGTGCATCTCCTCCGCACCCCACCCTGCCCGGGGAGCCGAACGTGCCGCAGAAGCGCCGAGCGGGGAGATGCGTCACTGCTCACAGTTTAACTTGCGTAACGATGACTGCGGGAATCGCTGCCGGAGGAGAATCTGCATCTCTTAGTGCCGGCTCCCGCAGAGATGGAAAAGCCCCGGTCTTGGTCCTGCGATCAGGAGGAAAAAGTCATGCCCTCGCGCGCGGTTCGTACGGTTCTTGGCGAGGCTGAAGGTATCTGGGAAAGCAATAGAGCTGCTCCCGAGCCTGGCAAGCCTGTAAGTCGCTGCTAACGGCCACCGGCAGCATCACGAGCTCCGCTCCCGCTGACGCGGACGCTCAGATGCGTCCAGCACATGCTACCATGGGCCAAATTCCCATGAGATGGCAGGATGGTTCATATCCTTGACACGTATCCAGTAAAGCATCACACCCTCTCCTGTTGCCTTGCATTGCTGGCTCTTAGCCCAGGAATTAGCTTTTAGAGAAATACGGGATTAGCCAAGGAGGGCTTTTTAAAACTTGTATTTGCAGGGAGCAGGAGAAGGTACCGAAAAGGCCAGAGGTTCTTGAGGAACACGAGAACCAGCCCAACAAAGGCACCCTTGTGCAAGCGGGGAGATGCAGCAGAACCTGTGTCTGGATGAAAGCTGCCCTATCAAAATAGCCATAAACAAACCCGCCTCCTCTGCTACAGAAAAGCTGTTGTGCCAGGAGCATATTAAATTGTATATGCTTTTTCTCAAGGCGAAAGAATTGCAGCAGTGACGGCAGCTGTGCGTGCTGGAGCTGAGCCACCGTATTCAACTAATGAAGGCCTTGCTGAGGACGGGGTGGGGGAAGGACTGCGGATGAATGTATTATTCAGAGGAACCCACACTGAAATAATCTACCGGCACTGGGGATGTGTGGTAGGGGAAAAAAAAAGCGATTGCCCCGACACCGAAAGCTGATGCGTTTGCCAGAGGGCAGCACAGGTGATGGGCCGGATCCCTTCCCAGGCTGGGATCTGCAGTCCTGCCGGTGTTGCCGTTTACGGGATGAGGCAAGATGTGTTTTTCCTTCCCCAGGTTTCCCTGGGGAGATTCTCGGTCTCAACCCCCCAGGAGCAGAGCTGGGCTGCAGCTACCGCTCTGACCCAGGCGGAGGAGGAGGTTAGAGGCAGGGGGGTGCCCAGCCTGCCCGGCACGGGGTATACTGGGGATGGGATTTAAAACCAGCAAGGAGCGGGGAGAAGTAGGCAACCCTGTCCTCCGTGTCGGTGGGCTCTGCTGACGGCCACCTGGTTGGTCCCAGGTGTGGTGGGTAAATGGGAAATAAAGTGGCCTCATACCCACAGGGAGGATGGTTTCAGCCCGTTTCTTCCTCGACTGAGCTGCTCCCTGCCTGGCTCCCGCCCGTGTCCCGGAGAGTCAGGCTGCAGGGGGCTCAGGGCTCGCCCACGCCGCAGCCAGCACGTCGTCTCAGCGAGGCCACCTCCGCGTGAGCATCCCCACTCCGGGGACGGGGGCTCAGAGGGATCCCTCTGCCCTCCGCAACCTCCCAACGTTGGTGCGTTGTGAACAACCGCGAAACGGGATTTCATCACCCTTCGCACCGGCTCAGCCACGTGTGAAATGAACCTTCCTGTTGCTTGGTCGGAGGAGGATCTCTGCCCATGCTTGGCTCTTAACTCCTCGGGCTATTAGGGGTCCAAGACTGAGCCTTGCAGCCCCTGCACAGGGGAGACACACAGGTCCCACGGGAGCCCAGATCAGCCAGAGACCTTCTGTGAAGTGTGGCAAGTATCTAAAATCTTTTTTCACCTTCAGCTGCAATTCCCTCGTGAGCAAAGTTGAGTTGCGAGTAAAGAATACAGGCCAATTTCCCATTCTGCCCAAAATTTAGAAACGTCAAGAAAACTAGCAGGATGCTTTTCTTATTAACTCAGGAGCATGCTAGCATAGAGGCACCTCATGTAGATCCTCCTTAGGAGGGAGCGAAATAAAACAGAATAAATTCAGAAAGGACAACTTCTGTGCAAGCACCTTGCAGGTGCCTCATCAAAGATCAGTTTATCCCCAGGCGATGTAGTTCAAACGCTGCAGCGAGGAAATGGGATAGAAGAGCCTGACACCCATCTCAGCTTAAATTCAGTCACTGCAGCTGTCCCATTCTTTAAGGCAGAAGAGGAAATTTATGGCTCTCCTGCAATGCGAGCAATGCTCTGAGCGCCCACAAGGTAAATGCCCTTTTGTGCTTGAATCCATTCCCTATCTGAAGTCACTGCGCGCATAGGGCTAACGTGATTCAGTGAAAGAAAACCCATTTGGGTTGCTTTTTAAGCAGATTACAGCAGATTAGCCGACTAATCTATATGGAATCCTCTCTCCAACAATTTCAAACTGTAAACAAATCCAGCCACTTCTGTATTGCATATAAATATTTACTGTGGATTATATGAAGATTAACTTCAAATTATATTTGCAACAATGGCTTTATTTTGTGACTTGCTACCTTTAGTAATGTAAAACCTTTTGAAAGAAATATACCTTCAACGAAGCGTGAATTTAAGGCCCATCAACTGTACAATAGCACGTACCAGAGCATGTACACAAACAGAAACTGAATACGTTATTGAAAACAGATGAAGGAAACTAAGAATAAAAGCTACTGGTGCAGAATAAAAATGCCTGGGATTATCATAACATGGAAGTAAAATCTCCCCTATAAGATCTGACTTGGTGTTAGTAGCTGACACCTCACTGCTACTCACAGTTGGTTCTTTAGCTGCAGAAAAAAATTGTGCATGCTTTGCAAGCAAAGGGCGTTTGATGGATGTTGTTTAGTATCCTGAGATGTCACCCTCCTCGGGATGCCAGTGTGAGTGACCCTGGCCCTGCTCGCTGCCCAGGTGGCTGGTAAGAAATGAGGCAGCCCGCGTAACAAAGCAGATCCGGGGTTTTCATCATTACCTCCAGCCCTATGGAGAAACCTAAGAGCCACCAGATCAAAGCTTCAGAGGCTGCGGCTGACCCCGGTGAGATCCCTGCAAGCCCAGAGACTCGCGGTGTGAAAGCTCCTAGGTTTGATTCCCGAATTTAAAACCTCGCTGGGGAGGTGAGGGATGGGCACCGCTGTTGGTATCGCACAGCTCGGGAGAGGAGGGAACCAAAAGGTTGAAAACTAACCTCTCTTGCTCTGCCGCATCGCCTGGAGCCGAACGCGGCGTGGGAGGGCAGCGGCAAGCGGAGGGAGGAAGATGCGGGTGGGTGCCCGCAGCAAAGCGCATCCTTCCGAAACACAGCAGGCCAGAGGCCACTGCCGAGGGACCACGTGCAAAAGCCAGCGCGGGACCGGGTTTGGCAGCACGTCGCGTTCCGAATGGAGCGTTTTTGGGGGCAGCCAGCACCAGCCTGGGGCTGTGCCCGCCGGTCTCCAGGCTGGCCCCCTCGGGTACCGCTGCTCCGCAGAGAGCAAAGCCGGCCTTGCACGGCATTTCGTTGGGACGTGGGGAATGTTGTGTCTACCAGGCTAGGAAAGGAATGCTCGGTTTACAAGACAATGACTTTTTAGGAAGCCAGAAAAAGTTAAACAGCCTCCCCAGATGGAAGGTTGTCCCTTTCCACCCTTTGTATAATTAGGGCAGCTTCATACTCCTGTAAAGAGACAATCTGTTTAATACAAGAGATTTCCAAAGTCTTAGCAAACGAGTATCTGAGAACTGGCTTCTGATGTGGTTTAGGCTCTTTTTGATAGATTTAGGTTATGGGAATGTTGATTACAGAGGCAGTGAGTGATTCATGCTGAAACCATCCGGGTGCCATCTGATACAGGCTGTCCACCCGAAGGTAGAGGAGGCTGCTGCCTGTGTTGTATTAGTGTCTGCAGTTTAAGCTGTTCAGTGGTAAGTTATAATTGCAGAAAAAATTACTACAGCAGAGAAAAAGAAAGGGCTGCGTTTTGCAGAAGAGAGGTAATCCTTACCAGGTCAACATTTCCATAGCAAGCTGGGGTCTTACAGCGATGCCTCGAGACCTCAAACCGACGTGCTCCGTGTAAGGAGCTATACCGGCACCCTGGGAAAAGCAGGTCTCCCCGGAGAGTCTCTGGCTGCTGCTTGACACGCACAAAGCAACACAGACAGGAGCCGATTGCTCGGTGTGCACTGCCCGCCTTGGAGCTGTCTTGGAAAACCTCTTTCCCCCACTGACTGCAGTTTTGTCTCGGTACTACTTGCAGGATAGAGCCCTTGAGCAGATGGGGGAAAGAAGTGGGGGGAGGAATAGAATTCTCCTCTACATTTTTTCCCCTATAGTCAAGCATTTTGAAATTCTGGCTCCATCTGAAGAACATCAAAGCAAGCAAAAGGGCAGAGGGTGGTCTCTGAAAAATCGCAAAGGGGAGCTGCTCTTCGGAGGACTGTAGTCCTCCAGCTTTGATGTGCTCCCTGGAGCCCATGTCCCACCAGGTGACCCTTTTTGGCTCGCTGCTACACAGGCTGCTGAAAAATCACTCATGGACGAACCTTAGCACTGCAACAGGAGAGCGGACACTGAGCATGGAAAATTGGGTGAACAAAGCCACGGGGTGCGATGTTGGGCAGCAATGAAGTGGTCACGATCACCCAGTTGCCTTGCAGCACATCTCTCTGCTGACTCCTGTCACAAGGGCAGGAAAGGTGGGAAGCAGGGATATTCCTCATCAAAACTCACAGATTCCCGTCGGACTTTCGTAACTTCTCCAGGACTTGTGTGAGAGCAGGGTGAGGCCGCGAGCCAAGAGCTTTGCAGCATCACATACCTTTGTTGCCGTGTAATAAGCAGAAGACTCGAGGATACTATTTTTGTTTGCAGGTTTTTTCCCCCTCTATTGCTTGTGTTTCAACTATACATAAATCTGGAAGGAAAGTTTGTGTCTTCCTTTATATCAAATTTGTAGCTGAATTATGGGGGTTCCTTGGCCACTTACTCCAAGTTTATTCATATTAAGATAAATTCAGTCGCTGGGGATCAGTGGCTTGTGCAGGCATCAGGAAAACACTCGAAAGGGTGGAGGTGGCTGCTAGTACTGGCGCGGCAGCCTCCAGCCCACCCAGCCTTTTGGGTGATGCGGGAGCACCAGGACCGTGCTCGATGGCCTTGGAGCGGCTCTGTAAGGGGCCGTGTGTCCTTCCCCAGCGAAGCCACCCCTCTCCGCCTCCTGTTTTGCGATGTTTTACTGGCTGTGTGCCTGTAGGGTTGGTTCATAAACCCCATTTCACCTGCAGCCGTTTCCCCACGCAGAGCGTCTCTGATTAGGAGAGAAAACAGCTGCGGCAGGACAGACACCTATCTTTTCTGTTTCAGCATCCCTTTTCTATTGCAAGCTGGTGGCCTTGGCTGAAGGCCGACACTCCAGATAAGCGGGGACCGAAGGAAGCCTCCCCGGGCCGGCAAAACGCTTGCCAAAGAGTAGTGCCAGCAGCTCCTGCCCGAGATAACGCAGCGTGCTTTCAAGATTTATTGCCTTTATCCCCATTTACTGCCAGCCTGAATGTTTCAATTATCTTTTTTCTGTTTTGGCATTTCCCTAACAAGCAGTGTTATTTTGTTGCTTCTGTTTCAGCAGGGACAGACGGGGCCTTGTTTTCCAAACATGACACACATACATTGAAAAGCAAGCGGACGATGGCAAAGCATATTTGGTCTGCCTTGGTGATTTGAAAGGTTATTATCTGACCTCCCTCTCGCCACCTTAGCCCTGTAAATCTAGCAAAGGGGCCATTCTTAGCCCTTTCGAAATGCATCCTGTTTCCTCTGCGACGGACTCATGATTTCGTCGCTGACCTTACCAATTAATTCCCGTAATTCATTCACTCTGAGTTTCTTAGAAGTTAATCTGCTCCCCAGCTTGACTCTCTTGAAGCAAATTCAGCCTTGGGGTAACTTCACCCATAGCTAGGAGTAACACCAGCGCTGACTTTAGCCCATGGTTCCTGCTTTTTGGTTCTAGCAGCATCTCAAATTCCTTATTAGCATTGGATGGCTGTTTTCAAGATCTTGCATAGCTTCAAGTCTTCCTCTCTGATGCTACTTACACTGTTAGCTAATCCCCCATCAGGATTCATAATGTCAGAAGAAAAACCTGGTAGAAAAAACGTTCATCACAGTTTGTTCTGCAGTACAAAAGGTCATTCTGGCTGAATAGTTTGTCAGAAAATTTCCATTTGGTGTGAAAGTTTTCAGGGAAAATTGTGAGTTTCTCCTCTGTGACAATCAAAGTATTTCATTTTCCAATAGCTACCAACCGTCCCCTGCACCAAAGTGCAAAGCAAGATGCAAACATGAAAGGTCACTTTCTCCAAAAGCACTCATGAAAAGCTCTGCACATGTCTCCAGCAGCACTTCTTGTGACCCTAAGCTATCCGTTACCCTCTGAAACCCCTCCAGATAGTCTCTAGACCAGCACGGCACCCGCATCTCTCCAGCTCCCACAGGCAGCACGCAGATTTCCACAGGGCACGACTAGGGTGGTGTTGACTGGGGGAGGATTATCCGTATCTGCAGTCCACACAGCAACGTACAAAATTAGATTGTTAAAGGGAAGAAAAGCAGAAATATAAACTGATGAGAAGTCTCCTTATGTTGCTGCCAAATATGATCCTTTGGCATTAGCAGATTAACCTAAAACAATTCTGGCCTCTGGTTTTTAATCTGTTTCACGTCCCACCCATCGTTACAGGTGAGGCTGTCGGCAGACCTGGATGTGTGCCTGAAGCGATAGGACCGGTGTGTGTCCTTCGCAGGGGATGTGTGTATCACATGGGATCCCGAAAAAACACCATCACCTTTCCATCGAGCAGGGTGCGATGGAGACAGGGTGCTGGGATGGGAATGGATGAACCTGAGCTCTGATTTCAGCCCAAGCAGCAGGTGGGGAAAGAGAAATAGTCCGCACAAGGCAGAAGGCTGCTGCTGCACTGCTGTCACCGGCACCCCAGGGAGCGAGGGTTATTCGATGTGCTTCAGACCGAGCAAAGCCACACGCTGCCCGTTAACCAAAATGTGGGAGAGCATCTCAGCGGAGCCCCAGGCGAGACCTGTCTGTCCGCCATCCAACACGCAGTCCTGAAAACAGCCTTGCAACAACCTCTAGGAGCCAGAATGCTTCATTTTGCCAACAGAAAAAATAATTACACACCAAACCTCAGTTCCCAGGAGGGCATGATTAAAGGAATGTATTTTGGCCGAAGGGTGGGAATGGATCAAATCCGCACGTTTGCACCCAGCGGCGCGGTCTGTTGGGTGCCGCGCAGGTAAGGGGAGGGCTGTCTGTGGAACAAGGTTCGCCTGGAGCTGCTGCTAAGCTCATTTTTAATGCAGCAGTTTCGATTATTTCCTATTCACTTGATACACCACCAAAATAGATCCAGTTCTCCCCTGTTTTAGCCTCTGCTAAAACCCTCAGACCACATCTTCTCCTATAACAAAAAGTATGTGGAATTGGCTAAAAAAGAAACATTCCTGTTCTCACAACACTTAAAAAAAAAAATAAAAAAATCCACTCCTTTCCTAGAGAAAAAATAGCACTTATAAGATTTTATAAAACTGCTTCTGTCCAGAAGGCTCCTGCGTCAGATCAGCTTCGTCCCTTTAACCATTGCTGTGCCAAGCCTCGCTGCAAATTATTAATCATTCCAAAATAGCTGCTGAAAATAGAGGCGAAAGGGAAGGCTCGATAACAGCAATGTGTATGACATCATTTGTTTTGATCTTACTGAAAGTCTTTAAGAAAATCTTTAAGAACTTGGGGCAGGACAAGGGAATGATAAAGCTGTAGGGACGCAAGCAGAAACCCAAGCACGAGACCATATGGCCTGCTGGGGGACGAACGCAGGACGCCTTCGTTAGACTCGGTGAGTAACTGCGAAAGGGAGAATGAGAGAGAGGGAAATCAAGCGATGAGCTGAACTTGCAAATGTTTTTGGCATGAAATCATGAGGGCAAATGCAAAGCTATCCGCCCACCAGCACATGTGTGGAGCTGCCACTTTATGGGGACAATCCTATATATATATATAAGGGAGTGAATGAGATGGCAAGGGGCTTTCACGGGCTTTTCACCGCGGAGGAGAAGACTCGTGGGCCACGCTACCCCGCTCGTGAGCTCAGCACAAGACGCAGCACTGCATAACAGCAGATGCTGAAAGGGCGATAGGGGTCTTGGGATGCAAGCTGGGTAAAAGCACATTTTTGCAGCGACACGGTGACTCCGGGAAGGCACCCGGCCCCTCGCGAGCCGGGACGAGCCCTGCGGATGGGGACAGTTTGGGGGTGCTTTGTGCCCAGCCACGGGGTGACCCTGTCGCCTGCAGCGCCGGCGAGCGCGGTGCTGAAACAGACTCTGCGTCTCGGTTGCGGGGGAGTGTTGGGAAAAACCGCACCCAAGCAGAGCTGCCGGGAGAGAGAAGGACATTTTGTTGTGAAGGGGTTTTTCTTCTTCTTCGATTTTTTTTTTTTTTTCTTTCCAAGCTGCATTTCTTTGAGAGGCTTTGTGGACAGTGTGGGCAGAGCCAAGTGGAAGGAATTTAAAGGCAGAAGCCAGTTCAGGGTCATAGCCCCATACGCGAATATAAACCAAACAATTGCTGATGGTACAAAGCAGATCCCCAGAGCCAACGCGGGGCCATTGACGTGCGACGTGGGACCGGCTATCGGGGGGCACGCGGGAGCAGCAGCACGCTGGCCGGCTCCGTGCATTTAACAGCCAGGAACACCAAGGGACGTAGGGAGTGTACGCAGCCAAAGCGAAGACGAAGGCACGAGATGGACCTGCACGGGGAGGCGAGGCAGGGCAGAGACCTAAATAACAAGCCTGACTCAGCCGTTTTGGTCTTGGCCCTTAAACTGGGGAGGGAGATTCTGGGCAGCTTTCCAGCGGGGGCAAGGGGAACCCGGGAGAGAGCAGCTGAGTGAGCACGGGCTGAGGAGGGACAACATCTAAGCCAAGAAGCCTTGCAAGGAAAAGCAGTCATTTGCCCTGTTGCCTTCACAAACGGTTGAAGACTGTACCAGTAAGGGGTCTGATCCCCTACCAGTCTATTATGGCTTTAGTAAATGAAACCTGGAAGGCTGGATTGCTTTTCTCCTGCTCCGTGTGTAATGACCTTAGTGCCATTTCATACTCACCTCTTCTCTGGCATCTGCTTCTTTCTAATTCATGCACAGCTAGGTTAGAAAATAACTGTCATCAGGAAGGAAGACTATGCCGCAAGAAATTGTAGGTTAGTTCAGTATGGCTTTTGGCTCCTGTGTGCATGGCCAGATTTTGTTCTCACACTGTTTTTATCCTAAGGACACTCCAGACACAAATTTCTTACTTGGTTCTTACTCTTCCTACTGATACTTTGGCAAAGTGTCCCTCACCTCCGAGGAGTCTTTCATTAGGTACACGTGGGATCAAAGTCAGACCTCTGGGACTGCAGAGTTACAGTCTTCATGAGACTTAGCAACAAGGCTATTTTAAAAATGGCTTGAAAGGTAATTTGGGAGAGAAGGAAATGTCTTTCCTGCGGAAGCCGGCCAGGTGGGCAGCACTGCAATTAGAATTTCCCTTGCCACAGACCATGCGTGAGTACTGCTAGAGCTGCTGTGACCACGTCACCCTTGTGCAGCAGGTAACATTTCACTCTGGTTTGAGGAGACCACCACGTACCTCTTCAGGCCTCCCAGCCAAGGCAGGTGGTGTTTTATGGGTGAAGTTTTTCTGGCATGACCATACGTACACTAGAAATTGGACTGAGACTACAAAGTTCACTGTAGATCAGAGCTGCATTTTGAAGCAGTGACGTAGAAGTTAAAGACTCCATCGCTGATTCCCGGTCTCTTGAGCCATCTGGCTCCCTATCACTATTTTATCTTTCTCAAGTGCTGTGAATGCTGAGGCCCTGTTCTGGAGTAATGGCGTTTCAAATTAAATCGACAGCCAATTTGGATTACGCAACCACGAAGCAAACACAAGACGGAATGCAGAAAGTTCCTCCCAGCGAAAGGTTTCTGATGACATTTATGGGAGTAGGTGGCTCAGGGCTGTCAGGGGAAATTCCAGATGAATGGGACAGCAAACCCCTACGGAGGGTGGGACCAGGGGCACAGGGTGAACCATCAGAGAAGATGTGGTTATGAGATCAGTCGGTCGGCCTGGGGGAAATCAGCAGAGATGTGTGGAAACCCAGTGGGCAGCTAGCAATGTGGAGCTGAGATGAGCATGAGATGGGAGGGGTGTGGTAAGGCAAACACCAAAAGACTAAATGCTTGCTTAATGCCATGAAAAGAAGCAGGTCCATCCTAATGGCATCAAGAGAACACTCCATGCTCTGGGTTAGTCATGCTCTTAAGTGCTGGGCTGAATCTGGGCTGTGTTTGACCCGGCCTCTCCATCCCTCAGAAAGCCAGGGTTGAGTAAGACCACACATCACACCGCACACCTCCAGAGGGAAGTGATTAAGCCATGAATAAGAGATCCACCAGCTGTTGTGCTTTGTGTATGTGCATACACCGTGGAAGCGCTGCAAAAAACTAAACCTTAGGCCAAGAGAGCCTGGGACCAAAGGTGAGACCTCCATGAAGGACCATGACAACAACTACAAGACTAAAAGCATGAGCCATGGAAACGGACACCGTGCTAGCACGGATGTTTGAATTTGGCATCTTAATTTTAAACAAAGGAGGATAGAAGAGTATTTTTCAAATCCTTCTCATTAAGTAATGCCCCCAGCTCCCATTTCAGCGGGAGTTGAACATGCACGCTTCTTTGATGCCCTTGGGAA
Source organism: Haliaeetus albicilla (assembly GCF_947461875.1). Taxonomy (NCBI): domain Eukaryota; kingdom Metazoa; phylum Chordata; class Aves; order Accipitriformes; family Accipitridae; genus Haliaeetus; species Haliaeetus albicilla. Next base: position 19,403,948 of record NC_091504.1, on the reverse strand, counting down.
CTTCTACCTAACTTCAGTATCAGCCCTGCAAAGACAGGTGGGGTTTTTACGTAGAAGTCTATGATAGCAGGCTTCAGATTCGGCCCATCCTTGTTTCTGAACAGCTTTCGTGCCTGGCCATGGAATATTTTTAAAGTCACTGATAATTACAGTAGAAGACTAATCCCCAAAGACTTCTACCACTGACTTCTGTAAAAGCAGGACTTTACACCAGGTGTTGCTAAGGGCACGTATTTTCCCCAGTGGCTTTGGACTTGGGCACAGATTCATCCATCAGTTACGCTTGTTGCCTGCATTCAGAGTAGAAGTGGAGCTGACACTCAAATAGCATCAGTCCCTGACCTGGCCTTTTTCACTTCCACAGCAGCCACCAAGAGCATCCAGAGTTGAAATGGTGGCATCCCCAACCAGCAGCCCTCACAGCACTCCCCCGGACTCCAGACATGCACCGGCTGGAGGAACATCCCATCGCTCCAGGGCTGTTGGGTGTGTTGGAGCAGTTGGGGCTGGCTGGCTGCAGCTTTCATCTTCTCTGACATCCACAGAAACTGAAATAAGACGGGAAAGCTACGGTAAAAGGTGGAGAAAATAAAGAGATGGAGGTGATCTGGAAACCACAAACTGGGGAAAGGGTGGGCAGGAACAAGGAAAAAATGCAGCAAGAAGAAGAAAGAAAGAAAAAGTCATAGCGGAGGAACAGCAGTAATAAACCCTGTGATACAAAAAGAAGCAGTTTAACGTTTGTATGCATTATGGCTGGGCTGTTGCCCATGGTATTTAACTTCACAAACTAACCCAGCCATTATGCACCAAACGATCGTTAATGCAGCAAATGCAGCCAGACGTACGCAGGAGTGTGTTAATATAAGGCCTGATGTAAAAAACACCTGCTAGTTTGGCAGGGTGTCTCAGGAAAGATACATGTGGCTCATGTGATTGTGCAGTATTTACAAAGGTATCTGTTGCTTTCTCATCCCACCATGTGTAATTCCCATTTGCCTTAATGGGAGCTTCACACAATGACGGTGTAACAGAGACTCCAGACTGAAGTTAGATGGAGCTGGTCCCATTTACACTAGCAGAGAAGCTGACGTCTTAAATGTTCTTCTTTTTTTTTTTTCCATCTGAAATATCTAGGACATGGAGAGGAATTCTCTCTCTACAATACCTAGGCTCCAAAGCTGGCTTGTTTACAATGGCTTAAGCTTTTATAAGCCTGGAGGAATTGCACTGATGCCACGAAGTTCCAGGGGGAAGAGGCACTTTTGGAAGCTTATACCAACATGGCTGCCTTATCCTAATCCCCGATGCCACACCACTGAAGAGATGTGTGTCATTACTGAAGTCTTAGAGTCTTAGACACACTCTCCTGGCATGAGAGGCTCTTACAGACCGAAGCCCAGGCTGGTACAGGGCAATTTGGCAGAGTACGGGGCCAGGCTCCTTCCAGGAGCATCCCAGGGATGGCGGGCTCTTGACTCACATGCAGAGAGCAAGCAGCTGCAGTGGTTTAAGATGTTACCCACAGCTGTCCGTCCAGGGTCTCTGGGGGAGGCTGCCCACGAGCAGAGGCGACCGAATCGGACGGATGCCTGGGCCTCAGCTGTCCCCGCTCAGGGTCTGGGGGGAGGCATGGAGAGGGTGGATGGAGAAGCGGAGCGGCTGCAGCGTGGGCACCGACCCCTCCACCACAACCTGGGGAGGCACCTCTGGCACAGGGGCAAAGCGTGATGGGGGGAACACCATAGACCGTCCTAGGAAAACTAATTAGAGGACCCTCGGCAAACAGGTTTCTTCTCTGCTTCCCCGTTGCTCCATGGGATTTCTTTCCCAGGGTTTGCCCACTTTCGCCTCTCTCCTCGCCCAGCTGTCCTTACTGGAGCTCCAGCCTCTCCACAAGGTGCATGCACAGGAGAAAGCCTCCAGCACAGGTAGCCACGTAATGGGAGCAGGCGGTGCGCAGCCAGAGCTACAGCCAGCCCTAGCAGTTACCCAAGACACAAAGCAGGGATGCGGAGAAAGCTGTTCTTTTGTGTCCCGTCTCTTGGCTTTCTTCTTGGCATTTTAAACCTTTTCTGCTCACCTTTCTCTTTCCAGATTTTCTTCTAGCCCAAAACAGCTGCAGCAACACAACCCACTGCCTTGCATTTCGTTCTCAGTCTCGCAGTTGCCACTTTATTTTGCCTTTTCCCAGTTTCATGAAAGAACGCGGTCGCATGAATAACAGGATTATTTATCATCCTCTCCCTCCCCTTCCAGGATGACTTGCTGTTTATGGAAAGCACTCGAGTGCAGGAGAGATCGTGCTACAGTTAAACAGACAATGCTTAAAGGGCCATTGCCTGTGCTCTGGTTTAACATTGTATTTCTCACTGATTTCCAAGAAAGAAGGAGTTCTGTATCCAGATTGATGGATATAGCATCACAAATCACTGCTGAAAGCTAAACAAATGCTACATTCAATAGGATGGAGAACATGGTTCTGTACTTCACTTTTTGCAAGAACCAAGAAATTCACTTTTAGTGTAAATGCGGGTATGTGTCCCCTTTGCAGCCCAGCAGCATATCATGGGCAAGAACAAGCTCCTAGTGAAAAGCCACCTAGCACCTGGTGGCTAGCAGGTGACGGACCAAGCTAAGACATCTACATGTGACACAGCCAAATGATGTGACTGCCGTGTGCTTCTAGGAGGTCTGTTGGACCTGGAACGTAGCAGGACAATGCTAAAACTTGCCCTGAGGTAGCGGGTGGCTGAGAAAAAAGAGCTTTGGAAATGGTTGCTCCCAGCTTCTCATCTGCAACTTGGCCACAGTCACGTGGCAGGTTCACTACGTAGCTTCACTATGTCCTCTCTGCATTTCTGATTACTGATGTGCCCTGTGGCTATAGAGGATCTTTATCAGCTTTTAGGAAGAAATTGCATAAGTACAAAGTATTGAGAATAGGCAGCTGGAAAGCACTGAATTCCCTGGGAATTGCTGCTGAGGAACAGAAGACACAAAGTGGGTTGCCTGCTCTGGTCTGGCCACCACCGTGAGTGGGTCTGTGTGTAACAGCATGCTTCGAAAGGATGGAAGTGCTCAGAGAGGATTAGCTTTGGGGGACTTTATTAGCGTGGACTCCGTGAAGCCCTCTGGAGAGATACTGCACTGCACGGGGGACTTCATGCGTGGTCCTTTGAACTATGTGCAATCACTGAGGCCATGTGAGGACCAGGCCACTCTATTCTTAGATGTAAGAATATGAAAAGAAAAAGGTCCAGAACTCTACACTGGACTTTCTGTTAAAAAAATAAAGCAAAAAAAAAAAACCCCAAACCCAAACCAATCCTTCTATTTGCTCTTCTCCTTCCCCTATATTAACTGGGTTTCCGTGAAAAAAAGGGTCAGAAATTCAATTAGGAAACTTCACAGCCATTACAAACATCTGCAGCTCAAAATAAATTAGCAATTCCACTACAGCAGCCTTCATATCTCCTTTGTCCTTTGGGTACTGCTGGATCCTGCAGTCTCTGGTGTGTGCAGAGCTAAAAATGTGTGTATCATTCTCATGAGTTTTTATTGTAAGGCAGGGAATCTCACAGGACAAATGTGTAATGTTGTAAGAGCAACAAGGTTGCATGGATACAAGAACACAAACGGGGCAGCTTGCACTTTGAGAATACAAATACTTCGGAAGAACAACTATCTCACTGTGTTTGGATGGAGCTTAATAAAATGGACTGCTCCAAGCTAGGCCTCTACAGGCTTCCAAGCTACAAACAATGAAGAATAATATCACAATTTTATGGTACTTAGCGTGGCTGAGTTACGTCCTGGATGGTCTCCACAGAATCCCTGTGACTGGCTTTGATTTGAGTCAGAGGAGAAGAGCTTTACACCCACGTCGCTGAGGAGACATGAGCACACCGCGCACAGGACCCCGGAGGGCGAGCCCGGACCGTATTGCTTTCATTTACAACGTGTATCAGTATACCTTAAGCTGGGCCGGTACTTTTACAGTTCTTCAGCTGGATGAACTAAGTATTACTGACAAAACACAGCCCATTTTTAATAGCTTTATCCACCAGGCAGAGGATATCCCGCGCTCGCAGCAGCTCCGTTGTCCCATAGGGGTGGAGAGCAGGGAGCAGCTTCATATACCCACTAAAATAGCGGCCTGTGCTGGTATGCAAGTGCCCTAGTTTAATGCCTAAACATGGTATCTTGCTACCCAGGCTGGCGGGGCTGCCAGTTCGTGCTCCAGCCCTGAAGGTGAACTGTGTGTCACTCGGCAGTGGCTCCTGCGGCGGGGAAGGTCAAACGGCCCCTCGCGTTCGGCCGTGCTGCTGAACCTCCTGGGTGAGGAGGAGCCGGGCACGGCGGGGAGAAGAGCATGTTAACGAGAGCGATGCTAACTCTCTGTCTGTCTTTGCTATTGAACCAAGCCATTTCTCCAGGGAGAGTTGGGTCTAACCCCCACTGAAGTCAAAGGGGCAGTTTCGGGGGGAGGATCAGCTCTGGTCGGACCCTGCCCCATTCGTAGGAGGGCAAAGCATCTCCAGAAATATCGTGGCTTTTAGGGCCGGCCTGCGTGGGTGGTGCGGGCCATGGCTACCCTCTGTTCAGGGACAGGGACACCATAAAACTTTGCCGAGCCCCCTCTGATCACTGGGCTTAGCTGAAACCTTGTAGCAGATTTACATCTTATGACTATTCAACAAAGTTATCAACCGTCAAAGCATCTGGAAAGCTGCAGCAACAAAAGGTTCAAAGAAAACAAAGCTTAGCCAGAAGGACGGAGCCAGCGCAAGGATCCAGAAGGAAGAGCTGGAAAAGAAGGAAATAATGTTTGTAGGTGTACCAGCTGGAATAATAACTGCCTTGCTTGTTCTCCTTGCAGCTTTCCTTGTTGCTCTTTATGGGCCAAGTTTCAGGAAAGGGAACGGTTCGCCTGCCACCAGCGCTTTCTGCATTTGTAATCCATTGCCTGTACTTCACCTGCACCTGCGACAGCTTTGTGCCTGTTTCTGTAGGCGGGCAGCAATCGAGCTGCAGAGGGGGAAGATGACCTTCCCCCACCGTGGCCACGTGCCCCTCTGAAGCTACAGGCCAAAGAAATGTTCAAAACCAGTGAGAAACCACCCGAAGTGGGTGAGCTTCCTGTCTAGCTTTCTGGATTTTATGTTCTCAACTTTTATCCTTCGTATTATACCATGTGACACTGACGCTGAACGGTGTGGGTCCAAACCGCCGAGAGTATTTCTTACGGTCCCTTTCTGGAGCCAGGACACTCTCGGCTCTTGGTCCTTTTTCAGCTGCGGTGGCAGGACGTTTCCCGCAGAGCACACCGAACCACTTTGGCCAGCCCCAAATAGCCACTACGATAAAAGCAGGCCACCCTTCCAAAAACACCCCTTACCCAAACTCGTTCTGTGTTGTTCATTTCAACATGATTACCAATGAAGCAAAATCCCTGCTAAAATCGAGTCTGAAAAAGACTCGGACAGGTTTCCCAAGACTCCCTCAGCAGGAATGCGATTGCGATGAAATGATTCCTTTTGCAACTTTCGGGCTTGTCAGAAGGGCCAAGCAAGTGTCAACATTTCAGCCTGACCTCTGAAATAGTTGCCACGGGTTGCAGGCACCATTTTGAAGCCAGCCCGGTGCCCTCCGTGGCCGCAGCCCCCTCCCCAGCAGCACAGCCCCTGCCTGGCCGCCCATCCCCGGACCACGCTTCTCCCAGCGACGTTTCCCGCGGCCGGGCTGCTCTCGCGCGTTGCACGCTTCTCTGAAACGTGAGTTGGTCCCGCTACACGGCTTGACCTGCGTTTCTAACGACTGAGCCAGCAGAGATTTAAACGAGCTTTGTAGCTGGTGCTGGAAGCCCGATTTGGGGCACCCTGGCTTCACGCGTCACCGCCTGCAGAAAGCGCTGGTGCCACTGAAGTAGTTTGATTTTGTGTCAAGGAGCTTCTGCATCCCTTCCCCTGTGCCAAGTGCTGTGCAAACCCTAGGAATCCTCCCTCTTGACACTCTGTTGTAGTATAACTCTGTTATAATTCCTGACATTTGAGGGACTTCTAACAGTATGTGCTTTAAAATAGACAGGCAGTATCTTGCTCTCTGCTCTCGGATAAATAAAAAAGTGCAAAACCTCATTTTCTGGTGCGCTCTTCTTTGTACTGATTTTCTTTTAAACCTATAAATACCATCCTGTCACTCTTTCCATATGTGTGCCTTGTAGGTATTTCATAAAAGATGCTATTTCATGTTTGGTGCACACATATTTAATAGACTTGTAGACTGCAGGAAGGTGCCATGCCGACGTAAAGATGCACTCGTGTGACGTTTTTCACACAGACGTATCTTTGCATGCTTGTAAGGACTTACATGGCACAAATGCATTTTTAGATCAAACAACAGACAAGGAGAAAATGTGTTTCGTAAGCAAACAGACAACCCAAGTATAAAGTTATCTGCAGGATCTGTGTGAATTTTATTTACGTTCTCTGGTCTCTTCTGGGATCTTACATATTTTGCATTATTATCAAATATTTGCAATGATCCATATAAACAGTCTAATGTTAAAAGCTACTCCAAGTGTAACTCAACCCAGAGGAAAGATGCTTATCTGAGCTCCACAATGACAGATTTAAAAAAGATGCTGATGCAGCACGTTTCTCATAAAATGAAGGAAATGTAAGAAAAAATCAAAACTGCATAGACTTTTTTTTACCAATAGATAAAGTAGGAGTTATCTCTATGTTGGCTTTCGGAGTGGAATACCACTTGAAAGAGCTACGAATACCCAGCACTTCTGATCCCAGACACACGTTAGCCAATGAAGGAAGGAAGGAGAGGAGTAAATGCTCGGCGAGCCGGTACTGTCAGAATCTATTTCACTGTTTGGTAATTATTTTTTTTTATTACTATGACAACACAGACCGTAAGAATCGTTTCTCTCAGCCCAGCAAATGATAAGTGCAGATGAGACTTTTTTTTTTTTTTAACTAAAGCCATCACTTTTACTTCTGCAACGTCAAAGCCCGTGTAAGAAAGCGATGGCAACTACCAGAATGACTTGCCCTGGTCTGCCTCCCGCTTGCCCTGCTGCTTGCCAGCGCGGCTTGCGTGGATGGGTCTGCTGCAGTGTGGCACTCGGATCATTTTTTTTTATATCAGGAGGCATTTGAGAATGGCTCCACACTGGCTCAGCATTTTCTGTCTTGAAAAAAAAAAAAAAGCATTCTCCTTTTTAAAGTGCTTCCAAATCTTTTACATCTCTTTTCCTTTTCTTTCTTTTCAACCCCCACCTTTCTTTTTCCCCCCTTGTGGTCCTGGAGACCACCCTGTAAGCCTACATGACATCATGAGAGAGAATTAAACGTACTTGAAAGGCCACTTCTGTTTTGGTGGGAACTTCTATGCAATTGCAAAGTGCCCATTAAAGCACAGGTTGTTTCCTAGAAGCATGTCCAAGCCAGTAGCGTGCAAACCCCTCCAGGGCTTCTAGAAAGCATTCGCTTTTGAAATGCTGAAGGAAATTCAGAGATGAAAGGATAAGTCTCCCTGGCTGTGCATTTACAGTCTATTGTCTTCCATGAAGGATAGTATCACTCCTCAGTTGTGTTATTGCAGTTAATCCACTTAAATGCTATTGGATTTTCAGATGAGCCGAATTCTTTGCATCTGCTATTAAGATGCTTTGTTTAGATGAGAAAGGGCTGTTATTTAAATCACAATGAGTTCAGGGAGATGTCAGGGTGCAGCAGGCACCTTGTGCCAATCTGCGCCGGGGAAAAGGGGGCATTTTCTCTCCGGGGCGGCGGGGAAGGAGGGATGCGAAAGGAAAACCAGCCGCCACCGCCCGGCTCCGGCACCGATGCTCCGCGGGCTGGCTGCCGGGGAAGCGGGAGGGACGGACGGGGGGGGACCGGGGCCGGTTGCGGCGGAGCCCCGGGGCGCCGCGTCTCCGCGGCCGCGGCGGGGAGCCCCGCACCAGCGGATGCCGCAGCCAGGTGCCGCAGGGCGGAGGGTGCCCGCTGCCCACCCCCGGCTGCTTTTTATTTTTTTATTTTGGGGGGGGGGGGCGTGCTTTTTTATTTCTTAAGGGAGGTTTTTCTCCTTTGCAAGGAAGGCTGCGTTAAAAAAAAAATAACAACACAACCCACCGCCACTCTGCCCCTCCCCTTCTGCAAAAGGGTAAGCCTCCCCCCCCCTCAAAAAAAAAAAAATAACGATAGGAAAAAAAACCACCCAAACCCTCCGTGGTCATGGCGATCTCTTCCGCCTTATATAAAAGGCAGGGGCACAAGGTGGATCCCGTAAGGTTACGCGGCGGCTGTTGCGCAGCAGCTCCCAGCCCTTCCCCGCTCCTCGGCTCCCCCGCCCCAGTGCCGCAGAGGGCCGGGGTGGCGGGCAGGCTGCCCCGCTCCCTCCCCGGCCCCCTTCCTCCGGCTCTTTTGATTTTTTTTTTAAATTTTTTTTTTTTTTCCCCTTCCCTCACATGTGGGCAGAGCCCCTCTCGCCCTCCGAGCAGGGGCTGCAGCTGGCGGCGGCCCCCACTACTTGTTGTTTGTGGGTTTGGTGCCGGGAGTACCGGGAGGAGGGACGGGGGAGGCGCATGGCTGGGAGGGGAGCGGTATATGCTGCTCCTCGCCGGAGCCACGCTCCAGACAGGCCACCGCTTCGGAGCGAACCCGGGAATCCTCCCTCCGCCAGGAGTTGCAGTTCGTCTCCGATCCCCTTGGGATTTAAACCTTCTTGCCTATCTGTCTTTTTTTTTTTTTTGTCCTTCCTCCTCCTCTCTTCTCCTCCCGTGCAAAGTGGAGAAGGAACTGCACCGAGGCAGATCTTGCAATACTGCTCCGCTCTATCCCTGCTATTCTTCGTAATTAATTATTATTTTTAACCTCACCCCAGCCGGGGAGGCAAGCGGGACCGTTCTGAGCAAGAGAAACATTGCGATCCGTATCAATAAAAATTTTTTGAATTTTTTTTTTTAATTTTTCCCCCCCCTTTTTTTGAGAAAGGGGGAGAGGGTGGAGGGGCAAGCACAGCGGGGTGGGGGAGAAGCCGGCAAATCGAGCAAAAAAAAAAAAACCCCTCGGTCCCGGCGCGGAGCGGGAGGCCGCGGCGGCGGGGGGAGGCGGGCCCCAGCGCCGCCCGCCGCGAGGGGGGCCAGCCGCCCCAGACAGGTGATGGGCGTTTCGGCTGCGCTCCGGATCGACTCCTTGGGTTTCACTTTGGTCTGATCTAAGCAAATATGCAGAAGTACCGGCTGGTCTAGTCCTAAGAGCCAAGAGGAGCGAGCGAGAGCAGCAGAAAAGGGAGAGCGGCCACGCTCCCGTAATAGCGAGGGGGAACGTTACAAACAGCGGCAGCGCCGTCATTTCGTCCGCGGCAGCCCCGACCCACCCTGGATGCGGAGGACCCCCGAGCCACCCCGCTGCCTTTCCCCTGAGGGATGGTACTGAATTTCTGCGCGGCAGGAGCCGGCCTGCAGCTCCTCTCCATCAGCCTCGCCTTCCCTCCGTGTCTAAAGTGCACTAGACCGCGATGAGGACCTGGGCTTGCGTTTTGCTGATAGGTTTTGGCTACCTGTCCTTTACCTTCTCCGAGGTAGGTGAGAGCGGCTTTTCCTGCGTTCTCGGTCCCCGGGGGACGCCGCAGACCGGGGGAAGGGGGGGGGGGTGTCGGGGCGAACCGGCCGCGGAGGGCACGGGGGGGAGGGAGCGGGTTGCCCACCTGGGCTCCGCGGGCATCTCCGCGCCCTGGCCCCGCCGGCAGCTCTCGCCCTCCCCCAGCCCCTGCGCGGCCGTGGCAGAAAGCGAGTTGCCATTTCACGCGTGCCACAGGCTGAAGGGGAATGACCGTGCGTTCCGCTCCGGGGCTGCTGGCTGCCCTTAAAAAATTCTTACATCTATCTATCTTGTGATATATATGGTTTTTTTTTCACGCCCCGCGGGGTGCAAACGGGCTGCGGGTATTTGCAAAGAGAGCGGTGAGCGGAGCCGCCCCCAGGGCGCACGGCGCTGCACGCAGCCGACCGCGGGCACCGTTAGTGCCGCGGGCAGAAGTTGGTTGAATAAACCGTGTCCGACCCCCCCCCCCCCCCAGCCCCGTCCCCAAAACGCCCCTGCCCGGTTTTGGAAGATCAGCGGGCGAGGGTCGGGGCCGGAGCGGGGCGCGGAGCCGCGTCTTGGGGGTTGCTACAGGTGGCCCCGGTCGGGGCGAGCGCGGTGCTCGGCGCTGCACGGCGACTCTTGCAACTTTTCCCGGCACCGGGTTTGCTTGGCACCGGGAGCCGCGACGTGGGCGCTGGGAGGATGGCGGCTGGTCCCGCTGGGCACGACCGTCCTCCTCCCCGGGTCGGGAGAACCCTCGCCCGCGGCGGACTTCACGCCCGCTTGGGCAAACTTCAGCAAGCCGGTTGCCCGGGGTGGGTTTCCAGCCCGTCGAGCCGGGCTCGGGGGAGAGGAGGCTCGGCTCTGCCGCGCACACGCTCCGCCAGGCCGGGGCCGTGCCGAGCCGCCCGGCTGCGCCGTGGCGCAGTTCAGCGGGCGCCGCGCAGCCCCCGCGGGCGCGCAGGAGGGGGCGGCGGGGAGCGCTCCGGCGCCCGGCGGAGCTTTGGGGGCGGTGGGTGCGAGCGTGGATTTTTCCCCTGCTTCGTCCAAACACGTCCAGCAAACACCCTGCACCCTCCATAAACCCCAACCCCCAGCCCCGAAGCGCTCAATGCCCGGTGGGGCAGGGGCGTGGGGGGGGGGGGGGGAGCGCTGCGCGGGGCTGCGCGGTGACCCGCGGTGTGTGTGTGTGTGTCTTTGAAGGAGGCCGAGATCCCGCAGGAGCTCATCGAGCGGCTGGCGCACAGCGAGATCCACAGCATCCGCGACTTGCAGCGCCTCCTGGAGATTGACTCCGTAGGTAAATTAGTCCCGTCCTCCTTCCTTCCGCGCCGTCGGCCGCCGCCGCCCCGGGGGGGAGGCACCGCGGGCGGCCGCGGCGCAGCGCCCCGCACGCCTTTCGCCGCTCCGGCGGCGCGGCCGGGGCCGCCTCGCCTCGGCGGCGAGAAGCCGTGCGGGGACCCAGCCTGAAGAGCCAGGCTGGCCTGGGCAGGGGAGCTTTATTTCAAAGGGAGGCGGCGGCCAAGGGGCCGATCGGGAATTAAAACTTCGGGGGGTTCAGGGTGGAGAGGGACCTAGTGACCCTCTGTGTTTTCAGACCTCTCCGTCTCTCAGCGGAGAAGAATTTCCATAAGGTTTGTTGTTGGTCTTGCACTGCTCTGTTATCTTTAAACTACTGTCCTAGAGGTATTTAAAATATTTGAAACAATATTTATGAATGAAGTAATGTCTCTTCAAGCGCTGGGCTTTATTAAAAGGAAAATAAACCGTCTACGCTGATTTTAAACAGGAACCTGCATATGAAGCTTAACCTTAAAAATACACTTTTTTTCCAAAAGAAAATAGCGCAGGGTTATTTTCTGCATCATTAGGCATGCAAATGGGTGTAGTGAGAACGTGCAGTTCAAACAGATCGTTGCAGCAGTAAATGACATCTAGAAGCACCGTATTACTGGGTTTCTTATCATTTGGTTTCACTTGATGCCCTTTGTTCCTGGTGATTTCTTCCCTTAGTTGAGAGAGAATAAACCCGGCACCTTTGATGTGCCCAAGGGAAACCTGCATCTTTCTGAAGAGCAAACATGGAGAAAAATGAATGAGTTTTGCTTGCGTTGGTACTGGGCCATCTCCTTTTAAACCATATGCTGTGTATTTTTGTAAAATCTGTGCCAGGTTCAATCACCTTCATTCAGCATTGCAGGATCCTTCTAGAGTTTAACTCACTGCTTTTTGTATAGTGCTGTATTAATGAGCAGGAATGCACTAAGAACGTATTTTACAGACATAGCTTTCAATTTTCATGTGATTAGGGAGCAAACGGTTTCCCATTACACTGAAAATGGGAATATTTCTCTCTTGCACAATACTTTACCAGAGAGGCTAATTACTAATTACCAGATTCATTGGCATCGGTTTAGTATATTTGGAGAGCAGTGCTTCATCATTATTGCTTATCACTGCAATTAAAGAAGCTTTCACAACAGGGAAGGGGTATGCAATACATATTTCCCCACTGAAGACTGTTTTGGACCAGACAAGTGCACTACTGCTAAAATCTTTTTCCCAGTGAACTCAGTGGAAGGCTTGGCTGCTGTTGCAGAAGGGCTGGATCTGAGCGCTAGTGTTTTAAAATACTGCATGCTGCTTCTGCGTTTGAGTCGGTATTCTGTAGCTACCAGAAGACATTATTTTTTCAAATGCCCCAGTGTAACAAGCACATGCTTCATTTTTAAATACCACTTACAAGGAGAGCAAAAGTTCACATGGCTCCATTGCAAGAGAATCAAGCAGGCAAGTGGAGCAATGGCGGGAGCGGAATAAATTCATAGATGTAGCCAAAAAATTTATTTCAGAAAATAATTATTTACCTCGTGGCTAATATTAACCAGAAGAGGATGCATGACCAGAAATGGAAGAGGTCAGCCACGAGTTTACCATTTCGTTTTGCTGTTTTCATGCAATTTGTCAGTTTAGAAACCATTAGAGAAACAAGACACATGAATATTTTACTATTTCAACATGAAACAGTAATGCCTTAAGACACAAACTCAAACAGTATTAAAAAATAAAAACAAAATATTCAGCTTTTCACCCTGTTCTTGCTTATGTGAGTGCTCCTTTTGCACGCCTGCTGCGCTTTATTCTGAGCTACACAAGCAGGATTGGATCTTCATAGAGAGTAACTGGTCTTTACTACCCGCATATACGTTTTCTGGGCACAGTCCTGCAGTCTTTACTGTCATGAGCAATTCTTATTAAGGGTTTATCAGAGTGACTAATCGAACATTGAAATTACCATGTTTTCTTCAGTAAACAGGATCAGGCCTGTTTACTATATTTAGTATTAGCTTGGATTAGCAAATCAAATGTTTTCTAGTTGTCACTGGTAAGATAATATTTCTGAAATGTATTTCCTTAGGGCCGTAGTTGCATTTAGGGAAGGGCTAGTTCAGTGAAGGCTTGTACAGTGGATGTATTTGTATTTTATAGCATACACTCATTTAAACTGAGGCTCAGAATAAAACACTCCAGTGATTATTTTCTCCCTCGTTTTAGTGCATGGTATTGCCAGTCCTTCTGCATGTGAGTAGCCCTGTTTAAACTCAGTGGGTGGACTCGAGAATTAAGAATGGTCTTGTAGGGGAAGAGTTTGCAGGATCAGGCATGCATGCAGAAAATATCTGATATTTCTGAGTAACAAGACAGAATCTGTGGAAATTGAAGGAAGAACAGTCATTTTCTCTCCTGCAATGCAAAGCATGTATTTTTAATTGGAAAAGTAAGTTTTATAAGTCAGAGTGGGCAGGTTTTTCTTCTATTCTGACAGATTTGGTCTCTATATTGTAGCGCAGAGATGACTGATAACCCCCTTCATAAAATTAGAAACCACACCCCCAGACCATCTGGCATATTACTTAAAGAAAAACACTACCCAACATGGAGCTTGTCATTGTATTCAAAAACGAAAATCCAGGCCAATTTGTCAGAGCCCAGTGCTGCATGTCCGATTCAAAGAGAAATCCCTGTAAAGGCAACATGAAAATTCCTTGTTTATATGAGAAACAGGGTCTTATATTAATTAATTTGCTGTGATTGAGATCCATAGTCAGCAACAGAGTTTCCTTGGCGTGACGGAGAGCAGAGCCTGACCCTGTTTAAAACAGAAAGCATGCACGATCCCAGGAAGTAGGCAGCTGTAGCGTGCAGAGTACAGTTTTACTACTAACAGACTAAATCACCGAAACGGGGGCATTTCCTATATTCTGCCCGTGAAGTTCTCTTTGGCTTAGCAGCGTGGTTTTTCTCCCCGCGCTTCACCTCTCCCGTCTGTCCTGTGGGAGGTAGAGTTCATTTCATCACCTATTATGTTTGCCTCCCGCTGGGAACAGATTTTCCCCCAGTCGTCTCCCTGCGTGGGGAAGCGCAGGGCTGAGTGTGCTTCTTTGCATGGTTTAAGGGCATCAACCACAGGGTCACCTTAGGCCATGTGAATTTAACAGCCTGTGATTAAGAACTAGCAGAGCAGCTTTTGTTAAGTGGAGAAACGTTCTAAATTAACAGTATACTTTCATGGAAAAGTGTTAGATTGCTGCAGAGCTCAATCTATTGGAAAATCTTCTGCTGACTTTGTGCTTTTGGTGTGGCGCTCAAATTGAGGATGTTACAGTGCAATGTGTTAGCTTTCCTTGCACCTCTTAAACATTATGAGAGGCGGGCATCTGCCATGTGTGTCCTGTGTTTTTCCTGAGACAGATAGAGGGAATACTCCTCCTCCTTTACAGTTGGTTGATCACATCTAGGTAAAGGGAAAAAAACCTAAACAAAACAGGATCTTGCAGGCGGCTACTTATATTTCCTTTAATAGATCAAAGTTGAAAACTTAATGACATCTATCTCTGCAGTTGGATGTCAGAAGGGCATATTTTGCATCAGCCAGAAAGAAGATCAAACAAACAGATTGATGTTGCCTTGGGCTTTCTGGCTCTAGGACCGATTTGTAAGACAGACCATTTCAGTTTATTGTACCTTACATTGAATTCCTGAAAAAAAAAGAGAGAATGAGAATTTCCTAAACTGCTGCTGTTGGTACTAGAAGTGTTGGACCTACATTTTTTGGATGCACATCAAAGTGACATGTAGAAGGTTTGTGTTAAGACTGCATATATTGGGGATGTACCTCGCATAAAATTGTTTCGGAAGGAGATAGCAATGCGACAGTATAAATTGATAAATATAAAATAACAGTCGTGTTAGGATGCTTTCCACAGGCTTATTTAGTGAGAAGAGTAATCACATATTGGCAGAATGTCATAGGAACTCTGTGATTTATACTCCACGACCCAGTGGAAAAATGCCAATCTGACAAAAAAGAACAATTTCAGCTACAGTAATGGATTGACCAAGGCTAATTGCAAGAGTTTTTATACCCATCATTGATATGTTGTCAGTACCTAAAAGATTACAGAGAAGGTTCTTGATGGGCTGCCATGAAAACTTTTATTATTAAAACGTTAAAAGAGAGCTGCATTAATCTGGCTCCGTGTAGCATCCTCCATCTTCACTTCGTGACAAGCAGTGTTCAATTTCTAAACTAAGAACCATCCGTTTGTAAGCTTTCTGCTCTAAGCCTCATTTTGTGAGGCACTAAGCACCCATAAACTCCCATTTCCTTTGCTAAGAGCATATCTGTATCCTGCAACTTCATGCTCCTAAATCAGTACATTAGGGGAAAAAAACTGATGCAAATTAGGTATCAGGCTTATTTAAAGTCAGACTAGAGAGTGCTATTTGTAGTTACTGTACCATCGTTGTTTTAATGAAATAAAAGAAAGTCTTCTGGCCACACATCCAGAGTCAAGTCTGCGTTTCAAGGCTGACTTTCTGTTTTTTGGTCCTGCTTGGGCAAGACTTCTGGTGACTTAAAGTTTGCTTGAACTTCAGTGATTTTCCCATTGACTTCACTGGGAAATGGAATTCCTTCCAAATGCATGTGGGGATCGGGGGGGACACCAAGTGCCTTTAGCATTATAGTGTCTTCTGGCTCCAGCCATATGCTCCATAATTCTGTTTATTAAAAAAAAAACAACAACACATCGATGCTGTGTCGATAGAAATAATACAATATGTGTTGCATAATGCATTGAGGTTTGACTGGAACTTATTTTGCAGTCTGCTGTGCTAGCTCTGTAGATCTCTTCTTTTAACCCTCACAGCGAGACATGAACTTAAGAAGTGATGTACATGCCTAAGATATGTAGCGAGACAGTGAGATACAGTATGAGCCAGAGGCCTTCTTCACCTTAGAAATCATCTTATAAGCAACACATGCTCCTCGACATGTCGTTTTGCTTTATAAACATGATGATAGAATATGGCTAATTGCAGCTGAGTTGAGCAGTTATATATAAGCACATGGCTTAACATATTGGTTAGCTGATCATACTATTCCTTTAGTCTTACCAGTTTCTTTAAACAAGACAGCAAGAAATCAGTCATGTTAGAAGGGAGCTATGCCAGCGTGTTGAATGTGGGATTAGGACCTGTGGCTCGGGCCTGCCGTACAGCTGGCATCATCGACGGTTTCTCTTTTCAGCAAGATGTCTGTGCCCACCAAGCAGTTCGGATTAGAGGCATTAGTTTTGTGTTTAATCTTTTTAAAACACTGTTTGCATGTGGACGGAGATGCTTCTTGCTCTGAGCCTAGCTTGGATCTTACACTAAGCAGAATTCATGCTGCTTTCTTTTGAATATCACTTCATTGCCTCAAACTGAGGGAGAGATTGTGACAACTCCAAGCTGCCAAAAAGGAGGTCAGTATTAAGGTGTTGGGTGGCTGAGTGCTAGGAAGCAGAAGAGGGCTGAAGGAACATCAGAACGGATCCTCATTTTGCATAACACCATTTGGGGTCAGGTGGATGGCCTGGTGCTTTTGGAATGGCATGCGGGAGACCTGGCTCTGCTCCTCAGCTCGGTCGCAAGCTTCCTGTGGGGTCTCAGGCAAGCCATTTTATTTACCCCACTGATGAGTTTTCTGGAGTATGGGGTACAATAAAAGCAGAAATAAAATCCATTAGTCATTGCTGTGTTACATTACAGGACTGGGACTGCAAATAAGGCTCACTATCAGCTAATCATTTAGGTTCCAAAATTTCCCATCAAAAGCAGTGGGAAACAAGCACTCTACACAGGAAGTAGGAGCCAACTTATTTGGGTAAATTGAGAGTCTAGATTTCACACTGACTTATTTCAGACAAGGATCTGTTCTGCTGATAAGAATAGACAGGACCAGTGGGTGATCCTGGCACTACCTCTTGGACCTCCCATTTCATCTTCTCTTAGCTACCTACGATTGTATTTTCCAAGAAGTGAAGCTAAACCTTGAGGCAGAGAGCTCTTTCTGAGATGCTGAAGATACCATTGTCTTCATGTCTTTCCAGGCTCTGCAGGTGATTCCACAAGCTGCATGCTCTTTAGGTCAGGATTTCTTGGAGGGAGGAGAAAATTAATTGGTTGGTTTGTAGAGGAGACTCTCATGATGTGTATTACTAATAAAGCTGAAATAAAACAAGTTCTGGAGACACAGTCAACTGTACATACAAAACGAACTGGAAGCAGGGAGCGTGACAGTGCAGAAGACAGGAGTGTAGGATGTTGGTAGCTTGTAGAGGGTAACTGAGTACTGTATAATGGCCATTTACATTTTTTAGTGCACATCACAGTTTTCTTTGGAGCCAGCAGTGAAACCTTGAAACTCTTCAGTGATGTTACAGAGGGCACTCCAAGCAGCAGAGTGCTAAAAATCTTAGTTGCGGTGTACTGGAATCTGTATGCAGTCTTCAGTTTGCTTACATCTTCCCGATCCCCTGTTTGCAGATTGTGCTTGTCATTTTCAGAACCCTACTGCATGGGACATGACCTGGACTGCTTCACTTAACAAAACCAAATAGTTGGAGCAGTTATTTTGTTGTTTTTTATGATAAATGAAATGCCAAGTTTTCCATCTTTGCTTTTTCTCATGGCCCTTTAACCCATGTGGTAGGCTTATTTAGGGAACAAGACAAGCCTGGATGCAGTCCCAGAGTTTGCAGTAGCTTCAGATGCCCCTCCAAAGGTTAGGATACTTCACAGGGGATTTGTTCTGCAACAGAGAGGCTAAAAGGAAACCCATGCTAGTTACTTTTTGCTTTTGATTCTGTCCTAGTACTGCCCTGAACACTAAGCAAGAGAAAATTTACAGAGGCAGCATTGTTGCTGTTGGGTGTGTAATACCATATTTTTTACCATAGCCTCATACCAGAACTCCAAAAAACTTAGAAGAAACGTTTCACGTGAAGTATAATTGTTCTTATTTCTACACCTTTCCAGTAAGAAAAGCTGTATTATGCCTTTCACATAACAATGCAACTGTTTTACTTTAGATATGGTTCTGTGTCACAGAGTGTGCACTGTTTCTGGGGGCTTTCAGTAAAGTGGATATTAGAATTAAATTGTGCATGCTTATACGTGACATTTAACATCTATGTCTTCCCTGCCTTATGCCCTTGCAGTTGCATTGGCAGGAGTTACGTTAGACTAATTGCAGCAGGATTTGGTTTTATGCATATGAGCAGCGCAGGTTTATATGTATGGAACAGCACTGTAGCAACACTGATGCAAATAACATAGCTGAGGTTTAATATTTTGTTTCCTGTTCTAGGATATGATGATGTTTCAGAAACAAACTTGAGATCTTATAGTGTTCATTCTGCTAAACATGCGCAAGAGAATCGTCCTGTGCCCATTCGCAGAAAAAGAAGCATTGGTAAGAAACAAGCTGTTTGTACTTAGGGAGTAAAAACAGAGGGGGTGCTTTTGGTCAGCCAAGCAGGACATTTCACTGGAAAAACGCGACACGCACAAAGGGAAAAGGCCATTTCTAGTTTCTGCCTTTCTTTTTGCACGAAACGAGCCTTTGCCTGAGAAGCTGTCTTCTGGAGGATGTCCATAGGAGACAGACAAGCACAAATTCTTTACATTCACTTTCTTGTTGCAGCATGTTAGAAAGCTAGACCTTGGTTAGAAAATGCTGTGATATTCAATGTATAATTCATAGTGTGGGGAACAACTACAGCAGTGTGCCTTAAAAAACATCAACAGTTGGTAGAGTTTTCAGTACAGAAGCTCCACAAAAGGAAACAGCTTGACTCTTTATTCACAAGAAGAAACCAGCTTATACAAAAAATTAAAAGCCATTGATGGAAATGCTGGGGCATTGATTTCCATCATTGCGTAGGGCACCACGCATGTTTACAAGGGATTTTGTTCTTGCTAAACAATAATGATGGTGATCCAACAAAGCCCAAATACAAATTTAAAGAGATGCTAGTGAATTTTAGAATAGGATTTGTACACACTGCTTGTTCATCTGTTTAGATCTGAGTGTTTTACCATTCCATTTGACTGTGGAAAACATCCATGATCATATCTATTATAGGTAATTCAGAGTTCATATATTTGTACTTTAAGCTATGGTGGTACGCGGTAGATAGCACAGCATGCTGTCAGCCTGGATTTGCAGTGTGAATTGGCAAGCGCACTCGTCACATTGAATGCCTCTAGAGAACAGCGGTTCTGAAACAGTCTGCTACACTTGGCACCTTACTCTGCAAGGTGTTGAATGCCTCCCCATAAAAGTCAGTGGGAACTGGGTATACTCAATAACTTGTAGGAGTTGCCAGCTATCTTGCAGTATGGGATCCATTAATTTTCTTGAGTTCATGGCACTGGGGTTTGAGAAGAAGAATTTTCACTCTATTTAGCCAACTGAAATGCATCCCTTTCAAAACTAAGCCTAGATTTTCATGTTACAGGCACAGGTCAGGCCTGAACTTCTTGTACTTCGGAAGTAACTGAAGAAGCACAGGCAGTATTCCAGTTCCCTGACACATCTAACCCAAAGCTATCACTGCTTCCGCTGTAAGGCAAAAAAATCCAGGCTGCCTTCAGAGAGCTTACCATCAAACAAGTTGTCCCTGCAATTGCTATTTTCTGGACCGTTTTGAATTATCAGCTTGACTTCTTAGGCAGTCCCTAGGTTGAAAACAATACTTGGTTTGGATTTTTCATGGCAGCGTCATGCAGCAGTACAGAGTTACGCTTTATGATCCTCAGGTGGCTGAAACTTGTCTACAAGCTCACCTTACCTGAGCCCAACAGGTTATTGGTTTAGCTGCAGGTTTTTCAGTCATGCTACTTTTGTGGTTTTGCCTTATTCAAGAAATAACAAATTAAATAAGACCCACCATGTACAGACCTTTGATAACTTCATTCAGAAAAAACGGCAGTTGCCCTTTCGGATGGCAGATGGACCAGACTCCCTGATGTGGGGATGTTAAGGTTTTGGAAGTGGAAAATTTCAAGGTGGCACGGGTTGTTTCCCAGCTCAACCAGTTTGGGTGTGATCTAATTACCCTCAGTGCAACTTCTGTGGTGGTGTTTGCCGGGTATTGCATACTTGTGTGATAATACGTGTGTGCAGTGATCACCCCAATGTTGTAAAATAGCAGCTGCTGTTATGCAGTTGCTATGAGGCTGTATTAGAGGATCATCTAATCTGGAGAAGCCCCTGGCTTGCTGTCACTTCTAAAGAGCCGGGATTGTCTTATCTAATGGTACGTGCTCTGAGCTATGTTGGGAGCCAGGCCATTGTAAACCCTTGTTTTAGGGCTGGGCTTTTGGGAGTGAGTCAAGCTTCTCCCTAGGGTAGCACACATGGTTTAGTGGTAGGCAAACAGTACTCAGCACCGACTTGTCAGTGAGCAGTGGGAACTGAGAACACCATCTCAACCCGCCAGCTAAGGGTGCCACTCAAAAATCAATGGTGTAAAGTATCTGGGTGCTCTGAGGTGAGAGCAGCTGCTCACCTGGAAGTGTGAATTTCTTGTGTTTGCAGAGGAAGCTATCCCGGCTGTCTGCAAAACACGGACGGTTATATACGAGATACCTCGGAGTCAGATTGATCCCACCTCTGCCAACTTCCTGATATGGCCGCCCTGCGTGGAGGTGAAACGTTGCACTGGCTGTTGCAACACCAGCAGTGTGAAATGCCAGCCATCGCGGATACATCACAGAAGTGTCAAGGTGAGCAAATCGTGGCTGCGGAGCCCTAAGAGGGTCCCCTTAAGTCTAAATACTCCAGGTGTTCTTGTGGCTGTTCTGTGTGACCTGGTTCTCTGTTATCCATCGTCATAAGCCACAGGATCAGGTACAGTGCTCCTCTCCATTTTGAGTGAGCAGATGGCCTATTCAAGTTGCATGATTATTGGGAAATCTTGGGTTTGGATTTGATATTCACAGGATTCCCTTTAGGTTTTTCTTCTTTTGTAATGAAAATAAAGTTGCTTCTGTCTTTCCCATGATCTCGCACAGTACAAATCTTAAAGTTAAGAAGACAAAATGACTCAAGGGGCATTGGACTTAAAAAAATAAATAAATCACAGTATGGAATGCTGTTTTCTTAATTAAATATTATGCAGCCTAAATTGGGCTTTTATATTTGACAACATAACACTTTTGATCTGAAAAAATGTGTTTCAAATTATCTTACCCCAGGGATAGAAGACTCAACGGCTTCATGCTGTATTTACTCATTAGAGAAAATCCCTGTTGCAATTTTCCAGTAAATATTACGTGAAATATTTCTTATGTTCATTCGGCTTCACTGTGTTCTAATTTTTATCAGTGTTTAAACAAGTAATGTTGATCTACATCTGTGTGTAGGAGATTAGACTTACACTTAGCATTTATATTGTTAAGACTCTGAGTTCTTGTTGTCCTGAGTATTTTAAGAGCAGAATTTAAAAAAAACCCACCACATTCTTGAACATAAAATTGCCCAGCACAACACACTGATTGCTGTACTTGCAACAGATTTCTTATTGAGAAAGGTGCTGTTAATGTAGCGCTGTACATCCTAAACACAAAATAAGGCATCTAAGCCATTTCATTGTTTTTCATACACACAGGCATGCATCTGAGCAGGATATCTTTTTCTTTTCCATTTCTGAACATCTGAAAAATGCTTTCACACCCAAATAAGCTGGACAAACATCTGAACAGATTCCCTCAGTCTTTCAAAAAATAATTATACTTTACACTTGCTTGCTGCCCTTCCTTTGTGGGATACACTTTGCAGTAACAATTAAAAATGAGGAAAAAATTGGGATCAGTAATTATTTGAGGGCTGAGAACAAACTGGGGAACTTGAAGCACTACAATTGCAAGCTGTTCAGAATAGGAGTTAAAGAGCAAAGTGCCTCAGGGTTTTAATATCTAATGCTGTTCCCTTTGGGTTTGATACAGCTTCCAGTTAATTTTGTGTAGCAACTAATACACACAAAGCAGCCGGAGATGCCCAGCAAAGAGTTGAGCCATGTATTGTGAACTTGCTGTTGGTACTTGGGTGTGATATTGCAACCCTGTGCTTTTTTCCTACACCTGCAGTGATGGGGAAGGTTATAGATAGAAGTTTGGCTGTCGGAAGTCCCCTGCTGCTGGGGACACTGAGGGTTCCCTAGAAGCTGCAAACTCCACAACTGGCAGCAGCTTTGTGGGATGTCATTGTTGGGGCTGCTTCCCTAGCACACCGCCACATTAAAGAAATCTTAGTTTCTCATTCAGTCCGCTGATGCGGTTTTAGTGCTTTTACATTTGCATTCATTTTAGTAGGGCACAAGCTAAAAGTAGGCTCAGCTGAGCAGCGGCTTTTTGTGGCTGTGTAAATATATTGCAACCAGCAATATCAATATACGTCAGCTAGCTTTGGAGGACTTTTTTTTTTTTTTTCCAAGCTCCAAGACTGCTCCAAACAGTCATTAAGTAGAAGGGAAAAAAAAGGACAAGAGGTCAAGCAGGAACAGGATGTTCATTGTAAAGGTTGTAGGCTGACCCCACTGTCACACCAGAAATCTCTGAACAGAATCCATATTTATGCCCTCCAGAGTCAGATCCTCTTGTAGCTTTGATATAATTGATGGTTTTATGAGCCTTTTGCCAATCCTACGTTCAGAGCTGAATGTCTGCTCATGCCATTAAGTAGCTGGCCCAGAGTGAGGGTCGCTGCAAAGGTAGGGGGAGTGGTTTTGGAGAGCCTTCTTAGCTGTTCCTGCAGTGCGGTTGGAAAGCCGTCTTGTGTTTTCCCCTGATGTCAGACTGCATAAAAGCCCTCTTTTGATTTAACATTGAAAAGGCTTTCCCCACTTCCTCTTCATTGACAAGGTAGTGAGATCATAGCTGGCCCATTCACACTAGAAAAATGTTCATCCAGAAAGGTCAGCAAGTGGGTTTGCATCATCCAACAGGCGAAAGCAAAGGGTGTTTTCTTTGTCTTACTGAGGGCTGCTGTAGTCAAGGTTAAGAGACGGCCGTGGCCGTGTGGGAGGAGCAGCGGAGGTGCTTGTCTTGGGGCATTCTGTTCCTGGGACATGATTCAAAGGCTGCAGGGTTTGGGGGTGTCCTTACTTTGCCTTCACTGAGCTTTGGTCAGGAAAGTACTGTTAATGGGCTTGTGGAATTGGAGCTGTAGGAAGGCTCCAAACTAGGGGTGATGGTGGAACGGCTTCCCCAAAATGGGTCCTCTAAGGGTTCCCTTTCATGGGGTGAGTTAGTAAAAGGTAGGTGTGCCCTGCACCATGACATAGTGAGCCCATGAGAACACAGCCCCCTGGTCCTAAAGCCATCTCTATTCAGCAAGCTGTACCTGTACAGCCCTGCAAAAATCGGACCGAAATAAAGAGGCTGGTTGGGAGTTGCTCTTTGATAGGAAGGAAAGAATTGCATTTCTCTCCCAATAGAGTAATGGTGACAAGGATTGGTGAGTTAGGGGTGTTGGTGTCTGTTACAGACATATTTCCTCCCCTGTCTGCAAAAGCATTTCGGTAACATCTGCAGATTCTGTTGTTTCTCCACAGCAAGATCAAGTATTTACCAAGTACCAGACCATAATTTATTTGGGGGGTTTCTGAACTGAGTCTTCCCAAGAGGTTTTTCATAATGTTGATCATGATGTTCTTAGTGTCTTTGGTCACAGCAGCAAAAACCAGTTAATATTATGGAGCAAATCCTGCCTATACCGCTTATTTTGAATAGCCAAGCTGAGTATTATTGGTTGTTTGCAGCAGTGCTCATTTCCAAATTAAGAAACGAGCTAATTCACTCCATCTACCTCAGCTTTGCCTTCTGCTTGGACTTCAGCCATAGCCATACGAGCTTCAGCCATTTCTGAATATTCAAGGTTGAGCTGATTCGGGGAAATTGAACGTAGTATATTCTTACAGTAAATTAGTATGAGGGAAGGACAGAGAGAAAAGAAGCTGGAAAGGAGGGAATTCAGGAGCAGCTCCTCAGTTGTCATCTGGGAGTTGTGCAGAGAGGTTTCAAAGAGACGGAAAAAAATGCAGGAATTCAGAACGAGTTGTTCAGCTGAGCTACCCAGCCTCTGGAGAGGTTAAAAAGGCCTTGCAGAACAAATTGAGTGTGTAGGTAAAATGGCCGTATGTAGTGTTTGCAGGTTTAAGAACGTTTTTCTTCAGTGACCGTTTCTATGATTAGGACAAACAGCACTTCGATTTTAGCTGTGGCTCAGCTGGAGATTACTGCCAGCACTTGGTGGGACCTGCAGGCAGGACCAGCGGACAGGTTATCAAAGCTCAGTTTAAGGATGGGAGAAACAAGGGAAACACCGACACAGGCGGAGACAGAAAACCAGAGAGGTGCCCTCAGCGCCTGAGAGGAACCCTGCCACCCCCAGTCCCCTGGCAGAGGGCAAGGTCTGGCTGCTCCCGCTCAGGGAGAGAGGACGTAGAGACCCCACATCGGCCATTCCCCTCCCGCGACGAGCTTGCTGCGGCACCCTCCGGTTCTGCCGCCGGACCCTTCCTCCCGCCGTGCCCTCGCTGAGGCACCTCCAAACCGCCCTCTGAGGCGGCTCCCGCCGCCGCTTCACCCTCCTGCCCCTCCCCCGGCGCCTTCCCAGCCTGCCCCGCGGCCGCCTCGGCTTCCCGCGCCGCGGGGACTGCGTTTCCCAGCCTGCCCCGCTGCCGGCAGAGGGCTTCCCGCCGCCGCCCCCCCACCCGGGGCTGTGACAGGGCTTCCCGCCGCCCCGGGGCCCGGCAGGGCCGCAGCTCCCTCCACCCGGCGCTGTGACAGGGCTTCCCGCTGCCCCGGGGCCTGGCAGGGCCGCAGTTCCCCGACCCGGGGCTGTGACAGGGCTTCCCGCCGCCCTGGGGCCCGGCAGGGCCGCAGTTCCCCACCCCGGGGCTGTGAGAGGGCTTCTGCCTGAGCCGGGCGCTGACAAGGCAGTGCACCCCTGGGCCTCGCTTCCCTGTAGGCAAAGCTCTCCGTACCCCACACCCTAAATAACTGGGAACAGGCTTTTCTGAGGTAGGGATTTTGCCAGAGGAGTGCCCTGTAAGTGTCTTTAATGGGTGTTTTAGGATGGGTGGCTGCCAGGCTCTGAGGTGGCTGGCCTCCCTGCTGCTTCCCATGCTGCCTGCGCTGCCGAGGCATGCACAGCTGGCGCGGTTGTGTCCTGGAAGGCATCGCGCCAGTCCTGCCGTCCTGTCCCTGGAGCGGTGGCTCCAGTCCTGCGAAACGCTTGGTGACTTGCCAGGCCCCGCGGGATCCCCGGTCCCTGCTCAGTCGTTGTGGTGCCTTTATGCCCTGTTGACTTCCTTGCAGACCTGAGGGCTGCAAAGATCACAGTTGCAAGGTGAAGGCAGGTTTTCCCTCCATCTTACCAGCACACGTTTATTTTAAGATGGAAGAAGCAGAAGATTCCAAAAAGCATCTTCATTCAATTGCTTTTTGGTTTTATTTCCCGTCCTGTATTTACCTATCAGCCACATGAGTTTTGCTGTTACGAGGAATTTTCTGCACTGCGACTTCTTTTGCAAGTTCCTGCCCGCGATAAATTTTGGCTTTGTGCTAGTGGTGTTTTTGTCACTTCTGGTTACAGTCTTGTTTTTTTCCTGCTATTACTCCCTGATTTCATCTATGCTGGAGATGCTCTAGAAGAGGTGTTCCCATGATGTTTCTGTTAGGCCATATATTTTTATCAGATTCTATTTTCATTTTTACTTAGCCACCACACCATACCGCAGGATAGTAACTAGAGTCTACGGTGATGCAAGTGTGGTGCCAGCAATTTATTATACACCATTTAACTAAGCTAGTCAGTTATTTCACTGTCTTTCTCTTACAGAGCTTTTATATAGTGATATTTTGTGGTTTTGGAGGATTTGAGGATTTTTAGTTTTGTTGCGTTAGGGACAAGCAAAAGAAGCTAATCTTGGTTTGTTGAGGAGTGACCGTCTCAAAGCATTTGGCACTTGAGAATAACTGTACGAGATAAACACCAGGGAGAAAAATACAAAGAAGAAAAAAGATGCTAACACAAGGCCAAATCCCATGATGTTAGCATAGGTATCTCTGTTTATACCCACTGAAAATCAGAACTGCAACCTTCAACATTTTAGATTAGCATCCTGTGGGCCAGCAGGTGTTTGTTAATAGATGACACAAGCACAGCAATTTATCTGGTTTGTGCTGCTTCAGTTTGAATATATGCAACATCTTACAAAATGACATTCCTTTAGCTTGCGTAGCATGAAGTAGGGCAGTGGAACGTATGCTGGATTGTATCTTAACTACAGTACAGTAAAAAACAGCTTTAAATTGCTGCATAAATTCATTATGATCCTATTCAAAGTATTATCTTTTTCAGTTTTTTTTTTATGTTGTTTAATACCAAATAGCCACAGGAACTGCATATATCTTTCAGCTTGGAAAACCAAGCAAAACAAGGACAGACTTTAAAAAGCTTGATTACAGTTTATTTTTGTTGCATGTAATTTTCAATAAGACTGGTTTATTCTAACAGCTGTAATAAGCATGGCAGATCTGAAAGCTGTTTCATGATTGCTTGGTCTCTTTCTTTGTCTCTGATGATGGAGGTGTCTTAATTACTGTTTGTTTTTGTAAATTTTAAGGATTAGTCATCCTTTGATGCCAGATGACTCAGTTGTACCATACATTTTCAAATCTTTGCATTCAAAGGCTTGATGGAGTTGGGTTCTGATAGGAGATTTTGAAACATACTGCTTTGACCCATAGCTGGTCTTTCAGCAAAAGCATTCTTGTATGTCATGGCCAGCTCTTAATCTGTTTATAAGGAGATCTGACAGTTTTGGAACATACCTTTTAATGTGGACACTTTAGTTACTGCATCTGTCTCTCTGCAACTTTTGTTTGCTGGGTAAATGAAAATTGTCTCCAGATCCTGTTGACACAAGAGGCGGTGACTGAAATGTGGATCTGAACTCCTTGCTCCATGAAAGCTATGGCAGATTTCTCACTGACTTTTAGTAAGGCCAGGATTTTGCTCTAGCTTCTGTTACTGTCATTCGGAGGTCCTTGGTAGTTTGTGTCCACAGAGCCACAAGAGTGTTTCTGGGAACTTGGGAATGTGATGTTTTTTTCCAGCCACCACTCTCATTTTGTGACACTGTTCCAGTTTTGGGAGCGCCAGGGAATGATTTTCATAGTGTGAAGATTGATGTGGGGTATTAAATCCCTACCAAACACACAAGTAAACCATTACCAGGAGAGTCTAGTGTAATTGTGGATGCTTTATTTGATACTAACTGGAGCTTTTGGTTGGATCAGACTTAATGGCTTTGTCCTGTAACTTTTGTAGAGACAACCAGCCTCTCTTGTCCTTCTGCTCCCTCATCTATCTTATTTATAATGCATACCTGTACTATGTAGTCTTCTTGTTTGCTGGGACAGCCACATTGCAGCCCCCTTTTGTCAGATGTTAGATAAATCATCAGTAGGACTGAGAAGCCATGATTTCATTTCAGTGATTTTCATTTCAAGCAAATGATTATCACCTATTCATGCAGTGTTTAACACAATTGTAAGCTAAACATTGGACCCCTTACACACTGTCTAGCACTCTCTTTGCCCACATTATGCCGTATTCCCTTGCACGGCCATGACCATCATGCCCGTTACACTTAGTGCAAGTTGGCACCCAGCATCCCATAACCCATTTCAGTGCCCCACCACAGCAGTGTTCTTGCCCCCTGCGCTGTTCCTCCTCTCCTGGCTGCCGGCACCAAGTTGGTCAGGATGTCCTCACGTTCGGTATCCTCCCCACCCCAACATCCTTCTCTTCTGCATTGGTTTCCTTCAGATGAGAGACCTGCATGTAGCCAGAGCTTCTCCAGCATGCTGCTTCCTCCGACTTCACCTTCCCTCCAGACTTTTTTTTTTAAGGATACCAGTGCGTTGGCCCAAAGTGGAGCAGTGCAGTTGGAAGCAGTTGGATGGACTGTAGAGAAATAGCATACCTGCCAGCTATCCACAATAAAGCCAAAGGCTGGATCCAGTTTGCGAGTGGTAGTTCCCTTGGACCTAAAAACAGTGCATGGGAGCTCTTGTAAACAAGTCCCAGGTCATTGCAAGAAGTGAGCAGGATTGAGATTGCTGCTTTCTCAGCTGTTATTCAGATCCTGGTTCTGTATTATTGAGGACACTACGTTCAGAGGGGTCTGGAGACACCAATTTGTAAATTATAAAACGTATTACAAACCAACTTAATGCCTTCACTGTTAGCCTTCGGCGTAAGAACAGTGGTCAACATGTACAGAAGATCAGGCTAAAAGTGGCAGTCTACAAGAACAACCACTGATTGGAATCTGTATAGAAGCTTATTGTGATATATGTGAAAGCTGAGCTGCTTACAACTTCAAACCAAAATGAATGGGAAATTGTTTTATCTCTTGGGGGAAAAGAAAGTTGTTTCAAACTGCTGAACTTGAATAAACAAATAGTCTGTGCAATAAATAGTAACACGATGCACAATTAAGATAAAAGATGATTAAAAGCTAACATTTTATATGGGTTTGGCTACATTAAAAAATAGAGGTATTTAGTTACCTGTCTTCAGTTCTGAACTATAACTATGTTAATGTGTCTCAGTACATACCTCATCGTATTTTATAGGTGGCAAAAGTGGAATATGTTAGAAAAAAGCCAAAATTAAAAGAAGTTCTGGTGAGATTAGAAGAGCATATGGAATGCACCTGTACATCATCAAATACTAATTCAGATTATAGAGAAGAAGAAACTGGTATGTTTTCCTTTTATTTTTGCATTTATGCTGATTTCATATGGACCTTATTTTTATATTAGTAAAGAATGTAAAGCAAACTTTGCTTCCAGTGAACTCAGTAGAGAAGCTCCCAGCTACTTCTCTGTGTGTTGAAGATGCAAAATTAGGGATAGTTTGTGCTGTATAAAGAGTTTGGATTTGAACTTTAAAGTGTATCAATTCTCATTAAGTTAGCCTTTAAATAAATGTAAATGCCCAGTAGTATTCAGGTCTTGCTTAACTAAGTTAAAGGTTGTCATGTTGCAGCTTATTGGTGAGCTCTCTTGCCTAATTTCTTTAGACTTTGTGGAGACAGGGCTAAGGCTGAGATTTACTTGACCTTGGGGAAAATATTAATGAAATGAACGTAAAGCACTTAGGAATAAGTTCAATATTCAAGAGTAAGGAGTTTTGAAACAACATTGCTTGTTCCTGTTGTTTTCTTACTTACATATAGTCAAAGCATTTATTGTCAGTTGTCACATTAAACCTAAGTTTGCCTTACCAAGACAACATTGAAGTTACCATGGGGAAAGATTTATGGGGAAAAGTATTTACTTTAAATCTGACTTTCATAAAACCACCTAAAATCATTAGCTCAGATCCTCATACTAGGGTGCAATCAATGCAGAACTTGACACTTATTCAGGAAACCCACTACAGTAGAAAGGACACCTCCCTTTCTCCTGATTTTGGTTGAAGGAAGCCTCAAAAGTTTGTTTTGCACCTCTGCTGGGAATTTAAGGGTGCACTAGACCCAGCCCAAAATTAGAGTCAATGAAAAGCAGGTAAATATAGGAGGAAAGCTGCCCAAAGGTGATGGATTTCGTAGGTGGCTGGGTAAGGAAGGGTTTTCTGCACTGTCTCCATCCAGCATGGAGACATAAATCTGGTGTAAGCAAATGTAAACTTCAGTTGCTATGTACAGAGCAGAAGTAGGATTTATATAAAAGAAAAGTTAGGCCTCTGCTGTGATTTTATTGGACATCAATTTATAATCTGAGCTGAGTGTTTTAGATGAAACTAGGTTGAGTTATGAGTAGACAAAACCACATTGAAAATGGTTATTTTTATGTGTGTATGGCTTGATATTTTTTCTATGTCTTCTATTTGGAAAAAAGTTTCATTAGATCAATTCCAGTTTTCCAAAAAGTCTTTAATTGCCAAAGACTAAGCAGTTAAGATTTTAAGATGAAAACCTTTCTTTTTGAAGTGTGTGAAAAATGGGGTAGAATTGTCATGGAAGAGTATAGATTTCTAGGATTTAATTACTGATAGGAACAAAACTTGCACCAGCGAGTGGATGGTGAGCTGAAAATAGCTTGACTACAGAGCTGAAAGCAAATGTTGAATACTGCATGGTAACAGTAATTATAGATGGATCTTGGAAATGACGTATGTAATGCCAACTTCGTTTATTATTTCTTTGCTTTTGTATAATTACTTTGTAAATGGAATGTCAAATCAGACGTTATAAAGTTATTACTTTAATGCAAAGGACAATGAGATTTCTTTTGAAATGTAAATGGTTTGAGTATTTATTACTTCAGTGTTCAACAAAATGCATTACCTTAGGGCTTTTTACCAGCCCTGCCCTTATGTTAACAGGAAGGCCTAGGGAATCAGGTAAAAAACGGAAACGAAAAAAGTTAAAACCAACATAAAACCTACTGGAACTATTTGATATTCAGGTAGGACCTATATGCTGAACACCCTAATAGCACAAGTATGGAAAACTTAATCAAATATCATCACTTCAACTTAATCACTGTTCAAAATCTTGACACTTGCTACCTCAAAGCTGCAAAGAGATTAGATTTGATTGGCTTTGATAATTCTACCTGCTGGTATTTTTCCTTTAAGCTCCACATCACCATCAGCATCTTACATTCTTGAGCTACTTCCTTTTCTTGCCTTTTTTATTTCTTTTGTTTTTGGAGGGTGCTAATACTTCAGCTTCTGAAATCTCAAGTTCCATTGCCTCTGCTTTTGTTTCATTATTATTGATTTCTGAGGTCAAAGCATCACATAATAATGCATGAATGAATTGCCAGGTTACAAATTGTCATGTTCCCAGTCATTGGCTGTAAAACATTGAGTGTACATACAGCAAATACTATTGTATGCATGACCATCAAACCCATGTTTTGGCATGAACTGGGATTGATTGTACATGCACCTGAGATGGTCTGATGATCTGCCTACCTGACAAGGAGGATGCTTAGAAATACCATTTTTTGTGTTGCAGGGCCCTGTGTTACTTACACCAGAAAATTAAGATCTCTTTTTTCATCTGTTCAGTCTCAGTAGGATGTTGACAATCAGTCATTGAAATTCATGAGGTTTTCAGTGTAGTGAAAAACTTAACACCCTCTCAATGCAAAAATGACTGAAATCCTTTGGCCAACATATTAGCAATGTATGATGATGGCGATACACATTCCAAATTAAATATGGAATTTCCATTTCTTAATGACTTGAAGCAATGTAAAGTGCAGCACTTGCAATTGATTCTAGTATTTGGAGTGGGAATGATTTGGATTTTGCAGTGTATGTGCCTAACACCTGGATGGTGGTGAATTTAATTTCAAGCACCTATTTTTTGCACATAAACTCCCAATGGCAGTTTTCATGTATACTGATGTATCGTTTCTAAAGAATGCTAAACTTGATATCCTGTTTCAGATTAACAGGTATTTATTGGGAGTAGTATGATAGAAGCAAAGATTTTCTAAAATTCAACTTTAAAAGTGAGCATGTAAACTCAATCAAAACAGCATTTAGAACTTCTTGTCCCAGGTTAGTGACTCTTCATGCAGAACAGTTTTTTTTTTTTAAGTCATCTACTTAGAGGATAGGACCTTTGATTCTAATCATAGAGTTATTGTATCTTTTTTCTCTCCTGCAGATGTAAGGTGAAAATAAGCTAGAAAAAAAACTTCTCTCTGGGACATGGATGTACATGGTTTGTTACATTCCTGAACCTACTATGTATGGTGCTTATTGACTGTATACTTTATTTGTTCTCCTGTGTGAAAAAACTGGCTCAAAAGAACACTTAATGAGAACAAAGAGACAATGTACATTTGTTTAATGTGACATCAAAGCAAGTATTGTAGCACTCTGTGAAACAATAGGAAGCTTCCCTGTCCAAAAAAGAAAAAAAAAAGAAAGAAAGAAAAACAGAAAAGAAAAAAAAGACAGTTGAATGAATGGAGGATACCAAAAGTACTCAAAAACATGACAAAAATCTAAGTGAATAGTGGATTTCTGTCAGAGCAGTCAACGGTGCTTTACGTCAAGAAATGTGCCTGCGTTCTTGATGAAGATGGATGGACACTGGTGGACTTCAGGCACAAAAAAAGCAGGAATGTATGAAATGATCAAATGCCACGCAAACACTATAGAACAATACATCCTTGCTTGGTGGTGTTTTAAAAGTCTATACAAAAAAACCTTCTGGGGAGCCTTAAGTGGATTTTTTTTTTTTACACCATAAAGTGATTATTAAGTTTTCTTTTTACTCTTTGCCTAGCTTTTTATTATCTCTTGGACTACATTTGCCAATAACACATATAAAAGACTGGTATAACAATAAGCAGAACACAAAACATTACGGTATTTCTCCTAGTGGGATGCAAACTAATGAGATGTATTAAAATAAAAATGGTATACCTATGCATAATTTTCTAGACGTTTCTTGGTTTATGTTCCCCAACCTCCCCCGTAATTTAAAGCATTACATAAAAAGAAAAAAAAGAGAAAAAAAGAGAGATGTGCGTAAACAAATCATAGGATATCCATGCAAAAATCCTTTTTTTTCCTTTAAGAATTATGCCAGTTGCCTACTAGTGATATTGTGTTAGCAATTGTCATTCTTATCAGTATACAGATACTTTTATTTCACATGTTGGAGCTGTGTGAAATGTACAAATTCTTGTATCTGCATTGTACAATGTCATGGTGGCATGGGAACTACCTTGCTGCAAATATTTGAACAAAACCTAAAATTCTTTATTTTTGGTAAAATGTTATGCTTTATGTGTATTCAACAGAAATATGTGTTTTTGTAAAGGTGAAGTTTGTATTTTTATCTAAAAATTAACAGTTTTATATACCTGAGAAAGCCTGCTATGTTTTCTTGAACCAAAAAAAAAAAAGAAAAAAGAAAAAAAAAGCATTTTGTGGTCATATTTTTGTAGTAGAATAGCCCAAATAACATCAAAATCTATTTTAACTATAGCAGGGCAGATAAAATAGTCTGGCACCAGCTCCTATGTTTTCAAAGTGCCAAAGGATTAAATGTTCAGTTCCCCATGGATTGCAGTGGGAGCCACATGGCTGAATCCTTCTGTACTGCTTTGGAAATGTAGGGCTGTGCCAGATATGACATGGCTACTCATTTGGCCAAAATCACTGCCCCACCCCAGTAGTTTGGATTATGTACCCTTTGTTTTATTTGGATTATCACATTGGATATGTAAAATGAACTACTGGATTCTTTTATTTGTGAAACATCTACAGAGAGATGAAAGAGTTTTCTTAGTTTGGAACACAAAAAAGTTTGTCTTGAAGACAGTGTTTCCACTCAAATAAAAAATATCTTCAAATGTGAATGAACTGCAGAACCTTAAAACAACAGAAGAGAGAGAGATTTTTAACTTCTCAGTTTCTTTAAATATAGTTCAAACATTCCCCTCCTGTTCCTGTAGCTATGTCCAGTTTCAACCAAACAAAGCAATGTTAGCTAACAGGCATTATTGGCTTCAGATGCTAATGCAGAGATAGAGTTAGTCACCGTTCTATTTTGTGATCATTTTCCCAGTGTATTTGTTGAGCACCAAAACTGGAAATACATTTAACTAAGATTGTCTGTGCTTGTTTTCCACTAAGTGTACTGTTCACAATGTTATGCACATGAATGTATGTGTCTGCGTTTAAAAAAGTGTATAAAATGTAATTTATATATTTATGTTTCAGTGGGATGCCAATAATGTTGCTCCGTTCCTTTTTTGTCTAAAAGATATCTAATGAAAAAAACCCATATATCCATTAAAATCATGTAGATGAAAAGCATTATGTGACCCACTCAGACACTGTGCAGGTATGAAAGGATGTCAGAAGTCACTTAAGTGGAATAATTTGCAAAAACAACTTTTTGAGAGTCCTGTGGTTGCACTGGCATAAGAAGGTTGCATTCAGATCTGTGGGCCAGCTTCCCTGGAGTAACTCCATTGAATATAATGGAGCTCTGCTGATTTACATCACGAGAGAATCTGGCCCTACAGTAGTCTTGGAAAAAAAAAGCAAACTGAGAGGCATGCATTTTATTGGTGCCAGCAAATAAATGTTTTATGCCAAATTCAGAAAACCAGGAGAGAATGAAGACTGAGTGGAGTCTTTTCCAGTAGTCGTTTGTTTGAGACTTGTGGTCTCGAGTTAATTTGTTACCAGGAATGAAACACATGTGAGTCTTTGTTCTCAAGCACAGTGTTTATATGGCATGCAGCAGCAAACGCAAAAATCTCAGGGCTATATTCTCAGCTAGTATAAATTGGCAAACGTTTTTGACTTCAGCCGCCCCTAAGCTAATTTACATCAGATGAGGATCCAGTCCACGGTTTTTACGATATGAGGAGTAGTGTCACGGTGTGAGCGTCACTTACTGTAGTCCAGCTGAGATACTACCCGCCAGCCTTTCGAACATTACAGGCTATAGTGTTAGTCCTTCTTCTTCAAAGTGGCAGATACAACCAGAAGGAACAGTAACATTAAAGGTTGTGACACAGGAGACATTAATTCAAAGTTAAGTTGGACATTTCAAGGGCCATATCCTCAGCTGGTGTAAATCACCATCACTCCATTGCATGCAATGGAGCTGTACCAGCTTACACCACTTGAGGGGCTGGTCCCTCATTCTTGCTCATCCCTTCCACTACTCGGTCCTGCAGGGATCTCAGATTGTCGTGTACGGTTAATGTAATCCTGTGTTCTCTAATACTTAAGCACAATAAGTGAATATAAGAATGAGTGTCAGACTTAACTTTGAATGTCCAAGCTCTGAAATGGTTTGTTTCACCATTGTGGCTGTAAATTAAACAGTTCTCTGTGCATTTGTGAATGCTGTGTCATATCTTCTTCCACTGTCTACTGGAGGTGGTGGACTCCATCTGGACTTTTAAAGTGCTGCATTTGGAGTGTTACAGGGAAGGGTGTGAGCATTTGGAGCTGCAAGATATCTGATTGACAGCTCTTTTATTTGTGGGGTGGGGGTCTAGTATGGGGGCTTAATGAAGGAGTTGAAGATGATAGTTGTAAGTCACGTTTCCATGCAATCCTTTTAACACCTTGTCGTTTTTGTCCTTGCACATAGTAGGTAGATATTTGGGGATAAAACGTTTTTCTGTTTTACGTTCTGCAGTCACTTCCTCTGTCCAGAGATTCAGAAGTTGTTGGTCTGATTTAATCTTTTTTGAGATCTTTTCTGGTCAGAAAGTGTATATGTAGGGGACTGCCTGAAAACAATCTCAGTGTTATAATATGGTGCACGATCACTGGTTCTCTAGTCAATTCATTACATCTAATTCTGTGCTTCATCTTTCCAGAGCTGCCCTTCAGTTGCTTTTGTTGAGTGAAATCAAGGATTACGTGCCAGTTTGCTTTCCTTTTCTCCTGTCCTCCGTCCTGCTTGGCATCTGCTTTATTAGACAGTGCGTGGTGACTACAGGCAGTTGCTCCTCTCCAGCCCTGGAGGTTCCTGGGCAGCTCCAGCACTTCCGTGTCTTTGAGCTTAGGCTTTTAACTCTGCTTGGACAGCATCTCATGGGTCTCCTCCCTCCAGCGGGCTTCAGCATTCCGGCTATGAGGTTCTCTTGGCTGTCCTCCTCGGTTCCCTGTTGCATTGCTGTGGTCTACTTTCCAGCTGTTCTCTGCCTGACTTTCCCATCCCTCTGTTTCTGTCTCTCAAAAATGATTTTCCCTTCCTAGGATCTGTCTCATCATATATCTCTTCTCTCTCCTCCTGCCTGACAGAACAACCTTTTTATCTCCAAATCAGTTGCTTTATCTAGGCATGTGCCCCGAGATCCTGTCTCCCAGACATACAGGCCCATAACTGACCCCCAGAGGAAAGACAAATGCTGTTATATAGACAGGTGTTTGTGGAGAGAAAAGGATTCATCTTTGCATTTGGAAAAATACTCATTACTGAAGGCTCCCTGCTAAAGCTCTTCCAATTCCAGCAACAGTGTAACTCTGGAACAGCGGCACTGAAGCTATTCCAGACATCTGACAGTTCATTTAAGATCAGTGGCCCCATTTATAATTTAATTTGAAAGTGTACCCAAAAGCAAAGATGAAGTTTCAAAGCTACCTCAGATTTGCATGCTCATATTTTACTGTAAATTGAAAGAAATCATGTTCGTAGGCCCCTTCCATGGCTTCGAAAATCTTACTCAATATCTATCTGGCCCTCTTTTGGGCTGGAAATCATGGTTGCTTTAAAACAGAAACAATGTGGAGGTTTTCAGTGAAGTAATTTTCTTGGTGTTTCTTAATAACACAGCTTCTAGTACTAGCAGATCTCAGAAACAGAGTCAGATAAAAATTGTTTAAACTCGTAAGAATCCCACTTAAGTTTGCTTTAATTTCAGGTAACAGAGAAAAGCCTATCAGTGTTGCCTTCCTCAAAAATCAGCCTATGTTTTGTATTTATTATTCCATTTAATTGCTGTGTATTTTCCCACATTTTAATAGCAAGGTATTATTCCATGTCTGAGCTTTTCTGTGCCACTCTTTGCTGTAGCATCTCTGCGGCACAGCCTTGAACTGGTTTGTACTCATATCTCCTCTGAAATAAAGAACTATTGTTATCCCATTTTAGGCGAGACCGAGGCATGGAGAAATGACTGTGCAAGGTCACACAGCAAGGCTATGGCAGAACCAGGGATAGGACTCAGATCTGAGTGCTCATCCAGTGCCCTAAATCACACGACCATCTTCCCTTTCCAAGAATGAATCCTTGCACCCTTAGAGCTAAATACTGAAAAGATTGAGGGTAAGTCATTTTGCCTAATTATTGTGCATCGGATACATGATCAAAAACCACTGCGATATCATCAGAGAATGTAGTGACTGATGAAAATCCAGCTTTCTGCCCATGCAATTATGCAGCCTTTTATGCTATCATGAGCTAGTCATTTCCTGCATCTCTAAGGAGTCAACCTTTCGTGACTTACAGTGAAAATTATCCACATAGAACAAATCAAGACTCAGATTTTATGGGAATTTACAAAAATTCAGTAGACAATTTTCATTGTACGTCCCTTCAGTTCTGTGTCATTCACTCCTTTTATGGTGTGGGTAACATTTCCTAAGGGAACTGTTTTTACCATGGGCCCAATCCTGATTCTTTTTCCCAGGCCCTAACGTGGAAAAGCACTTTAAGAGGTGCCTGTGTTTGCCCTTCTTCAAACCAGTGCCTAAGCATGCTTGTAACTTCGGACAAACATCCCATTGACCTCAGGCAAATGGAACAGAGTTGATGCTTTATTACTCTTCTTGAGTAGGGTGTGCCTTCCTGACACAGGATCCCAGTTGTGGGATGGGGGGTCTTCGTGCTCTTAGAGTACTGAAGTATGTTGTAAGCAACCCCAAAGATGAAGTAACAAGGCTAGAATATACAACTAGAAAAACAGCTGGGAGAATTCCTCTCTCTTCTACTCCCATGGAGGTTGCCATTTTGAAATACATGTTTGTTCTTTTTTGGGAAAGTACTTCCCTGGCGTGGGTGGATTCAGGACTGCAATTACTAGTGCTAGTGAGCCTATTTAAGATTATCTGTTTGGATACCTCAGAGAATATAATTTGAAAACTCAGAGTCATACCCGTAACACACAAATTTGAGATGGGAAAAAATACTGAGAACAAATTTCCTGTGAAATTTGGCAACTTTTAGTTTAGGGGGAAAAAAAAGTAATTAGAAGATAAAATGGAAAAGATCAAAAGCTTGATCATTAATTTTTCAGTTGTGGAATGTTACCTGTCCCTTTAGTCATTCTAATTATTTGCTGTATCAGGCTAAATTATGTGCTGAAGTAGCTCAGAATTACTACAACATGTAAAAAGTTATGGCTGCTTCTCACTGAACTGCTACCTATTATCATGGCATATGACTGTGAGGTGGGGCCTGCAATCACAGTTGTAAATCAAAGAACAAGTCATAGGTTAGGTACTGTTTTCCTTAGATATTGTCTCTAAGTTTGTTTTCTGTATGCTAGTATCTTGAGCGACGTTTGGTGAGCTTTTCAGTTAGGTGTAAAGTCAAGAATACGTAGTTCCCAACCTGAAACTAAGGACGTGCTAACTCTTAGTCTCGTTCATAATCAATACATGAAATTCTGGCGACGTCCTGGTGATAGAATTTCTGTCACTGAAGGTTTCAGTGTCACATTCTTCCAGTGTTCCTTCTTCCCCTAGAGGGGAATCCAGTCATTATTGTATTTGACTCATTAGCAGGCCATCAAATCTGACTTGGTTTGAGGTTTTAGCATCTAAAAATTTCTGTTGGGGCCGATACTTGGGCATACCAAATGTCTTCCACGATCTTAGATAAAAATGCACAAAGAAAGGCTGACTTGTGTGCTTCAACAGAAAAGAAATCCACATACGAAGGCTGGAGTAGTCCCTCAAACAGGGAAATAAGGAGCCAAGTTTCTAACAAGTGTTGCACACTCATCTTCCCAAGATCAGACGTGGTGTTTTGGCCTTTACGTACTATCTTTCATCTTGCATAATGCAGGCAACTGGTTTTACTGTCCATCTTTGAAATTGAGAGTAGCTGTTAAGATCAGGTATGCAAAAACCAGAAGCACCCAGAGATGCAGTTGAGCCCATAGCACTTGAAATCCCCTGGGGATTTTGAAAATATCTTGATTCTTGAAAGCAATCACAGATAAGTAGAAGAAAAGCATTTTTAAACACTTCTGAAAATCCCACCCTGGTGTATTTGGCAGGTGAAAAAAGAATCCAGGAAGTATACTACATATATTGATCATTCACTGACAAAGTAGATGTTCGTAGAAAATGCTCATGCTTAAATCTTTCAGCAGTTAATGATGATCTTTACAGTCCATAATACTTGAATACTTCACTTATCGATACATCAGGGCTTGGATGAACTTTGAGACTTATGAAAATGGGACACTCCTTAGGCCAATGGTAGCTCTATGTTCCAGTAACTGATCAACCAATTACATAATTGGCCAGATCACTAACTTGCATAAATAGATTCAACTGCATTGACTTCACTGGAGATGACAGTTACCTGAGAATTGACCCGAAACTCTTGCCACAAAGCAGATAATGATTTCATATTTTGCTGTTTAGTGTTGTTGTAAAAATAGACTCATTTCCTGGAGCAGTTAAAACAAGAAAATCTGGAAAAGCAATTTCCCACAGAGACTCATCCACACTGGAATTTGCCGAGGTCCCCGGATGTGAACATGTGCTGTTAGAAAACATAAAACAGCAACTTTGTTTAGGGAAGCCTCTGACCTGTCAAAAATGCAGAGCATTTGTTACCAGACTTTTCCTTGGCAATTAGTGGGTAGAATAACTCATAGAAATTGTTTTGTTTGCTTACAAGGGGCGAAGCAAGACATAAATTCAAGATATCCCCTGTCTGACCACAAGAAAGAAGACTGTCCACAGAGGGTCTGTGGGTGAAGTGCTGAGCGGCCTCAGCTCCCTTTGGGGATGAACTCAAACTTGTAGACCTCAGTGAAGCATCAAGAGCTCACCAGAATTGCCTGACATCCCAAGCTGTGATTTTTTTCAGTAGTCTAAGCAATTTGGGCATCCAATTTTAATTCATTTTTACAAGACTTTCAGGAAGCCTCAGTTGGCTTCAGAATGCCTCTGTCTTTGTTCCACAGAGACTAATTTTGACCCAGGGATGTCACCATGAGTGTTGCCTTCCTTCTCTGGGTAGCAGCACTCAAACCTTAAGTTTGCTTTCTGCTGTTTGGTGTAGGTGTTTCCCAGCAGTGACTTTTCAAGTGCCTGTTGCATGCCCTGTTCGCTGCTGGGACAGCCTGATCTTTCAGGTGGGGAGTCCGCCTTACTCGATCCATGCTTCACCTTTTCCTTAGCACTTTGGCTTTACATGTCTGTTCTATATAAAGGTGGTGCTGGTTCAAGCTGAAGACCAGGGAAGTTTCGAGAGGTCAGGTTTTCTGCTATGGGCCCTGTTCTGCTGGAGCCTGTTGCCCAGCTGTGTCTGCTGTATGGGGCCAGAGAAGGAGGGAGAGATGCTGCAGCACTTCAGGGAAGCCAAGATAGGTCTTCTCGTGCTCAAACAGTCCTGCCTGAAGACACAGCCTCCCTGGCTGCCACTAAGCACTGCAGTTTCCCCCTTTCCCCCTTGCCTTGAGGGCTGATGTTTCCCTGACGCCAACACGTCCCTCATACAGAGGAAGGTCTCATGCTGCATTGTGTGTGATTGAGAGACGTATCTGCTCGACAGCAAGATTCCCGTGCAGACTGAGGGCTCGGTGCTCATGCACTTGGGAGTGAAGACGTTTCTTGGTCCAAACACACCCACAGTAAAGTAAGATGCTCAGAGGTCTCTTTGGAGCCAGGAAGCTACTCAAAAATGTGTTCAGGATCTGAATT
This sequence comes from Haliaeetus albicilla, assembly GCF_947461875.1. Classification (NCBI taxonomy): domain Eukaryota; kingdom Metazoa; phylum Chordata; class Aves; order Accipitriformes; family Accipitridae; genus Haliaeetus; species Haliaeetus albicilla. The sequence continues at coordinate 19,363,475 of NC_091504.1, read as the reverse complement.
CCCCTTGAATGCAGTGGGTTTCCACAACAAAAATGACAGAAGCAATTTATCCCAGATAGACTGGTTTCTTCAACAGGCCACGTATGAGTCCTGCAGGTTAATGCTCAGCTTGCATACCTTACCGATTGCCACAAATACTGCTTTTAAATTAAATTGTCACTATTTATTGAGGGATATGTTTCTCTTACATGTGCTTCAGAAGAGCTTGTGTAACAGCTTGTATCCATTTGTTGTGCAGAGCCTGCTGGCTGATCCAGAACGGTTAGGCTATGTCTGCATACCTAATAGGGGTTTGGGGACCTTGCAGCTGCAGTTAGCAAGTGCAAATGTTTCCCATTAGCTCCCAGCGTTCCCCTAAGTTGTGATTCAGCAAGACAGTCAGTGGAAGGCTGAACTTGAGGCATGTGAGATGTTTCTTTGAAGTTACTCTTGCTTAAAGTTAGGCATGATCTGAGTTGGCTTGCTAAGCTGAGGCCCTGAAGAGCCTACTGGCTAACGCAGTGTAAGCTTAGTCTTTTCCTCTTATGCATTGCCTGGAGTGATGTTAGTTTCAGAAGCGTTCTGCAGCCTTTCAGTAAACTATTCCATAGTATTGAGGGAAGGCTTTAACTATTCAGTGGCTTTCTACCAGCGAGCTCAGCTACACTAGAAAGCCTATAGCAATGCTTGCCCTCTCTGGGCCTCTAAGGTCTCTTCCTTCCTTATTTTCTTCAGCATGTTTCTTTTCTAAGGCAAGTGAAAAAAAAAATAGTACCTTAAAAAGGTGGGAAATTAAGCAGATCGTATCATCTTGATTCCTTTATCTCACTTAATTAAGGAGAAGTTTGCCAATAGTGATCTGGTATTTCCTAAAACAAGCATACACGAAGAACACTTTGAGAAACTTCAAAAGAATTTTCAGGCTAGATCAGGAAAAGATAAAACCAGAAGTGGAAACTTCTAATACACTTTATAGCCCATTACTTACAGGAAGTACATTGTTGCATAGGATACTAATGAATTCTGCAGGATGAGGTTTGCAAAAGAAAAAAAAAGGCACCTTCTGTATCTTAGAGGAAGAGTCTCAGGGCTTTTGCAGTTACCATAGATAATGCAGTGGATGTGTATGGTCATATCACCAAAAAAGAGTCTACCTCTGGGAAAAGGCTTTTTAAAGTTTCAAGTGTGTACACTATTGAATTTATGTAGCAACTTCCTAGTCTAGCTGCAAAAAGTGATAAAGGGAATGCTAAAAGTTTATCTTGTTTTCAGTTGCCCTGTTCTACACCCTAGAAGGCAGAAATACCGCACTGCATCTTACCTAGCTGCAGGGAGGACAGCAGGAATACATTTGAATGGCTAAGGATGAACACGGTAAAGTCGATGCTGATGTTCTCAATCAGGTAGTGAGGCCAGCAAAGTGAGAATAGCAAAATGGATACTCAGATTTACCAGTGACACTTGTCTGGAGAATTAATATTTGACAGACTCTTAATTAGCTCAATTGAAGAAGTAATCCTAAAATCCTGGTTTTGGACAAGGGCCTGAATCCCAAGCTACTGGATTTGCTGTTAGTGAGTTGGTGCTCTCAGAAGTGTTGTGAAACAGGAATATTTCATATTTGTAAAGCACCCAGAGATCCTACGGATGACAAGTAATAATTTTCTACTGTTTAAAGAGTTCCCTGGTGCAAGCAGGCCCCTCGATGGTGACTAGAGAGCTGAGGGGATGTGCCCCAGGCTCAGCTCATGTTTTCAAGTCCAGACGTGCTGTCCCCAAGTTAGCACCAGCCAGTGTTGGGTGCACGTCTATCACGCGCAGAGTATTGCGCACGTGCCGCTTACCTTGCTGTTCTTCACCACGGGAGATGTGTCCACCTGCCAGCTCTTGTATTTCGCTCAGATTGTAAGGATAGCTTTGCTGTATGTATGAACGTACTGTAGGCGGCAAGGCATTCCCATCAAGACCGAAGCACACGGGTAGTGAGGCTTGAACGTTTTTTTCTTATGTACAGGCAAGATACTTAAATATCGGGTTGGTTGCTCTTTGTATCTTTAGGCACCCAGTACTTCTAAACTTGTGGTCTCTGGAAGGCTATGTTACTGAAAATCAAGAGGCGATTGCCCTTCTGAAAGTTTCTACTCACGCTTGAAAGTGAGATTTGGATTCCTAAGTCACAAAGATGCTTTTGCAAATGTTGTATCTGTCTGTCTGCTTCTCTATAAATCAACCTGCTTGGCCTGAACTGAATGTTGAAATAAACAGCTGAAAGACAGTCTGATTGCTTCTTTCTGAGTGTTTCCCTTATGGAGCGCTTGGGGTCACATGGCATCTGCTCTGACCTTAAGGACCTGCTTTCTGGAGGCTTTTTTACGATGCTAACAAACCCCACATTTTAACTAGCTGTTAAATAAGCCAGTCAGTGGTAACTATTCAGGACAGGGATTAGAAGAGTATTCTTACTGGGATACAAGATGGCTCTGTCCATGTGCTGGCCAGGGATGAAGGGCTGGAAAACTGTGTGGTGGAAGAGACGATTAATGTGATTTTCCACAACTTTCCTTGCAGCTGCATTTTTGAGGAGAGAGAGAGAGAGATGGCTAGGCTTGCAGTAACATGTTGTGCCGTCATAAATGCTACAGCCACCATCTGTTTCCAGCCCACGACTTGAAAGAAAACTGAGCAGTAATCTCATAATTCACATGAGCATTTTACACTTGTGAACCCTTCCCAACCTTTGTCTAATAATGAAGGGAGTGCATGGTGCTAAGGTTTGTATTTTTCCTGCACGTATTAGTGTTTATTTGTATGTCTCTTTCTGTTTTGTTGGTTTTTTTTTCCACGGGCCCATGAAAAAAATTTCTCTGGGAGGAAAATCAGACCAGTTCCATGGTCAAAAGAAACATAATAAAGGTAAAATCCCAATTCCATTGAACTTGCTGGCAAAATTCTCCAGGAGGAGGTGCATTTAACATTCCTCGCTGTGTCTGTCTTAGTTACTTGTTGGTTAAAAGAAAGAAAGACATTAGAAAGTGAAGAGGCGGGTTGCTGAACTGCCCTTTCCCTGCAGAAACAGAGCTGCTAGAATAGCTGGACATGCGCATTTTAAACCCGCACCATCAGATAGGATGGTAATGGTAGGTTGGATTTTAATGAAAACAAATTCTTCTGCTAATCTTCGCTTCGGGCTGGCCCTCCTTGGGATTAAGGATACCACCTGCTGTGCCAAAGACTTGCTCAGGTTCGAGGCTGCTGGTGGGTGGGAAGAACACAAACATCTGAGAGTGACTCTGGTGAGCGATTGCAGTCTGTCCTGTTGCGGTGCCCTCAGGGAAGCCAAAGAGTTCAGATGATTTAGTTGATGGAAATACTGCTCCCCTCCAGCCTGCAAAGCAAGGCTAGCATCATTGAGGATTTCTTTTTGACTGTTCTGCAAAACCAAGGGCTGCTGTTTCTCTGGGCCTCCTCTCGTCTTTGGACCCAATTTGCACGCTTCCTCCTAGCACGGCTGAACTGGCTGAATGAACTCCTGCTCTCCTCTGGCCTTAGAAACAATGACTTCATCATCTCGACCAGACTGCAGAGCAGTTTAAGGATGAAAGGGCTTCTCATTTTATATATCCCACTGCTGCTAGAACTATAAATCCTTGATGGACTGAGTTTATAGCAAACTGCTACTGCAAGCAAGTGAAATTTATTTTGTCTTGTCATATGTATGGTCAAACTGTCCAAGCAGTTGCCAACCAACTGAGCTGCTGATGGGCGGCCCATTCAATCTCTTCTCGTTTTATTTAAAAATAATAAATAACTACCAATCAAAGAAACTTATTTTGACATGTGCTACCTGTTGGGTGATCCTCAGTATCTCCAAGATGTGTCCGTAAGTGGAAGAATGCTGCCAGCTGTTGCCAAGTCCAGCAGACATGACAGGAAGTTCCACCAAGAAAAGGTTTGTGGGCTCATTAGGGTTGGGGACATGTTAACGGCCACCTCCTTTTTTAGTACTACTTGCTGTTCTGAATGTGTTTGGTCAGGTAGCAAGGGTGCACAGAGGCCACATCCAACCACGTAGACTCTGCTTGAATCAATGGCAAAGCTTCGTTGACCTGTATGTGGTGGTGGTCCTTTTTCTGTCTTGCAGTTTGATCAAAGATGGATTGTTGTTGGATCTTTGAGGTCTAGAAAGCTGTCCTGTGTCTATTTTGGTGCCTTGTGATGATAGATGAGCTAAAAAGGAGATAGTAGCGACTCTTCAAGCTGATGGAGTCTGAATCACATATATTTCTGTATCATTTTCTTACAGAGTGAAAAAGCCTGAAAAGTTACCTTATTTTTATTTTGTAGCCAGGCTAATTAATTATAGCTGGGGGTGTTGGGAGCTGTCGTATTAAACAGCCTTTCCCCGCTTACTCCTCTTGTCCTGCCGAATTCTATCTCTGCAGCCTCCCACCCCCGCATCTGTAGTTTATGGTCACATCTGGAGTGTCTGCCCTGCACACGTGCTGGTAGGAGCCTTCTCCCCGCTGGCACACACATCGTGGCCTTTGGTGTCCGTGGAGTCACAAGCATCTTTCCCAACACTTGTTTTTGTGTGAAAAGGAGAGTGAGAGGGGGCACGGGAAGAGCAACGGCAGGGAAGGCCTCTGACATGAAATTCCCAGGAACAGGATTTGCACATTTTATGACCGTTCAGATGGAAATGCAATGGAGCTGAATTACTCCTCCTTAATCCTGCTTTCTCACTTTCCTCCCAGCAGCCTCCTCCCCTCAAGCTTAGGTAATACAGAAGCTTATAAACAAATCCCACCGCGTGAAAAATAGCAAAGGGGGGAAAAAAAAGGACCTGGGTTAGGGCTATGATGGATAGACAGGTGGAAGGCAGGCACCAGAAGGGAGGATGAATGGTAAAAGCCTTTGATGGAAACACTAAAGAGCTATTGAAAATCCAAGGGGTGGGGGGAGGGAGGAGAAAGAATAGCAGGAGGAGGGAAAGCAAGGGAGCCGTGCCCCCCTTCCCCCCCGCCCTCTTTCTCAGGATGTTGAAAGTATTTGTCCTTCGTTACAAAATGATTGAACTGCCGCCAGGCCAGGCCACCCTTCCAGCCATTGCACTGGGAAACTGGCACTTCTGAAAGCCTCGTCGCCTCTCAAATTTTATAGCTTTCCCTTTTTGTGGGAGTTTTTGTGTTGTGCTACTTGCAGGATTGTTTTCAGATTTGTCGCGTATCAAAGAAACTATATTTTGTTGCTCTGACAAACACAGAATCCAGGTAATGAAAGGAAGAATTAAAAAATAAAGGCCCATTTTTATCAGAATACCCAGCTGTCTGCCTTTTATTGAGTCAGAATTTCATGCATTTGGTATTCACGATGTTGCATTAATATTCCTTTGGTTTATCTCTAGCGCTTTTTGAAGGAGGAATTTCATCCTGTAAATAAAGCTTCTATTTTACTGATGTCTCTGTGTGCACAAAAGCAGTGCCTGTTCTTGATAGTCAGAGTAGTGAGGATGATCCTGTTATATCATAATTAAAACGGTTTTTGCATCAGGTGAATGCAGGCAACAGGGAAAAGATAATCTTTCCCCTTTTCAGAATGGTCCCTGAAGTTCTGCAATGTCCTTGTCCTGCAAGACCTACAGATGGGAAGAACTATTGAAGATCTGCATATGAGACTCTTACTGCTGCCGGAGGCCGTATATATATCCTGTATTTGTATGTGTATGTATTTATATAAGCCTGATGCTTGGGAAGGACTGAAGCCGTGTGTATTCTCAAGAATTAGATCTGGGTGTCCGTAGACGCATCCTCCACCCAGGCTCTTGTTAACCAGGGGAGGACCCAGGGCCGTGTTTTCTGCCTGATGCCACTCCTGTGCCGTTGCTGTCAGAGAGGCACATCGCTGTCAGAGCTTGAGCTGCCCCGGCCCGGCGGGGCGAGCAGGGTCCTGGCTGTCCCCCCGGCAGGTACCGGCTCTGCGTGCTTCCGTCGGCTGCATCGCCCTCGACGCAGCCCCAAGGGCGCTCCTCGGAGTAAACAGGGCAGACAGGCAGCTGTCTGGTGCCTCCAAGATTAGATCCTGGGATTAGGGCTCTGACGGGCTGGCCGTGCCGTATAATTAAAATAGGCCTAGGAGAGCAGAGGCAATATGCAACCTGTACGCAGCTGAATAGCACTTTCCACGTAAACATCTCCAGCGCCTGGTTTCGTTCATTAATGTTTGCGGTGCCCCGAGAGAGGTAACACTGCCTTTATCCCCACTTCCAAAAGAAGAGAAAGGGTAAGTGATCTGCTCAAGATTAGATGGGGAGTTACTGGAGATGGTGCTTCGGTCTCCTGCCTTCAAAGGAATTTGCTGCAGTGACCAAAGCAAACAGCCCCTGCTGTTACAAAGCCGGACCGTGGCGTGTCATTCACACTTTGTATCTGAGATGCTGTGTCTGGGAAGGTATCGCTGTCCTTGCAAACTAACTTCTAGTTCTTGAGCGTGGGTGAGCACTTGTCATTGTGCCAGGATGACACAAAGTCTAGAAATTATGATGGCAATTCAGGTCATGGTATAACAGGGGAAAAATGCTGCCTCAGAAGTGTCCCCGTCTAGTGTCACTGCTAGTGATTATTTAAGCTGTAGGACACGGCTGTGGCAAAGATCAGGTCGTAGCTGATATGAATCATGCCTTGAAATAACACTTTCCTTCTTACATTGTGAAAATTGCAGAGGTATGGGAAGTGAGGGAAAATAGGATTTCCCTGGAGGTTAAAGATTTTCCTTTAATCAGCTTTCATAATGTTAATTAAACGTTTGGAACAATGGCTCGGTCCCGGGATCCGCCCGCTCTTGCATAACTATCTCACAATACCATTTTCACTTTCATGTTTATTTGCCAGCATGATTCAAAGCGAGAGCTGAGCAAGGCTCCCGCACCAAGGAGCTACTTGAGTTTTGGGAAAAACTCCCTCTCTTACCTCTCCTAGAGAGAGAAGACCCAAACTCCCTCCTCCTGAGAAGGAGCAGCCTAGAGGCATCACGGCACTTTGTCTGTCATCATTACCCCATCTGCAGATGGGGCTAATAAAAACTTACGGGTATTTTGAGACTGGTACATACAAATATATACCCACCCATATGGAGAAATGGGTGTGTTTATAGAGGTTGGTACATGGATAGATGTATTCTGGGTAGGTAAGATATATTACAGCGCCACTTGTTCCCTGAATTTTTCTTTCTTTCTGTAGCGTAGTTGCTATGTGCCCATGGGAGCCATCGTTTCTGGTCCTTTGAGCAATGGGCTTAATATAACCCAGGCTTGTATCACACACACACAAGAGTACTCGGGGGGGAAGAGAAAATTTGGGGAATGGTTCACAGGCAGGGGATGACATTGATTTCCCCAGGGGCCTCACCCCATGGGAAGGAGAACTATGCTGGGCATATTTCCACAGCCCAGGAGGTCCTCTTGGTGCCAGACTGGGATGGCTGTCCTGGTGGTCCGAGATGTGTCGGTATGTCCCAGAGCTGGTCTAGGGATGTGCTGAGGGCACCCACCAGCCACACGCGTGCAGGAGGGTGCACACACATATAGAGCCACAGGCTGGCCACCTTTGTTCTTCAAGCTAGAAAAGGCTTTTTTCAAAAAGAAGGTATTAAAACTTAAAAATGTCAGACATTATCAGAAAAAAAAAAATGAACCTATTATATTTTCGGTCAACGTGTTATCTAGCCCAAGATTTTTAAATATGTGCAAAATGCAGTTTATGCAGAAGGACCATTAATCAGCTGCTGGAAGAACTGCCTTTTTTAAGCTGCAAAGATGAAAACAAAAAGCTGTGAGTGCTGGGGCAGCTCCATTTTCCCATTGTACAGACGGCGGGTCTCGGTGCAGGAGGGCACCTATATCCGTGCAGGCTCTTGCTTCCCTAGCAACATGTTAACATCTTTGCGAAAGCTGTTTAAATACGCCGAGCCACTTGCCACGCAAACTCTCTCCATGGCAGTTTCCCTGTTGACACATGCTTTTGTCTGCTTAGAGGAGGTGCTCTGTAAACATAAATGTTAGACGGTTTTTATGTTACTTATTTCTGATTCATTGGTTCTAAATTAGTAGCCCAGAGGCACATACCTTTCATACAGGCAGGATTGCCTCTCTTCTCCCCACCTTTGGAAACTTTGACCTGCTAAGATCACAAACTGTAGGAAATCTCGGAGGCGAAGTCCCAGGTACCGCCAGTAGTAAAAGCCTGGAGTAAACAGATTAGGTGTGTTTGAAAGATGTTTTAAGGGAGCTTGGACTATCTGGCTCAGTTTCTATATACCACAGACAAGATTAATTTCAAGACTGATTTTGATACCATGAAGGCTTCTTCCTTAATATAGGAATTGGCTGTGTAATTAATATATAAATTTTTTCTTTTTTTTCCCTGTTTGGCAGTGCAGGACACAAGGAATCGAAACTTCTTCTCCACACCCCTTTGATTAGCACAGGAGTGGCAGGAGGAATTTTTTCTCTCTTGGTCATTGTGGGCAACCTTTGAGCCCAGCCCAGCTTTTCCACCCTGTTCCCATTAAGAAGCCACAGAAGCCATGCGAGTGAGCCCCCAGCCAGCTGCGAGCCATCAGCTGCCTTCAAAGCCTTGGCCAGCCCTTCTGTGATAAATCTATGGCGAGGTGTGTAATGTGCGTGGTATCAGCCCTGTATCCCACACAGTTCCTGTCCCAGCAGGGATGATTTTTTAAAAAAAATTAGAGTACAAAAGGGAAAAACCCATTTTTTGAACTTTTAAGTCACACTATGGAGCAGTCAAGGGTATTGGGTTTGGGTCTTCCTCGTCTTTAACCGAGGGCTGCTGGCTGTAGGTTTTACCCCCCTTTTGCAGGGGATGGGTGGCAAAGCCCTGAAAGCTGAACTGTTCCCTCCCGGATCCTCCCTTGCAGATGGCAAATGACATTATTAATTTCCACACGAAAGAAATGCAGAATCCTGTCTGTACATTTTGGGCTGAGACAAATGAAAATTTCGTTGTCAGTCTGGCTTGGCATCACCTTTCCAATTCTCTTTTGTTTTCTCTCCCTGTGAATCATCTCTCCGTTTCACTTCTCTTTTGTTTGTTCCATAATTGCTGGCTTAACCTGGAGGCACGAGGCTTCCTTGTGGAAACATCACCACGCTGTCAGTCAGCAAAGGAGAGGTGGTACAGCTGGTACAGTCCTTCCTCCCTCTCAGGAGTGAATGAATCATCCCTTGAATATGCAATATCATCCAGGACAGGAGCCAGGATCCTCAACAGGCACATGAATTCCAGCATCTCTGGAAACATTATTTCCACATTTTGGGCAGACTAAGAGACAGTAAGTAAATAAGCAAGCTGTGGCATTTGCAATCTCTGTAGTTTTATTTAAAGTGACTGTCTGTGCTCTAAATGCTTGTGTGGGTATTAAAAATACAAAGAGAAAAGCATGTATCCTTGATCTGATACTGCCCAAGGCAGCTTCACGGTATGGCCCATTTAATGCCATTGAGCAGTCATTGAACAATTAAGAACCCACCAGAAACAGTAACTGCCTGCTTTCCTCCTCAAAACTCACACGAACCAACGCATCCCAACCCCGCTGGCCTCTGTATTTCTCCTTTGAGACAGTGTCAGTGCTGTCTCCTGGTCCCGCGTGGAGATCTTTCACATCGCCCTCGCACAGGAGCAGCGAAAGGCTCGTGGGCTCCTTCCCTCAGCTGGGTTCTTGTTCAAAAGTGTTTCCCCTCCAAGGAAAAGGCTAATTTCCCATGGCTGCTCCTGGGCTGCGGGTGGGTTGTAGCCAGGGAATCAGGGAAGATCCACTGCACGATCAGGTAGTCCATGATACAGCATTTTATAACATCAGCTGGTTTTCCTAGGCTCTTGTGTGCTGTGCTCATGAATTTGATAAAACTGCCCCTGAATGAATATACAATTAGATTTCACTGTTGAATGTGTGAGAAATACAATGGGAGAGGAACACTGATCTGATTGAGCAGAGAAATACCAGTCAGAAGGGCTACGATATTGTTTTCTCTACTCTTATTAATACCAATAGCTAAGACTTTTTCTGCTTTGTTTTCATGCCAAGGTTACAGCTACATGTTAACCTTCATCAGTCCTTCTGACGATAATGGTGAAATACCATTAAAATTATCTTCCTATATGTTTAAACCGCTCTGGCGCATTTCCAGGCAGTATTTGTGCCCCTGTTTATGCCGCAGACCCTGGTGACCCTAGAATACTTTTATTTACGACAGCATAAGCATCATTTCCATGGCAACATGCTTTTCAAGCTGCAGATTGAGGATTGCAATTTCTAAGCAATAGAAGAAGCAATGGTGGATTTTTTTTCCTAATCAGCTACTAGCAACTTTCATGTGCAAAACGATCAGCCACCACAAATCATTTAAAAGCTACATTATAATCAAGGCAATTTTAAAGCTCAGCATGGTTAGCTTAAAAATAAAAGAGAGTTGGATCCAGTTGTTTAATGGAAATGAAGATCATGCAATGATATCCTCACTGCTACTCTAGTAAATTGGCTTCAACTTGATCTGCGATGCAGCCTAATGAGGAGCAGAGCAGTTTACTTCACTAGAATGACACATTATTTACAGGAAGACTACTACATAATTATAATCCTATATGGTTTTGGACAACGCTTTCCCATATTGGAGGAGACGGCAAAGCCTGTTTGAAAATGGTCCAAGCTATCAACAAAGGAATGTTATTAACAGATATGTTGGTTAGCGGCTCACGTGAAATTGCACTTAGTGCTTTCTGCCTTCAGAGAGCACTGGGGTGGAGCTGATCCCCGAGATGGAAAAGCTGCCTGTGCATACGCATACGCCAGCGGAGCCCTTCCCGTCGTTGCGGGCAGAAATACAGAACCGAGAAGTGTTGCTTCCCTGCCCAAAATCAATTTTCAAAAGTGCTAAGTGTTGTCACTCCACAAATAGGGAAGCCGAGGTGCAGAAAGATGCAATGATGTGTCGGCGGTTGCCCCGGTTGACGGTCAGAGGTGTTCCCTGGAGGCCCAGGACACCACCCTGTCTACCACGGGCCATGGCCCGTTTATCAGAGTAAGGTGTCTGAAGGCTCGAGCCGTCCCCTGCTCCGCCAGCTTGGTGCCCAGCATCGCTGGGACCATCGCTACTCACTGGAGGACAGCACTTCTCACAGCTGCTCTCCTCCCCATCTCTCGCTGGCAGAAGATTTGCATTAAAAATACCGCTTTAAGGAATTCAGAAAAAGGTGAGGGTGTTCTTTCCCGTCGGATTGTCCTCGAGAGCAATGAAATCTCGCTTCATACCCAGGCTGGATTTGATGCTGACCTGGCCAAGCCCAGGGAACTGCTACGAACCCAAATGGGTGGGCTTAGCAGAACTGACTCAAACCTCTCCATATTATCAGTTACTCATGTCTCCGATTTCCAAGTTAGACCTTAATGGTGAGGGTGTCACTATAGAATTAGCAGAGATAAATTGTCAAAGTCATGCTAGAAGTTATTTCAAAGAAAATAGGATTTGCTGTTGGGTTTTTTCCCCCAGAATTATTTGGGGTGACAGGTAAAGAAATATTAACTATACTCTGTAACGGTAGATGTACGTTCCTACTTGATAAAAATTATGTTCATACTGATTTGCTTTGGGCCTCCAATATTTTTGGGGGCAAAACTTCCACTGATTTTGAAACCATTAAGACAGCAGAGGGGGTCTCCACGTTTAAGGGACCCCCATGTCTTGCAAGGTACCGCTGGTCATTAACTTGCCTTGAGGGAAGCTGAGTAAAGGCTACTTTTAAACACTAGATTTTCCATACCAGGGACCAATTAAGTTAGCGTTCTGGGGTGTTAGTTATTGGACCAAGCATGCTGCAGGGCTCAATGTCAAAAGTTTTCAGGACATCAAGAACTGCAAGAAGCCCTGGACTAGCTGACCTTTAAAGGTCCCTTCCAACCCAAACCATTCTATGGTTCTGTGATTCTATGACTAAAGCCACTGCGTACTAGTGTGTAAGGCCAGCCTTAGCACCCCAGCATCCTCCACCCTTTGAAGTCGGTTGTCAGACTTGATTTGGAGTCCGAGCACCTGGGTTAGGAAATCAGGGAACCACTAAATATGTTCTGCCCTAGGGAGAGCGCTCACCCTCATGCTGGCTGGCGATGGAAAAGGAGGAAGGTTTTTCAGCCTGCTCTTATGGTTTCAGACTTGAACTTGGAACTGTTTGTTTTTGCTACGCCACCCCTTCCGCCCTAGTTAATAGTCAACTTTGAAACCCAGCTTTATGTCCCATGTGTTTGATTTACATTTCAAATGCAGGGCCAGCAGGGCAGGCTGTCTAAATCACTTGTCAGCACAAGGGAAGGAGGTGACACAGTGGGAGGAAAAAGTGAGACGCGGCTATGGCCCAGTATAAACGCTCAAGCAGCTGGGCAATGCTGTTACTGGGAGAGTCCCCAGCAAGCGACAACTGCTCACCTTGCTCAAAGGTTGAGGTCTAACCCAGGCAACACACAGGGACCAGCTTGTCTCCTTTGATTTACACTCGATTCCTCCAACTCTACAACCCTGCATCCTGTTTGCCTTATCCGCTGCAGCTGTACGTGGAGGTGAGGGCTTGGAGAGACCTAGCGAGAGAAGTTTCTTTTGAAACCAAAAATAGCCCGCCATGATTTTTTTTTTTTTTTTTGGTCAGCATGTCGCAATCTTAAATTTATCACCGATTTGTAGCTGAATTGACATACAGGAAACCTATCTAATCGCAAATCGGAGGGCACAGGGCAGAGCAAGTTCACCGGCCACTCTTGAAAACCGTCTGGCTGGAAATATCATTTTCAGCTGCTCTTTGATGAGGTAACATCAAGGAGCAAAGTGACTGCACACACCACACGGGCCAATGCCAAATGGTTTGCAGGGCCAGTCAATGCAGCATTGAGGAAAGGGGAAACTTTTGCAAAATCGGTAAAAAATGAATTAGATGGGTTTTAAAGCTTAAAGGGTTTTAAAGGTTCCAGACTGTTTACTCTGAATGACACAAATATGATCGGCCCGTCCTTAGAGACCTTCATGGGCTTGACCTGATGGATGTGGTGATGCCTAATCCTGCCCTCGCTGTTGCTGCCCGGAGTCGCGCGCGTGCGCGTTTCGGCAGCTCACGAGCAGAGTCTTGCTGGCTGCCGTGTGCTGCCCTGATGCGTTTGTACAGCAGGACGACCTCTTCCTTTCATCTTTTTAAATTAAAGACAAGATCCTCGGGCTGCAGAGAGAACAACCCCTTGTGGAGATGGCAGGTGGGGGAGCCAACGCGGAGCCACAAACCCAGCACCATCAGAGGCTGGTGTGAGCATCGTGTCTCTCCAGCGAGTCCACACGCCCCACAGCTTCCCAAGATTTTACTGGAAATAGCTGTGGCTGCTTCTTGCGAGCATGTTAAAAACTACCTGCCAGGTCCGGCCGATGTAAATCTCCATAAATTCATTCACCAGCCTTATTCCCGGAGAACTGCTGCTTAATGCTCTGTTTCTTCATAGCTGCAATTTCTCTCAGTTTATTTTAACGACAGTGCCTTGCTCTCAGTTTCACCGCACACGTCCTCTATATTGCTAAAAAGGCACTGATGAACATGAGTTGTGTTACCAGAAATCACATTCCTGTTCCTGTTCCTTGGCACATTGCTCCCTCATTTCCCATTACCATCCTATTTTAAGACTGCATGCATGACATACCTGTCAGCCAGATCCTCTCAAATATTTATCCAGTAATTTAATCAGTGAATTTCACCGCAGGTTGCTAACTACATTGACGATTTTCTCCTCATTCAAGCTTGGGTTGTGGTGTGTTAGGGAGCTGGAAGGCTGCAGGTTCACGAGGCTGTATGAACTCAATGAAGTTTATAAACTGTAAAGAATTTCTCCTTTTTCTTGCAGCCCTCAGGCCTGTGAGGTGCCTCGGCTGTGTGCTGCACTGAAGGGGAAGGGGAAAGCGCCGGAGATTGCTGACACTTGGGCATCGACGTGACCCTGCGTCAGCCTCAGCTGTGGGCCAGCGTCCTGCACACGCCGAGGGCAAAGCAAACAGAAGAGGGGCAGAGTCCACTGAAACAGAGAGTGAGGGATTTTAGCTTTAAATTTCAGAGGACACCCCCTTTTTTCCCCTCCTCCTAATTCCCAATGTGTCTAAAGCCAGTCATTCAGGAGAGAGAAACTACAGTCTGTCATAGGAGGCTACTCCCCCCCAAACAAAACTATTTCTTAAGCCAATCCCAGTTTCCAGGCTAGAACAACTTTAGGAGACACACCAAACCTCCAGACTATGCTCTTGAAGCCCACCATGATCCCAGGCTGGAGCAGTCCCAGTCAGAACGAGCTCCCCAGAGCCAGGCACCAAGGCTGAGCCCCCCAAAGCCATCCTGCTGGGTGCCCCAGGGTTGATAAGTCCTGGGGTCTAGTGGTTTGGCCAGTCAGCCCTTTCCTCACCTCAAAACGGGGCCTCAAAGAAAGGGAGGAGCGAGAAGTGACACCCTTTTATAGTGTGAGTAACAGCTCAGCAATATGTTCCCCTGGGGCAAGGTATGCTCCACACTCAGTGATTTCAAAAGAAGTTTAAAAAAAAAAAAAAAAAAAAAAAGAAGGAATGAGGAACTAACTCAACACACCCTGTGGGTAGGTTCTGGCTTCCCTGGGGAGAATTATAGTCTAAACATCCAAATAGTATCTGCTTAATGTGTTATAAACAGCTTTTCCTTTTTCTTGTTCCCCCTCCTCAAACGTGAAATCACTGCTTCTTTACCAGATAATGCTCTGCCTTGACAGGACGGGAGAGATGTTGTATATGTGTAGGTATAGATACTCTATCATCTGTTTCCATTAATAGGTATTAAGAATAGGGATAGAAATGATAATCTCACTCTGTTGCATCCTGTGCCCAGTCTCCAAGAATCCTGTTACTTAATGTTTGAAACATCCTTTGGAGGTAGATGAATATAATCGCCCCCCACTCATTCCTGGCTCTGGAAATGGCAGCGCACTTAGAGACACGCTTACCGCAAGCACTGGCTTTGGCTACAGCAATTCTGCACCGAACATGCGTATACTTAAGGGCTTTGGCGGACTGGCTGAGCTAGTGTGCTTGATATCTTGCAGGATAGGGTAGGAAGGCAGAGTGAGATTAAGGATTTTATCATGTTCCCGGGAAAGTTCAGTACAGAGTTTCATTGATTTCTGTGGAAGAGAAGCCATCCCTAAATAGTTTGCACAGCTGGGAAAGAAGCCCAGGAGATCCTAGTGTTCCGTCCTTTCCTCTAACCATTAGGCTACGCTTCTCCTCGAAGAAATATGGGACATGGGGGAATTTACACTCTCTTACAACCCTGCAGGTTGCTCCAAAAAGAAGCAATATTCTTATAAAATAACTAATACAAATCTATAATAATTGTGTAGAAATACAACTAATCCTGCAGCAAACCCTGCAGAAAGGCTGCATTAAGTATAAGTGCGAGGCTGGAGACCGTGCCTTTCAGAATACCTTGGCACTTTTACCAAAACAGCAGATAAGTGGAGATTGATACAACCTTGTCAGAAGTGTGGATTTTTTTTTCCCTGTAGTACCCGTACTTAGCTGAAATTCCAGAAGTGATTGCATTTTACTTGGGTATATCTCCCACAGAAGTGGCACGAGCTGTATTAGGAAATAACTTCAAACTTATTGAAATTCAAAGCATTTTTAGTATATCAGTAACCTCAAAAAGTTCTTGTTAATTGCTGAAGTAATACTGCCGTCAGTTTTCAAACACCAATAGCTGATTTTAGCCAAGCTAGGAACATGAAAAAAATTCTAGGCTGGAACACCTCTCCTTAAGATTTTTGTAGATGCAGTCAAACTAGGTAGCTCAGTGTGTCCTGGTTTTCTCAAAGCTCTCTGAAAAAATTATAATAATAATTGCAGTATATTAGTTAGTCCTCAGGGATAGCTCCATTTTCCATGCATGTAACCTTTACTGCTTTGGGATGCAAGCTATTTGTTTTGGCAGCCTGAAACAGCCCATAACTTCACCATGATAACCATTTTTAGTTTGGCCTGTAGATATTTTTTTTTTCCTTTTTCAAATCCATCTGTCCTGAGAAGTCAAATTCCTGATTTTATCTTGCACCACCCACCCTCTTCATTTACAATAGGGACCTCAGAACAATCCCTTGTCCTCTTGCCTTGCTCTCTGGTTTTCCCTTGCCTCATTCTCAAAGAGATTCATGTTTCTGTTTCACTATGGCTGTGTGAAATACTTCTGTCCCTGAAATTTCTGGACTCTGAGGTAGGGAGGTTCCATATTTATTACCTTGCAATAACATCTGAAATACTTTTGTTGAATTTACAAATCTTAATAAAAAGAAAACACAGAAATCATTTTCCTGCTTGCCAGCTCTGAGTATTACATGTAGGATTTGGATTGTTAGTTATTGCATCATTAATGGGAAGAGAGATTCTGTTCTTCGGACTTAACAAAGCTGTCGATGATGGGTGGGTGCATGAGAAAAGAAACCAGCTCTTTTCCCCATCCTTTCCTATAGCTTTCAGAGGAGAAAAATAGCAAAAACATCTCTGCAAGAAAAATCATTCAGTCTAGCTGGCAGTGGCTTGCCATTCAGCAGGTTCATTCAGGCTGTTTTCATGGGTGATTCTTTTTTCAGATGTCCAGCATCCAAATATAGTAGATGTGGGTGTGTTCTGTCTTTGAAAAGAGAAAAATAGCCATTTTGACGAGGACAGTGGGACTGATGCAGAGCGTGTGCAAAGTGCAGAGTGAGACCTGAGTACCTGGCGAGAGCCCTCAGTTGATTTTGATCTTCACATCAGCCTGGAGGCAGCTGTGGGGAGGCTGTAATTAAACTATAGCAGAACATGGGGCTATTCCACGTTGCCCCAGGACCAAGTTCAGGCCAGAATCTGCATAAGGTAGAAGGGACACGGGTCTGTCTTTGCCCTGTTCCTTCGGAGTGTGTCCCCCATGAGCTACATAGCCTCTGCGCTGCCTGCTCTCAGCAGCTGCCCGATTGCAATTAGACCCGAGCAAACCCAGTGGTGGGGGGAAGAATTATGTTGAAGAATTGTCTTAGAAGTGCTGGGAAGGTGGCAGAGATCTGAGAGACACTGCAAAAAATGCCTCCGGTAAAACATGTATTTCTTCACCAGTATTTTAGGTGTAGCAACAAAATGATGTTGAGTGTTTCTTGCTTCCCACGGGGTGAAAAGCTGTTCCTTCAGGTTCATCCCAAATCATCTGCGTGACTAATTCCCTCTTGGAGTTAGCAGGGAGAGACGCATTGGCCTGTTATGCAGAGAGTTAGCAGGGATTATTTGGTTTATCACAGTCAGCTTTCCTACACTCCAGAGCCACTCTTACTCCCAGCCAGATGTTCAGAGGTGGGCCCGGCATCTGTGCGGTGCTTCACCAGACCCTCTGAGTCCTCGCTGACAAATACCTGCAAAAATATTTTTTATCTGCTTGGCTTGTCACAGCGGCCGTACGAAACAGCCTCACAGGCTGGATTCAGCTACTTGGACTCCCACTTGGCCATCCATGGTGGGTAGTCGGGAGCTTTTCTGGGTTTTGAGCCTCTGCCTCCTTGAGGGACTCATGTAATTGCCCGTTTCGCTGACAATCAAGATTGCTCAACAAACTCTGCTGCTTTTTGGGAACTGATGTATAGATATTCTTCGGTAAGTTTACTCCTGTGATTAGGAACAGATGAACATTAAAATAATTAATATCAATATATTAGTATTAATATATTTCATATTTTAATATACCAAAATATAGATATTAATGAGTTAATGTTAATTTCTAGCTAATTAGCATCAGGTTTCTTTGGTTATGGGCTTTACTCAGTTGAAAGTCTACTGCTTCTGGGAGTTACGTTTGAAATAGACTTGCAGGGTCAAAACTTTTTTTGTGTGTGTGTGTAATTACTATGGTTTCCAACATCCCAGTCTGAGGAAGTGTTGGACTGGTCTTTCCTAGCCATAGCTGGAAGGCATCCCGTGTCATTTGAGGGAGGGTTACTGGGTGAGCGCAAACACGCCAATATCTCAGGGATGGTTTCCACCACGTGCACAATGGCAGAGTGGCGATTAGCCCAAGAAGAGCGGGTGAAAACACTTAATCCTCATCCTGGCCCCAGGGACACACAGCGTCGGAGCTGATTTCTGCACAGCGGCGCAGCTGGCTTTGGGGCTGCTGTCCCGTTTCCTCAGTTTCCCACCGCCTGCTTTAGTGCCTGCCCCTCCGCTCCTCCCTTGACTGTTCCTTTTCTCATAGGGAAAAGTATATTTTGCCCTTAATATTTAGAAATTACCCCGTTTTTTATTTAAATCTGTCATTTCCTATCCCCATGGTTACTCCTAATTCAACGCCATAAAGAATTTGCCTCCTTGATGATGTCTAGGAAATGTCTTTGTTTCATCCTTCTCTGCCAACCCAGTGACATAACCTAAGCTCTCAGATATCTGTTTCCTCGCACACAGGTGTCATTCCTCTGGATCTTTTCAGTTCTACTGCTAAACTGTATCCCATTTATTCCGGTTATCTAGAAATCCTCCCTTCCCCTCCAGCCCAGTCCACCTTTCATCCCAGCCATCTGGAAGACTGCTGTTAGGCAATGCTATCTTGGTCTAATTTGTAAGAAATAATTGATTTATTACTGCTACATACCTTTCCTGATTTTCCTGGGCATGGCAGAAATAACAGGCTGTTCTAGTCTTAAAGAACTTCATATAAATTGCATTCACATACAACATATCTCAGCGATAAGGAGACCTGAGCTCAAAGGAAGCCGTATCATATCTTAACTCTCTGGAGTTTTGAGGGGTTTATTTTAATAATATCCTGACTTTAGCATATACAATCCACGGTATTTGCCAAGCTTAAAACAACAGCCACAGGAGGATCCTGTCGTACGTTTTGCAACCGGTTCTCACATCAACAGAGTGCTGATCCTGCATGGAATTCATTCCACATTTTATTCATTATCTGAATGAGTTATCAAGACAGCTCTCTGCCTGGCTGGAGGTACCAACATAGTGCAGACAGATTTTTTCCCACAGAACTCTCCGAAGCGATACTGTCAGCATAGCTATATTTAATGGGCTCTACCCATGCAGTCAATCTCTCAGTGCAGAAGAAATAGTTTACAGTCTATGAAACCCTACACTCCTCTCTGCCACGGAGCAGGAAAAAGTAACATCTACCGTCATTCCTTTTGCATGTCACTGGATCCAGGGGGAAGAGAAAGCTAATAAGACAATGAGGACATTGAAAACAATATTCTAAGAGGCAGAGCAAGGCAAAGAAAATAAAAATCAGTAGTCAACATCTGCAAGCAATCTTTAACCACAGCTAAAGACTGCCTTTAAATTCACGTATGTCATGCCCTACTTACCTTTTCTTTAGGCTTAGTATTAGTTTAGAAATAACCTGTGATCTTCCATATATCATTGCTATTGCTGAGTGAAGAGTTAGGACAAAGACTTGCACGCAAAGAGTCTTCCCCCCAAGTTAAATGCTGTTAGGCAGAAATAACTGACATTTTGGGAAGATAACGCAGGGCAGCTTAATGTGCCCTCGGAGTTTTGTGTGACGTACCCCTGCAGCATCCCTGAAAGAGCTTTGTGCCACATGCGTTAAGGTAAAGGTCATCTTCCTAAAGTGATTTCTATGAAATAAAATTGCCTGCTTCCCAATTTTAAAAAAAGGTCTAATTCATGAATACGGCAGAGAAATGTCATTACATGCTGATCAGGGGACTGAGGTAAGCAGTGGTGTAATGGTGTGACCTTCACTTCGCATCTGAAATAAAAGCCTCTCCAAATAAAAGTGTGGAAGAGGGGTTGGTGAGTGATGTCTGTGAAACCTGGGGCTGGGGTACGAGTCTGCTCAACACTATGCATGACATAAGCACCATGGGGGAAAAATAGTCATTTTAGTGTGGTTTGGCAGGATTTAGCATCGGCACAATGACACTGATGAAAAATAAAATGACCAGACCACACAACACAGCACGGACAGCAGTGACAAGAGGGATGGGAAGCACCTTACCCGGGAATGAGCAGTGGCACAGCCGTGTTGGGCAGCTCATCGTGATTGAAAATGCAACATGGTCATGGCAGGGAGAAGGCCAGGAGGTTATATGAGACATCTTCCATCTCTGTTAGGTCCAAAAACCTGTTTCCAGTGTCTTATTGTTAGAAGTGTTACTGAGTTGGGAAGTGTGGACGTCTTGAAATACAAGCATTTAAAGACTACCTTATAGCTCAAAGCTTTAGGATCAATGTTCATTACCTCTTACCATGCTGTATGTGGTAAGCATCTAAGTCCCTTTTTAAAAGTCATAAACTACATCAATTTTAATTGCGCAGCTGAAGAATTGCTCTTCTACAAGGCATAGGTATAAAGTTGACTGCTCTTGTGACACAGTTCAATTCTTAATTCTTCAGTTAGACTGGAAAAAATCCAGAGTCTTCTTGCCCACTATGTCCTCCTCCTCCCCCCGTTATAAAAAAAATACCAAATGTGCAGGTTATAAATAACGCAAGTTATCTAACATTTCACCATATAAGGAATGAGCAGAACTGGAAATGCTGATTTCTTTTTTGCCTTTAGCACTCAAATTAAATGGACAATGTAGCAAATTGAATATTCCCAGCAAAAATGGTTCACGTGTAGTTCTGGCGTTCTTGTGTCTTGCTCTGAGCTTTGTTGGCCCATTTGCCGGTACTTCGACAGCCAAGAACCATAAGTTTGACATTATATTGCTAAAGCATATCAGTCTCTGATCATTTTGAAAGCAAGGGAAACAGAGCTCCTCCACTCTTGCATTACGTCCCGTGTAAGGGTGGGGAGCACATAGGAAGGGACTGTTTGTTAAAGCTTATGGGACGTGTGTCTACACGCCAAAGACTATCGTGAACTCAGTAACACCATCTTCATTGCTGTCTTTAGCCAGAGAACAGGTATTTTGAGGGCAAGCATGGGCAGTTAGGTCTGTTGTCATACAGATTAATTTGGGGGTAAGGATTGAAGCTAATCTAGGGCTAAAATTGGAGTCTGAAGTAATTGGTTGGTTTACACCATTTTTTTCCTTATTAAATAACAAGTATTCTTGCAGACCCCCTTTTCCCTATGAGCAGGAGCTGATTCAGCTCTGGCAAGCAGCCCCCTTCCCTCTGCTCTTCTCCTCTGAAGCCTTACTGGCCTCCAGTTAATTCATATGGAATTAAAGAAGGGGATGAAGATATGAAGCTGTTCTGAGCCTCTCTCTCTCTCTCATACAGGGTGATATCAGCTACTGAAAAGCAGTTTTGTATCCCCTGGTAACACCAGGCTCAAGAAACATTTCACGAATAAAGAATCTGGCTACCTGGGTGTTAACAGCCCAGCACTCACTTCCAGTTATCTCCTACCCTATTTGCTCGCAGCCAGGTATGAAAACATTTCTGCAAGTAACTGAAAATAATGGAAAAATTCACTGATTTTGGAAGCAAAGTGAGTTAAAGCAATGAACCGCAGTACATGTTCTTTATGCATGTACAGAAGCATAAGGAAACTGTGGGAAGCTAATTTGCAAGCCTGTTTACTGAATACCTGGAACAACTCCCATTTCCCATTTAAATTAGCTACAGGAAGCCAAGTGTCTAATTTGCTTCTCCAGTACCTGCTTGTTCCACTCATTTATGGCCTTACCCTCACGCATTTTAGTAGACCATCTCTCCTGGCATTTCAGATGTTTATTGCTGTATCTATAGTCTGTTGTAGCCTCTCCAGGGGAAAATAAATGCAGACTGCTAGCGCACCGGGCTGGCTGGCTTTGTACCTGCTTTGCACTTCGTGGGCACAAACAGCTATTTGGAGTTCAGGAGAACAGCAGGTCAGGTTTATACCATCCAACAAATCCCTGGGCCAAAAGCAGTATGCATCTCTTGCAAAAACAGAGACTTTGAGGAATAGACAGTCTCCTTTTTGCGGTCAATGCTAAGCCTGTTCCGTATCCAGAGATGTCTGGCTACCCAGTGTTAAAGCAAATGATACTTAAGCAGTGTAATAGTAGTATTTAAAGTAATCCCTTCCACACACAACAGCATCTCAGAGCTCCTTTCCAACCTCATCTGCTCAGGGCTAACCAAGCTGTGAAGAAAGCCTCCTGTGTCACCAATTTTGTCATCTCCTTGGAAAAGGAGGGGACATGGCTTTGGATGGGAGAATTGCTCATGGAAAATGTCCTGGTTTTAGTCCCTGTGCTCTGGTCTCCAGAGCCTGTGAGCTTGAAAGCTCAGCTGTGCGTCTCTAACCAATTATGGGCTGTGTTAACATCGCTGCTTGCTTTTCCAGAGGTAGGTTTCTCAATGGAAAATTGTGAGAAGTGTCAATAAATAATGACACTTTTAAGAGCACCGGGCCAAGGTTTTGTCTTGCCTATGAACATAGTTATATAATGGTTCTTCATCATCTGTGGCCTTTTCTTAACCAAAAGTCAACTTGGAATATGCTGGTAATGCAGGCAGTGGAAGGTAAATGCCTCTTGTTTAGCAGTTGAAAACTCTTGTTTACTTGTAATAAGATTTGTAATGGCACAAAGCATGTGGAGCAGTATTTTGAATGCCTTCTCCAACCACTGCTGGTAAGATACTTTCACCAGCCAGCCTGCCCCTCTACTTAGAGGCTGACTTTTCAATAGAATGATAAATGCCAGTTCACCCCCATACATTTTCTGCATTTGTTTTTTTTGCTATCAATAAGAGAAGAAAATTCCTTTATTCTTTTCTCTCCTCTCCCTCCAGAGAGGTCAGGATTTATCCCTGAATGATTACATGATCTGTTTCATGCTAATTAAATAGAAAGCAAGTAAGAACTATCGTTTATGGAGTCCTTAAGCCCAGAGGTCTTATTTTACATTTCAGAAGGAAATTGAAAACATTATTCCTTAGAGAACTGAGATATAAAAACACTGGGAAATATTCATGTAAGCAGAGCACACAGAAATATCTTTCATTTATGTTCCCATTTGTTAAAACAAAGCGGTACTTTTTTAAGCAAATGATGAAAATTGAATACTTTCCTCACAGTAGGAATATCACTGGTATCAGTCTTATAGCCAGAATGACCATCTGCCCCCTGGCCCTGGAAAACATCCTTTACAATACAGTGGAGTCAGAATTTGTCCCAGGAGGTGACCTGTCTTCTTAAAGCCATTGTAATTTGCTCAGCATTCTTCTTTAAAATAATCATCTAAAGTAGGGTTGGAAAAAAGAACTGTCATTCTTTGAGTATCAACGTTTGATCCACTGTTTTGACTCTTTTAAGCACGTATCATTATGTCTTCCTTAAATACCATACATAGTGAATGAAATGCCTAACCAGTAGTTAAGAACGGCATATTTTTAAATCAATGCTGAACACTAAGTAGTTCAATGGAGTTTTAATAAAAAAACCCCAACAGCTAGCAACCTGGAACCTGCAGCTGCTTCTTCTGCTTCCTCGACGAATTAGGATTAATTTTACAGGCTTTATTACATTACATGATCTCACCCTCTCCGTTCTGCAGGTGGATGAAAACATGCTCACTGAAATGATCTTCCCATGAAGCCACAGAACTCAGTTTGGTGGAGGAAGAATGGGGCATAGGTGGTAAATGTTTCTAGGACTGAATCACCTAGCTCTTGATACTACTGCTAAATTAAATTACAGTTCCTATAGAACCTGCCTGGGGAGAACAATTTTAAAGCAAGGCTTATAGTAAGACAGGTAATCAGTGGAAGGAAACCTTGTGATCAGTCAAAGTACTGCTGGAGAAGATGAATCATGGAGAGATTTTGCCTTGGCTTTGGATACAGTTATAGGTAAAAATCCCCCTCTTAACTAACTAAGGTCTTAGTTGACATATATGAACAAGTGTTTCGGTGAAAGGTGTATGGGGAAGGCAGCAACAACCCATGAATGCTACACGAAATAGCCAAAGCCATTTTTCACAGCGACGGTCATTAAAGAAAGACCGGAAAGTTCCTTTCTCCAGTGGATGGTCTCAGTGAGCTTTGAGATACCAGTGCAGTCACCCATACCATCCCCACAGAGCAAACCAAGGGTGTTTTCAATAATAGCACAGAGTTGAATGAAGCCATTACTGCGAAATTTCACAGAGTTTGGAAAACTAGACCGCGTTAATGTCCTTCCTCCAAATGTGGGAAACACTAGCTCAGCCATACTATCCTCCATGGCACCTTCTTGGAGGATTGTGAACGTACCTATCAAAATCCCCTCAATTTCATGGGTTTTCACTGGCTACTGATACCAATGAAGTGCTTCAGGAATCCTTCCATGCCCAAAGCAGCTGTTTTGCACCTGGTTTTATGGGAAACTGTGAAATGAGATTTTCTCAAGATTTTTGGGGGGTTGAGGGTGGGACGAGACCTGATGAATTTAAAACAACTATATGAAGCTTTATTACTCAAGGAAAATCATACATTCTGGAAGAATTCATTACTAGAAGTCTAATGAATGATCAGGACCTCACATTTTATGTTTTGATCTTTTACTGATTTCCAATAAATATTTTTAATCAGGAAGGCTGACTACAGTGACTAATCTTGGAAAAATCCTTCATACCAAGAGTAAGCCCCAAAAGATTTGCTTTTCTGCAAATAAATAACTCACAGAGAATAAACATAATACTATAAACTGATTTTCAGTTATACAGAATACTGTGCTAAGGCTGCTGGAAATTTTTCCATCAAGATGGAAACTGGATTGTTAGTTGAGCATTTTTATTAGTATCTGCTTTAGTTACATTTCCATTTTCTGTTAGAAAACTGATATTTTTTTGGCTGAAAGTTCTTCCCTCCTCCAGTTCCCAGTGCAAAAATGTCCAACCATTTTCTACGAAACAGGCTTTTGGCTTTCAGGTTTCCAAGAAACAAGGCAAATATATCCACCGTATCCCTTGTCTAAGCCACTTGATTCTACTACGGCACCGGGTAGGCTCACAGCTCTGGAGAACAATAGTGAGCAACGCATGCCAGCAGATATGTGGGAAATTATGTCTCTGCCCCCACAGCTTGCAGTGGGCAGAGGAGAAAGGGAGAGGAAGGAGAAAGAGGAAAGATGTGCATAAGCAGACCTTTAGCGATATTTTATGAGCCCGGTTGTTCTTTCCTGCGTAAGAGCTCCAGTGAGAATATATGCCTTGGGGTGAAGTTTGGAAGAGGATGATATGGGTGAGGTAGGAGGGCAGAACGGTGGAAAATTAATGGTGGAAAGAAGGAAATGTGTGAAGGGGGAGAAAACTGATGGAGAGAGGGGAGCGATCAGAAGAGGGCAGAACCCCCCCAGGTGAGGAGAGCGATGGTAGGTGGTGGGGGACCTGAACAGGTAGGAAGGAGCAGGACAGAGGGGACCCAGCGGTCAGTGTCACTGCAAGCAAGGACAGCAAAGCCTGGAGTTTCAGAGCCGAGGAGGTGGCAGGGGCCCGGCGCCGTGCCTCTTTCTGCGTGGGGGCTCACCCAGTTTTGTGTCCCGGCCAGGTTTCTCTAGGCAGGGAAGGTAGGAACTAGAAGGCTGTGAGTTTTCACCCTCCCCATCCGCTGCTGTGTTGATCCCGGGGTTTTTGCTGCTGTGGCAGATCAGCGAAGGGGTGGCCGGGAGCTCTCAGTGGGGAGCAGAGTGCCGTGTACGGTGTGATTAAACTGGTAGCTGCAGATAAAGTATTTACTGCAGTGGAAAAAGATACACAGATGCATTTCATTCTTCTACTATTAAATCGGTAACAGGCAGCGTGGCTGAGGGAGCCAGGCGATCCTATTACATTTCAAAAGGTAGCTCTAAGGATTCATCTTCCCCACACTCCGCGCTCCCATATGTTGTGTGAATGAGATGGCTTTACTGAAGCTACTATCTGCTATTGGCAAGATGGGTATATTCCAGGAAAGCTATTAAGTGAATCGTCTAAGTCTGATGCCGCTGGTATTTTTCCTCCCTGCTTCCCCCCCCCCCCAAGGCAAACTTTCTTTCTTCTCTCTGGCTGTCTCGTGTATTAGCACACATGAAAATTTTACTGATATGAATTATATAAATCCACCGGAGAGGCTGTTCTGCAGTAGCACAGAACAGGGAGGCTCTATTGTAACAGGCACATCATGGATGAATGAATATAACAGAACAACAGAAAATCATTAACAGTCCACAGGCCAGCTAAGTGTGCTGACCATAATTTATTCATATTTGCTTAGGTTTCTCTTCTCATTCTGACCAGAAAACCTGTTCAGCCATATCATGGATCCCAGGGAGAAATGCACCTTAAAAAATTGATGACAGAAGTGACTTCTCCTTGGCAATCCCCACTGGCTTCGGGAGGGTGACAGACATCTTTTGGTGAATCGCATCCAAGTGGTGTAAGGTGTCACCACCTCTCTGGTAGCAGAAGGTATCACCATTGGTCAGGTAGTCCCCAAACCTCCAGTGATCTCCTTCATTGCCTTCTTCATACTGATACGGCTCAGACACGGTAGAGCAGTGGAGTGAGGAAGAAAAGAGGGTGAGGGGAAGACCCTCACCTGGCAGGTCCTGGGGTGCTTGAAGTCTAGAGGTCAGGGCCCAGATCTTCCACATCCCCTGAAGGAGCACAGGCAGCTTGAGAAGATTTTTGCAAGCAATGGTGGAGGAAAGCCCCATCCCAGGTGGGTGTTTGGACAGGGTGCCCTGGTGCTTGCCCGCACACCCAGCCTGCAGGAGGAGGCAGAAATGCCAGGAATGTTCCTTGGAGCAATGATGAGCCAAGTAACAGAAACACCTGGGTTTAAGCCATCTCCCTGAAACAGCTTATGTGGAAAGGAGCAGTCCCGGCTCTCACCAGCACTCCCTGGTAAGTCATTGAATTGCTCCCCAACTGTCCCCAAATCACGTTCACTCAAACACCACTTAGACGCACCATTAAGGTCTGTTCCTCAATAAACATTTCCCTCTTCGGGAGGAGACAGAGCCCACCCAAGTCTGGCCAGACGGTGAAAATTTGCTCTGTGCTTGGCTGTCTGAGTCAGATACAAGAAACAAATCATTGTGTGCATGAAAGTCCTTTTTGTCTTGTGTGTGGGGGTGGGGGGCCCTGCTGGCATTTCGATGAGCTTTTCTGTTTTCTTGCTGAAGTTCTCATTTATGTGCCATGCTCTGTTGATAAGCTGGGGACACTTCTGAGATGCCTCATATGGAGACAGTCCCATTCATTTGTTGCAGCACGGCCAGACACAAGTAAAGGGCTGCACCCTCGGTCTTTGCAGAAGATCTCTTTCTTGCAAGGGATTTGGGATTTGGTTCCCAATATGACTAAAATAACCAACCCCCTCTTCCCCCGAGAGGAGAGATCAACATAGATCAGTGGGGAAAGGTGGCACTGGCTCACAGAGCTTCATAGGGGAAGGAACCGCATTTCATATTCATGGTCTTTCCACCATATAGGAGGACAGCTGTGACATGTGAGTGATAAACACTTTATTAGTTCTGGGTCATGAAAATCAAAATGCAAACCTACTTTTTCTGAATGTAAAGTGCCTTCCCAGGGACTTTTTGTATTCACGGGTCAGTTCAGTTAGTTGGGTAAGACCACTGAGGAGAACCTGGCTTGTACTTTAGGTGAACATGCTGCCACAAAATCCTTTAAAGTTAACCAGCCTATGGTATGTTCAGCTTTCTAACTGAAAACCCTCCACGTCTGCTGAAAGAAACAAGGGGAGCATATGTGAGGGAAGAACTGAAGTGAAATTTGAGCTAAGTTACTGAGTGGTTTCACGGTCATCTTCCCCTCCGCTGAGGTGGTCAGAGAAGGATGTTAGTGTCAGTGACACTCTCCAGCTCAACCTCTGCTCCTTTCCCTGGACCAAAGCCAAAGGCAGAAAGGGAAAACCAAGAAGGCATCAACGCTACATCTCTGCCAATAGGCATGTAGCTGTGCACAGACAGGAGCCCACGAGACGTGGTGGACAAAGAAGAATACGTGTTGGCAACGAGCGCTCGATTCACATTTTAAACAAAACGCAGCAGGCAAGTTTCCCAATGAGTTCAACATTTGGTCAGGGGATACGAATTCCTATAAACATATTTGTAGTTATGCTAGTGACTAAGTCAACCTCCTCCTCTATCAGCAGGCTAATAGCAGCAGAAGAACAGCCAGCTTGAGCTGTTTTCGGAGCCGCTTTCCCGAATGGAAGGAGAGGGTCCCCCAGAGGGTGCAGGTCAACAGCTGCCTCTGCCGTCGAGGCCAGGATGAGGCCAAGGCAAGGAAATAAGAGATGCCACTGAGACAAAACTTGGACGACTAGGTTGCTTTGGTGATAACTGGCATGTCGGGTCCTAATTGCTTTAGGTGACTGATGACATTATTTGGAGTGGCACAGGTAGTGAGCAGCCTGGTTCTCATGGACTTTGAAATCTGAGCCACGGCACAAAGAGTTGGGCTGTTCTCAGCTGCTGAGCATCTTTTCAGCAAGGCAGTCCTGATTTCCAGGCCCCTTTTGAAAATAGGTCTTGAGAGCCGAGATTAACATTTCCCAAGATATCTAAATAACTTAGGGGCCTATTTTCTGATATTAACATTTCTTAGCAACAGTAGTAGGAGCTTGGATGACAGATTTTTTTGCTTTTGATTAAGAAATTACCTAGGTAAGTCCTCCAAAAAGCCGAGCAGCTATTATTTGAAACTACTTCTGGATTTCCAAGGAGTTCTGCTTCAGTATCTTCTGTGTAGGATCTGTGGTTGTCTGTCCCCAGGGAGCAGGCAACCACCCTTCTTTTCTTGATAGCTACATGGATAAGGTCCCAAATTTTCCTCTCTTAAAGTATGGGGTCATGGTACAGAAGAGGCTGAGAACCACTGGTCTATATTTATAATTTCCTATTTTGTGCCAATCCTGTTACCATTCTCCTAACAGCACTTTTATCTTCCCAGGGGTCTACTTCCTTTGAAATATTTTCTTGGTCTTTTTTTTTCTTCTTCACATTTTTGCACTGACATAATCTGATTGAAAATAAACTTTTTTATTTTGTTTTGTATAAAACTGGCTTTTTTGAAGAAAGATGTTGCTACATTTCCTAGGACCTAATTGTATTTAGGTCTGATTGTTCTTTATTTAAAAACCAAGGCTAAATTCCTGTCCACTGAATAAGAGCAAGTTTTATAAAGAAAGAAAAAAAAAGATTTATAGGATTATGAAAAGAATGAAGCTTATTATATAAGCTTTTTGTAAAATGGAAAGAGGTAATTAACCAATTGGAGTGGGTTTGCATGGCCTATTTATCTATAAGGTATTGTGAACTTTTCAATATGTTTCCCTTATTCATTTCTCATACCCTGCTGAGCCAATAATATTTCCAAAAATACTTAGGCAGAGGGTGAATTCATTGGTGTCCTACTAAATGATAGCTTGCCTATATTTTTATGATCCAGTCACAGTAGGAAAGTTAGCATCATTAAAAAAAAAAAAGATGCTGAAATCTATGTAACTGTTCTCCTGCAATATCTAGGCCAGAGAGTGCAAATCACACGATACAGAAGCCTCGTGGGAGAGTCAGGTGGAGGAGCAGGAAACCAAAGCACAGCAGCAGCGTTGATAATGACAGTCGCTGCAAGGACCTCTGACATCACCAGTCACTCCCAAAAATGCAGTTAATAAATATCTGTGATGAAATAATTGCTGAGTCATGGTATAGATACATCCCCTTTAGCCTCCCTCATCAGGGCAAATGGGAGCCAGCTTCTGCTATGCAGGTTTTGGTGTAAACCAGTTCGCCATTAAGCAGGTTACCATAAATGAATTTGCTGTGAAAGGGTGCTCAGAGATGAATTTTGGCTTCGGTGACTGCATCAGACATTAACTGTGTGGCTGTAGGTGCAGTCAGCTGGCTTGCTACCTAATAACCACAGCAGGATTAGAGGTAGTTAAAAAAAAAGAAAAATCTTTGGAAAATGCCTAGATGGGGAATAAGTATTGATTTTCCATTACAGAGGAATTAATGAGGAGACCGTGATAAACTCTCTTTCTTGCCCACTTGCCATTCAGGCCTGTTCTTTGGGTGAAGAGCCGTCACTTCCAACGCACGGTGGGTCCCTGCCTTTGCTCCTGGTCTCTGTGTGCTGCCCTAACACGAGTGGCTGATGGTGAGAGCAGCGAGCAGACTTAAAATGATTGCAGCCCAAAATACATCCCTTGCATCAGAGACCCTGTGTTGCAAAGGGGATACCACGTTGCTCAATGTCCTTAGTGACTGTCGACTTTTAGAAAGTTGTAGCAATACTCAGCGTTCGAAGGCCTGGGCTGGCAGCTGGACCCAGTGCTGATTTACCCTTCCCATGCGTGGGGATAGGTCTGCCTGTGTCTTTTGTTCTGAATTTCCATTTTTCTCCAGTAGTGTCAGCCACCAGGACACAGCGTGACAGTGTAGCCCGAAGGACAGAGCTGCTTCTGACCCAGGGCTGAGCATTTCTGCTTTTATTTTATTTTATCCAGGAGTGACCCTGTAGGAAGTTAGTATTGAAACCAAGTCATGTCACCGGTCCACTGCCCTCCCCAGTAAGTCCTTCAAGCAGGCTTTGTTTATTCCTCATGGAGGTGCTCACACACACAAGACCATTAAGTTTCAAGATACCAACACTGAAACAACCTTTCCAAAGCATCTGTAGATAGGCCATCCTTTTGTCCTCCTCCCTTCTCCCATGCCTCACCATTGCTGAAGCCTCCAGAGAAACGACACTGTGAAAAATTACGTGGAAAACAAGCAAGGAGCCGTAGACATGGCTTTCACCTGCTGTGAATAGCAGGAGGCTGAAAAGACTTTCTTGATCCTTCTAGGAGGAAAGTCTCATGTGAGCTCTCAAAATAGGATTTTAGCAAGCCAGAGCTGAATTTCATCCCAGCCCCACTCTCTGCTGGAGAAGGAAAAACTTGATATTATTAACGTAAGAGGTGAGGTTAGCTCAGGAATCTGTGCCAGAAGAGGCTGAAATCCCTGCTGTACGTTTTGGAGAGCTGGAGTATGATGGTTACAGGATGGGTTAGATGCCCAATTCTGTGGAGTTTCAGCTGGAACCAAATGGCTAATGTGCCCTTGAAAATCCCAGCCTGCAATTCCTCCCTGCTGCAGTTACAACAGTACAAAGACAATGTGGTAATGTCTGCTGCGTTACAGAATCTCTTTATCTGAAAAAAAAAAAAAGTCCTGTCAGACTAATCAGGG
This sequence comes from Haliaeetus albicilla, assembly GCF_947461875.1. Lineage (NCBI taxonomy): Eukaryota > Metazoa > Chordata > Aves > Accipitriformes > Accipitridae > Haliaeetus > Haliaeetus albicilla. Next base: position 19,332,225 of record NC_091504.1, on the reverse strand, counting down.
AATTAGCAGTATTACAAAAGTGCTCCTCACAAATGCTAAAATGCAGACATGACTCAGATTAATTTTCAGATCAGGAAACTTATCTTTCTAGTGTGCAGCACTAGCCTGTAAGAGAAGTTTCTGGCTTTAATATGGATTTGTTTGGTGGCACTTGGCAGAGAAACAGAGAACTTTTTTTTTTTTTTTTTAAATTATTATTATTTCAAAATCTACTGGAAAGGATTTAGCAGCCTTTTGGAAACATTATATTTTCTCTGTTTTGGGGAGATTTTTGACCTTTCTTAAAGACTTTAATTGTCCAGGATTGTCACATCTGATTTCTTTAAATACCCATAAGAGGAAAAACTCACAAAGCAAACGAAAGGTTAGCGAACTTTGCTTTATTTTGCTCACAATGCGAACTTTCAAACGATTGGAAAATAATTTCCTTCTATTTTGAATGATAGAAGTTAAAGATAGGAATGACCTATTAGATCACTGTGAGCATTTCCTTGACAATGTGGTTCTGTTTCACTAGTCGGAAGAAAGGAACACAAATTTCGGCGGCTGAGCAGTTCCAAGGGCCAGTAGTGGTGTACGGAGACCCTCATCGTGAGGAAGACCTGAGCCAAGTCAGCAGCGACCGGATGCCTTCACCACCCGGCTTCTGTTCGGTGGCCTTATGAAATGAATGAGTTGCGTCTGTCTGATGTAGAGGGACCGGGCATGAATAGCACAAAAAGCACGACTATGACTGCTCCATTTATTGGCCATTTTGGCAGCATGGCTGAATAGCAAATGGATGTGGAAACTCCTCAGAAACTCCCAAACAGGGACCTAGCTATGTGGAGGAACCTGCACTTCCTTCACCCTTTGACATTTTATTATTAACTACTAATTTTGAAATGCATAGTCCATTTGATGAGCACAAAGAGGGCTCGCTTAGCACAACAATCATCTTGTTGGTTAAAAACACCCGTCTATCCTCCAGCACTCACATGGCAAAATTTGTTTTCCACAATGTTTCCTGGGCATAGCTTAGCTGCAGGATAATTTTCTTAATCGTTTTTTTTCTTTCTTTTTTTCCCTAAACCAGTATTACACTAGTAGAATGTATTTCAGATGGCAGGAAAAGACTTGTTCTTGTCCGGTTTGGAAGTAATCATGGAAAAGTCTCTTAGCATATCTCAAAACTGGAACAAATCATTGCTCTGCAGTGTGCAGCTCCTGCCCACTGGCTCTCCAGCAGCTCCTTAGGACAATCTCATTCTGTTGAAGGATTTTCCATGGCCAATCTGCCCTGCAGTTTAAAGGTCCTTAAACAGTATCAGAGGGTTTTCGCTTTCTCTACGTCTCCAGAGGGTGACGGACACAATCACTGCTATTCCAGTTCAAATTTATCCTGAGCCTTCATGGCACTTTACTGACTTTGGCTGAGGCTGGCTCAGTGCTACCGTGTAGCGGGGTGATGTATAAGGCATATATTGCAGGCTGTCAGTCCGATGCGCTCCAGAAGCTCCGATGGCACCTCCTCAGTAAGCTGACTGAGTGTTGGGTATTCAAACACTATTAATGTTCATCTTACAAAGCTGAGCTGTATCCCATAAACACCAGCAGAGACCTATCTCTTCTTCTTATGGATCCAGAATAAAATCCTCCTTCTTTTAGGAGATGGGAGAGGAGTTGGATGCTGTCCCAAGTGTGCCAAGGGTAGGGAGAATTTAGTGGGAGCCAAACTGTCATAACGTACTGGTTACAGCCAAACGCAAGAGTTGCAGAAGCAGCCTTTTCCTTATCAGAGACTTGAGTGTGATATGCAGAGTTTGGATATGTAGTACAGCTGTAGAGGATCACATCCGAAATGCAGTAAGACCTAAGGAGGCTGAGGTTGTTCAGGCATCATTTCGTCACGGGGAATGTCCTGTCGGGTTAAATCCAGACCTGTGGGCCACGCTGCATCTGCAAGCACCGAGGAAAAGAGGAGAAAGTCTGCTGAGGGGTGGGCGAGGAGGAGGGCTGTGTCCAGCTGCGGAACGCTGTCCTTGCTCAAGAGACCTGCCGGGTGGGACACGGGCACGCTGACCCCACACATCCCACTGGTGGCCTCCACCGTGGGGCTTTCTCGGTGGCTATCACTTCGGTGTCACCGCTTGCTCTAAGTGCAGCACTTGCCCGTGCCGTAGGAGACGCAGCTGATGTAGAGCTTTTCCCAGCAGCTTGAAAAGAAAGCTGGTCTCAATGCCTGTCCTGGGTTCTCCTCCCTGGTGGCCAAATCCAGGTCGTGGTTGAAAGAGGAAACAGATCTACATGTGCTGAACCCTGTGAGAACTGCAAGGCTACAGGAATTGAGAAACACAGGGCTGGAAAGTCCAGCCTCCTGCTGTCTCAGGTATCATACCCAATAGTCCCCCACTGATTTTAGAAATGCAGATTTTTTTTTCTCTCTGTCCCCTCTCCCTCTGTCTTTCTTAAGTGTGGCACCAGAGAAATGCATAAAGACACTGTTATAAGGCAGTTAGCCGAGATCTTCCGAGGCTGTGTGTCTTGTGGGGTGTCAGTCCAGATTTGTCCTGGGGCTGGGGAAACATCTCCACATGTTATCTGCTGCATCTGATGGTCTTTGGTGGTAGTTCCCCGTGTTGTGGCGTAAATGCCACACAGATGAAGATTTATTTCCATCTGTATAATGCCTCCTTAAAAGACTCAGGTGGAAGAAACAAGCATAGTGACAGAAAAAACCCTTTTAGCCTGTGCATGCCCATTTATATGCCTGAATAGAAGTGCCCAGTAACTTTTGAGATGCCTTTGGAAACTTTGGCCAAACTATTTCTTAAAAGGCCTTATAAAGAATTCAGTTTGACTTGGAGTTTTCCCAGCATGGTCTTAGCTGCAGAGCATTTAATTCTCTTGAAATAGGTAGAGTTCATTTAGTCCTTTTGCATTTGTGGAATTTTTGCATGTCCTGGAAAAACCCCTCTATTTCCTAGATTTTGAGAATGCTGTTCTCTAATAAAGTTTTGCTATATTTATCTCATTATTTGTATTTTCTCCTTGTTATTCTTTGCCCTGACACAAGTTGTTTTCGGGTGGGTCAGCCCTTTGAGCTCTCTTGCTTTCCCTCTGTTTCTCAGTGTTTCTTTTGAAATGTTATGCAAGAGCACAGATTTCACCTTGGCATTTGGCAGCCCCTTCCCCTCTTATCTTATATTCATGAGCTTTTAGAAATATCCTGCAGGAGTCTTGCCTGACTGCTGGGTGTCTAAGTCTTTTAATAGTTCTGCTAAGTTTAATTTTACTTGATTTTGCTGCTTTGGTTTTATATGCATGCCAGACAGCTCATCCCCTCAAGAATGTCCAGAAGGCATCCTCTGCCATAATAAATAACAGAACTGATAGTTAAAGTATACATATATAAATAATGTTTGCTCTAGTGTGTGAGTTTGCCTTGCAAATATGAAAATGTGACTGAAGGCCTGCACCTCTGCATTCAAATCCTTGCTGTACAGTGAAATGAACTGGAATGTGCTACAGCGATTTTCTTTGATAATGTCTGGCTTATAATTTACTTTTGGCTGAAGCAATCAGTGAGGGAAATCCATTTGAATAGCTTTGTAAGAACGCTTTATTTTTCTGGTGCTGCAGGCTGTAAGTTTCACACTCTGAGACTAAATCCTTTTCGTATCGTCCAGGTCCTGGGGAGAGACATTTATTTAAAAGTAGCTGAAATGAAGCACAGAAACAAACTGTAAGTGATTTTTGGCATTAGAAGCTCAGTGACTGTAAAGCAGTGGCTCAGCTCCATATTTTAATAGGCTTTAACGTATCAATTATAGTGCTGAGTGGTAATTAGGGCTATACAGCAAAATGCAGAGTGACCTCTAAACTGTTCCAAAGTTGTGGGAGCTGGTGGGAAGGGGGATTTGGGAGCAGACTGAATTCTGGTAATCATACCACAGGGTACGAAAGAAAAAAACGTGACTATTAGAAACTGAATTTTGTTCCAGCAATGCAGGCAAGCCTTGCCTACCCTCTGAAGGTGAATTCTCCCCGCAGCATGAAGCTAAGTAAATGGGCTGAGCAGTGGATAACTCTTCGGGGACCACGAGCAACAGCGTGCTCGTCCTACCAGCCTGCACAGCCTCCGCCTGCTCCATTAAATGAAATGCATCTAAAAGCCCTGCACCACTTGACTGTGCTCAGCTGCTCGGGAAGCCTCTAGGGAGGGAGGATGAAAGCTGAGAGCTGGGGAATGCTGCTTCTCATTTCAGCATGGCCTAAAGACACCCCTAAAATTCCATGGTACAAAGGGATGCCCAGCCTCCAGACACGCTCCTTCCACTCTGCACTTAACCAGTGAAACTGCACTGGTTTTGGCTCAGAAAGGGCACTCCAGAATTTTGGAGGACAGGGGCACTGCAGCCCCTTAGTAACAATTATGTTAAGAGCGATACAAACCACAAAATTACAAGTTTTCTTCCCTTGCTGCTTGTTTTCTGCTCAAATTGCCCTCAGTCAGAGTGAAATGTCCAGGGGTACCGTGGATTTTTGGTCGTAGGGATGGCAACCTATATCCACGTGAGAATGCCTGGTCAGTCCTGTAATCCTGAATGAGCCAAGCCCCAAACCTTCTCTTGTTTTCAGGGTGGAGTCAAAGCCACAAAACACTTCTCCCACATTTGTAGCTAGTGATCAATTGTAAGCTAAAGAAATATTTATTTTAAAGCGTAAACTGAGCAGTGTGAAATTTTTGCCCAGGATATTCCTCTTGATGTTACTATTTTGATATGCCTAAGTTCATTGGTATAAATAGGGTGCAGTTGTCATCACATTTAACTAAAAAAAGCCCTCCTCAGTTGACAGCATAGGTATCATAAAGTCACATCACCCCTACTAAGTAATTTTCACCCGAGCCGTATGCAAGCCTCTGAATGACAATTCTGCATTTCTGGCCTTGGCTGGCATATAGTTTAGGAGCAAGGGAAGGCTTTCAGAAGCAAAGATTTGTAGGCTTGACGCAGAGCACCGATGAATCATATACTTGAAAACTTTATCCACCATAGTTGAAAACAAAAATCACATACAAGCCAAAAATGCGAAGTGGGCCCCCTGGATGTGACATGGCTTGGCTCACCTCCAGGAGGCTTCAGCAATCTTCTAGCAGGGTTGGAAACAGGCCAACGAGTGTCCTTCATGAGGGTGGAGGGAATGAAACGTTCACAAGAACTCATTTCTTCATGTTCAGGTCCCACAGAGAGAAATGGCTGTACTATCCTCATGAAGAGCGAGATGAAAGTTTATCCCATTTTAGGAGTCGGTATTGTCTATCCAGCAAAGTACTTATAAGGGCTCCATTACTGTCCTGCCTGAGCGAGTCATAGTCTTTAATGCATTTATTTTTGTGGGTAGGAAGGGCTGATATTGTGCTTCAGACGGTGAAGACATGAATGGGGATGCAGTATTACACCCCACACTGAGAGAATAGATAGTAGTATTGCTAGTCTCAGCAGCACAGTAAGTCAGGAGAAGCTTTGCTTGAGTGTATCTGAGCATAAAAAACTAGAGGAGAGGAGAGTCAGTCTGTATGAGGGTAGGGAGAGCTGCCAAGACTCAACTGGATAAGTAACACGTAGTAAATGCTTAGAGTCACCTTGCCAGACAAATATTTGCCTTTCACTTTGAATGAAGACCAAATCATGTTCTAACTAGCAGGACCAAGAAATTCCACACATTTTAGTAAGTTGAGTGTCCTACAGAAACTCCCATGGTAGGTGTATGAGGGCAGACTTTGAGGGTTTGCTGGACAGACAGATGAGAAAAAAACAACTCAGGAAGATATTTCAGTGTAGGAAAAAAATCAGAGGGAATACTGGAAGCTGGGAACAGGGTGGAAAAAAGCTTTGTAAATGAATGTGGCTAAATACACCACTGTACTTGGTGGATAGTCTTCATATTTAGCAATGGTCAGAGGGGTGGAATCCAGGAGCTGAAGAGGTCAAAGTCTCTGGGGAAACACTGGAGAGGAACTATGTCTCCTCCCTAAATCAGATTAGCTCTGAAAAATATGTTATGAGAAGAATTAAAATCTAGAGTAAAGACCACAGTCCCTGGACATTTCCAGTAATTTCTAACAACCATGTAAACTTCCTTCTCTTGTTCAGTGAACCAAATGCAGGAGACCACAGTAAACAAAGGACAGCAGTAGAGTTGTTATTCTTGTGACAGATGTGACCTTGGTGTCATTATTTAAGGACTACATTTAAGGGCAATATTCATTGTTCTTGGGTCATTTGCTCTGTCTGCTGTAATAGCCTTTTATGACCAATTTTTGGAAATAACTGATTTTATCAGTTGTTACTAGGTGAGTAGCTCTGGTTGAATTTCAGTGCAACTAACTCAGTTTTAATGAAAATATAAAAAATAAAGGAGGAAGGCTAAGATGGGCTAGCTACTTGATCATTGGGCTAAGCTAGAGCAGAATTCAGACACTGGTTGTGACCCCTGTTTAGTGCAGACTTCTGCAGTTTTTTCTTGCTTTAAAATGAGCCAGAAATGACGCCTTCACGATTTCCCTTGGGAAACCTGGGTTCCAGAGCTCTCTGCATTCAGTGGGAATCTTTCCATTGACTTTAATGGCCTTTGGACTAGACCCTATATTTCCGTGGCATTTCTAGGACACGTGTCTGAAATTCACTTGCTTTGCTTGAGCTTTCTCATGCATTGTTCTGGCTAATACATTCACTGCCATAAATACAGCACGTTAAGAAGTTCTCCAGTTTTTAGTCAGTAGGAAACACTGTCTGATAGTCTGCCTAATTTGCCTTTCTAGTTTCATCCTATTACAGCTCTCTATATCCCCTTGAGCCCCCGTGATTCCTCTCCTTTCTAACACCTGTACAATCATGTTTTGTTACCTTGTATCATTGTCGTGGTTTCAGCCCAGCCGGTAACAAAGGACCACGCGGCCGCTCGCTCACTCCTCCCGCCCCCCTCCGGTGGGATGGGGGGAAGACGGAGGAGAGAAAAAAAAAAACCAAACCTGGAACCTCGAGGGTTGAGATAAAGGCAGTTTACTGGAACAACACAAAGAAATTGCAACAACAACAACGGTGCTAATGAAAAAGTATACAAAAAGAGTGATGCACAGTGCAACTGCTCACCACCCGGGACCCGACGCTCTGCCACTTCCCCCACCGAAAAGAAGAGCCCACCCCCCGGCCCGCTCCCCCTTTATATACTGAGCATGATGTCACATGGTATGGAATAGCTCCTTGGCCAGTTCAGGTCAGCTGCCCCGGCTATGCCCCCCACCTCCCAGGTTCCTGTAAAAATTAACTCTATCCCAGCTGAACCCAGGACATTATCCACCCCTTATTCTATACCATCTACATCATGCCCAGATCTTACATTTTCCAATCGACCACTACCACTTCCTTGTCTTATACATATAAGTATATGGACTTGCGTCCGTCCCCGTCGTCCCCCCGCACACACACACACACACACGCGAATGGTATTCCTTTAGCGTATGGGCTATTCCTCTAATGTGTCCATTGATTTTATTTAGTCCATGACTTTGGGGCTCCATCTGTTGTAACAGTTCTTCAGGATAAGAGAGATGGTGTGAGATGGTGGGTTGTTGTATGCTGCCTCTGGAACTTGTGGCTAGTACATTTGGTGCAACTCACGCCCTTGTTCTGCAGGTCGAGGATGTTGATCTTGAGGAAATTGCTGGGTGTCAGTTCAAGTTCTGTCGCTGTTGTACTTGGCTTAGTTTCAAAGTCCATCCCGCAGTCATTTGGGTAATTCTTACAGTAATACCCTTGATATGGCATATAGACACTATAGATACAATGACATGCATTGGCAGGGTATTTAGCAGTTAGGTATCATACAGCCCAATTCACTGGCTATTCTCTCCCAAAATCAAATCTCCCTGAGGTACACATCGAACTTCCCCATCCTTCTGCATCACCCACCAGGTGTACCCAGGTCCCTGAGCAAAAACAACCCCTTGAATGGGTTTGCCTCTGTTTGAGGGAGGACTAACCCAGACTGTCTTTCCTAACATACTCCTCATGCGCACTACAGGGACTTTATCCCCTTCTACAGTATGTGGAAGTCTTGGTTGGGCGGGGCCAGCCCGATTGGCGGATCCTCTAGTATTAACTAACCAGGTGGCTTTTGTTAAATGTGTATCCCAATGTTTGAAAGTCCCACCCCCCATCGCTCTCAATGTAGTTTTCAGCAGTCCGTTGTATCGTTCGATTTTTCCGGAGGCCGGTGCGTGATAAGGGATGTGATATACCCACTCAATGCCGTGTTCTTTGGCCCAGGTATCTACGAGGTTGTTTCGGAAGTGAGTCCCATTGTCCGACTCGATTCTTTCTGGGGTGCCGTGTTGCCATAAAATTTTCTCTTCAAGGCCCAGAATAGTGTTCTGGGCAGTGGCATGGGACACAGGGTATGTTTCCAGCCATCCAGTGGTTGCTTCCACCATTGTAAGCACATGGCACTTGCCTTGGCGTGTTCGTGGGAGTGTGATATAGTCAATCTGCCAGGCCTCCCACTGTTTATATTTCAGCCATCGCCCCCCATGTGACAGGGGTTTTTGCCGCTTGGCTTGCTTAATTGCGGCACATGTTTCACATTCGTGGATGACCTGTGCGATAGTGTCCATGGTCAAGTCCACCCCTCGATCTCGAGCCCATCTATATGTTGCATCTCTCCCCTGATGGCCTGAGGTATCGTGGGCCCACCGAGCCATAAATAGCTCACCCCTACGTTGCCAGTCCAGGTCCACCTGAGACACTTCAATCTTGGCGGCCTGATCTGCCTGCTGATTGTTTTGATGTTCTTCAGTGGCCCGACTCTTGGGTACATGAGCATCTACATGACGTACTTTTACCACTAGCTTCTCTATCCGAACAGCGATATCTTGCCACAGTGCGGCAGCCCAAATGGGTTTACCTCTGCGTTGCCAGTTGCCCTTCTTCCATTGCTGTAGCCACCCCCATAGGGCATTTGCCACCATCCATGAGTCAGTATAGAGATAGAGCACTGGCCACTTTTCTCTTTCAGCAATATCTAATGCTAGCTGGATGGCTTTCACCTCCGCAAACTGACTCGATTCACCTTCTCCTTCAGCAGTTTCTGCAACTAGTCGTGTAGGACTCCATACAGCAGCCTTCCACCTCCGATGTTTTCCCACGATGCGACAGGACCCATCAGTGAACAGGGCATATTGCCTCTCATTTTCTGGCAGTTTATTATACAGCGGGGCCTCTTCAGCCCGTGTCACCTCCTCCTCTGGCAACATTCCAAAGTCTTTGTCTTCTGGCCAGTCCGTGATCACTTCTAAAATTCCTGGGCGACTGGGGTTTCCTATGCGAGCCCGTTGTGTGATCAGTGCAATCCACTTACTCCACGTGGCATCAGTCGCGTGATGTGTAGAGGAAACTTTCCCTTTGAACATCCAGCCCAGCACTGGCAGTCGGGGTGCTAAGAAGAGCTGTGTTTCAGTACCAACCACTTCTGAAGCGGCTCGAACTCCTTCATATGCTGCCAATATCTCTTTTTCAGTTGGAGTATAGCGAGCCTCGGATCCTCGATATCCCCGACTCCAAAACCCCAGGGGTCGGCCTCGGGTCTCTCCAGGTGCTTTCTGCCAAAGGCTCCAGGTAGGGCCATTCTCCCCAGCTGCAGTGTAGAGCACATTTTTAACATCTGGTCCTGTCCGGACTGGCCCAAGAGCTACTGCATGAACAATCTCCCGCTTAATTTGTTCAAAGGCTTGTCGTTGCTCAGGCCCCCATTTAAAATCGTTCTTCTTCCGGGTAACTTGGTAGAGAGGACTTACAATTTGACTGTAATTTGGAATATGCATTCTCCAAAAGCCCACAACACCTAAGAAAGCCTGTGTTTCCTTTTTATTAGTCGGTGAGGACATAGCTGCTATTTTGTTGATCACGTCCGCAGGGATCTGACGACGCCCGTCTTGCCATTTTACTCCTAAGAACTGGATTTCCTGCGCAGGTCCCTTGACCTTACTTTCTTTTATGGCAAAGCCAGCCTTCAAAAGGATTTGGATTATTTTCTTCCCTTTCTCAAAAACTTCTTCTGCCGTGCTGCCCCATATGATGATGTCATCAATATATTGCAGGTGCTCTGGAGCTTCACCTTTTTCTAGTGCAGTCTGGATCAGTCCATGGCAAATAGTGGGGCTGTGTTTCCACCCCTGGGGCAGTCGATTCCAGGTGTACTGGACACCCCTCCAAGTGAAAGCAAACTGTGGCCTGCACTCCGCTGCCAAAGGAATGGAGAAAAATGCATTAGCAATGTCAATTGTGGCATACCACTTAGCTGTCTTTGATTCCAGTTCATATTGAAGCTCTAACATATCTGGCACAGCAGCGCTCAGCGGTGGCGTGACTTCATTCAGCCCACGATAATCTACTGTTAGTCTCCAATCCCCATTAGATTTCCGCACGGGCCATATGGGACTATTAAAGGGTGAGTGAGTCTTGCTGATCACTCCTTGGCTCTCCAGTTGGCAAATCAGCTTATGGATGGGGATCAGGGAGTCTCGGTTGGTGCGATATTGCCGCCGGTGCACCGTCGTGGTAGCAATTGGCACCTGTTGTTCTTCAACCTTCAGCAACCCCACAACCGAAGGGTCCTGGGAGAGACCAGGCAGGGTAGACAGCTGTTCAATCTCCTCCGTCTCCAATGCAGCTATACCAAAGGCCCAACGGTACCCTTTTGGGTCCTTGAAATACCCCCTTCTGAGATAATCTATACCAAGGATGCACGGGGCCTCTGGGCCAGTTGCAATGGGGTGTTTATGCCACTCATTCCCGGTTAGACTCATTTCGGCTTCCAATACGGTTAGCTCTTGGGATCCCCCTGTCACACCAGAGATACAGATGGGTTCTGCCCCTTTATAACTTGATGGCATTAGGGTACATTGTGCACCAGTGTCTACTAGAGCCTTATATTCCTGTGGGTCTGACGTGCCAGGCCATCGAATCCACACTGTCCAGTAGACTCGGTTGTCCCTCTCCTCCACCTGGCTGGAGGCAGGGCCCCTCTAATCCTGGTTAGAATATCTGTTACCCACTTTTTGCACATGTGAATCAGAAGTCCCTTCAAGAGGATCAGAAATGAGATCGGCCCATCTACTGCGCCCGGGGGACTGCTCACGGGAAACTGGAGCAGCAGTTTTCCAAGAAGAATCTTCTTTTCTGGTTGCTTTTTCTCGCAACTCCCGTACCCGTGAATCCAAGACTGAGGTAGGTTTTCCATCCCACTTCCTCATGTCCTCTCCATGGTCACGCAGGTAAAACCACAGGTTAGCCCGTCGTGTGTACTTTCTCTCTCCTCTCTCTTGGGCAGAGGAACGCTTACTCCCAATAACTGCAATGCGGGCCTGTACAGGTGAGGAGGAGGACATATCTACTTTGAATTGCTGGAACTCTCGGGACAATTCCTCTACAGCTGAGACACAGGCCCGTAGGGAGGAAGAGAGACTTCCTTCATATTGCCGGAGTTGGACAGCCAATTCATCCACCGTTTGTCCATAGCCTTCTTTCCAGGACATTACTGCCAATGAGTTGGCATAGGTTGGTGGTGCACTTCGTAGAAACTTCCGCCACATCGGTTGTGTGCATTGGACTTCATCTGGATCTGTGGGTGACTGCGCATTTTCTGGATCATTATAAATCACCTCCAGCACGGCTAATTCCCTCAGGTACTGGATACCTCTCTCCATGGTGGTCCACTTGCCTTGGTGACATGTAACTTCATCCCTGAAAGGGTATCTTTCCTTTACACCTAACAGAAGTCGCCTCCAGAGGCTGAGGACTTGTGTTTTTCTCCCAATCGCCTTGTCGATACCCCCTTCTCTAGACAGAGATCCCAACTGCTTGGCTTCCTTACCCTCTAATTCCACACTACTAGCCCCATTATCCCAGCATCGGAGCAGCCAGGTAACAATGTGCTCACCTGGGTGGCGGCTAAAATCTTTTCGCATGTCACGCAACTCACTCAGGGATAGAGATCGGGTAATTATTTCAGGTTCTGCCTCTTCCTCCTGTTCTCGCGATGACCCTGGTTCATCTTCATCTCTCACTGAGCGAACTGATTTCTTTGTGTGTTTCTTTTTCTGTACAGGGGCGACTGATACTGGCACAGGTTGGTTCTCTGGTTTAGTGGCAGTATCTGTCACCGGGGTAGGGGCAGCCATGGTGCCTGTTGTCATGGTAGGGGCGGCCACGGTGCATGTTGTCGGGGTTGGGGCAGCCACGGTGCATGTTGTCGGGGTTGGGGCAGCCACGGTGCATGTTGTCTTGTTTTCCATCTTTTCCCCCTTTTCCCCCTGGGGGTGCTGCATAGTATCAAGCAGGGTTTGGTAGATACCGGCCAGGGCCCAGCACAGTGTAGTGAGTTGTGTGTCTCTGGGATAGCCACAGCATTTTCCTTTCAAAAATTCTATCACTTCATGAGGGTTCTGCAGTTGTTCGGGAGTGAACTTCCAAGTCACTGGAGGTGAGAAGTTCTCTAGATACCTGCCCACATCCTCCCACACGCCGTGCCACCCATGAATATCCAGCTTTGGGACAGATCTCTGGGTGGTACTCTTAAAGAGCCTCTTTGTAGCCCTAGACAAGACCTGAAACATAGTCAGGAGGCATAGCACTAACAGCACACAGGCTTGCGCATCCCAAGGATATTCAAAATTCTCGAAAACTGTTGTAATTAGTTGGAAAGAGAAAAGGGAGGGGAACGGATGGGGGGAAGTATCCCCCCCTGACTTCCCCATGGGTTGGGTGTAATTACCAATAAAATCCGACAGAAGGTGCCCAAAGTCTGGAAATGATATCACTGCCTCATACAGATAACAGCTTAACCTCATGACCAGTGATGTAATCATTTCACAAGTCGACATTGCCCAGTACAGCAAAATGATAATCCCAATCACTCTCCCAGAGATGAGATACGCAACTACAGGCAATACATAAAGCATATAAGAACTTACAAAACGCCACCATGTAAACAGCTGAATCAACATTGTGACTAACATCTATTTATCTAGTATAAGAAATGCGTATGACAAATTTGTTTCAACACGCTCTGGCCAGATCTGTCGTTATCTCAACCCTTCGTGCCCCACGTTGGGCGCCAAAAAGGACTGTCGTGGTTTCAGCCCAGCCGGTAACAAAGGACCACGCGGCCGCTCGCTCACTCCTCCCGCCCCCCTCCGGTGGGATGGGGGGAAGACGGAGGAGAGAAAAAAAAAAACCAAACCTGGAACCTCGAGGGTTGAGATAAAGGCAGTTTACTGGAACAACACAAAGAAATTGCAACAACAACAACGGTGCTAATGAAAAAGTATACAAAAAGAGTGATGCACAGTGCAACTGCTCACCACCCGGGACCCGACGCTCTGCCACTTCCCCCACCGAAAAGAAGAGCCCACCCCCCGGCCCGCTCCCCCTTTATATACTGAGCATGATGTCACATGGTATGGAATAGCTCCTTGGCCAGTTCAGGTCAGCTGCCCCGGCTATGCCCCCCACCTCCCAGGTTCCTGTAAAAATTAACTCTATCCCAGCTGAACCCAGGACAATCATGTATGTAAACATGGAAAAACTTAATTAAAATGAACAAATATATCAAATTGTTTCACAATATACGATCTAAGTACTTAAGTACCCATCAAAGGCATATCTGAACCACCTGAATAAAGCACTGTTTAGCAACTGTTAATTAAGTGATGTTTATACAATGCTTTGAACATGTAAAATGGTGAGAGTTTCCAAGCGTATCACGAACATTGTTATCACTGTTACACAAAAATCAGGAATGTACTGAACTTCTGTGAATCCCTCCCAATTACCAAAGACTTTGTGAGTTGAAGAGAATCAGCCATGACAAACTAACAGATAGTCTTTCTTCCAGCCGGTTTGTCCTTTTGTCTCCAGAAAATGGTATAAAGTGTAAATTTTTTTGGCCGTCTTGTTTATTTAAGCACATTTGTCAAAGCCTACCGCAGAATGGTTATTCTAGCTTGAAGAAATCCTTCCGGGTCAGAAAGTCCTTTGGATGGCTCAGATCCAACTGCTCTCCCTTCCCATTCCTCCCTTTTAAGTCCTGAAAGTCTGTCAAAGTCTGGGCTGAATTCCTGAAACCAGTTGGAGTGTAGCTCTTCTTTTGTTCCCTGCTGCCAACTGCAGAAAGCTACGTTCACCGTTGTTTGTAGTCACCAGCTTTAAAATCCCTAAGTCCCATTGCTTCCTTTGAATGGCCAGATGCAAAGCAATGCTTTAAACCTAGGAATGACTTTACAGAGCTTTTCACTTGTGGTGTTGGATGGACTGCTGTGCTGTCTCTGATTTCAAGGAAGAATGCCTTAAGCAGCCTGTCTGTTTCTTAAGACTATCAGAGGTAAGGCTAAAACTTGCAAAATAACATCTGGAAAGCCCAGATCATTCTCTAATATAGAAATACTATTTTCATCCTTGAGGTTTGAAGGCTATAAATATAGTTCTATCAGGGTAATTAATTCAGCTTAAAGGGATGTCTTCCGTTTTTGAGGTATATACATTTCTTACAGAACATGGTTTAAATGGAGAACTGCTTCAAGTGCTGTAGGGCTACTAAGGTTTTTTGCACTTGAAGGTACTAGATGTTTGGTTAATTTTTGTCCTCTTACTATTCATCAGTGAATTAAATTACTGTTCTGCTTACAGATAGAAGTACAATCCAGTGCATTAATCATATTGAGATTTTTAAACCTGCACTAGTCTGTTACGACTTGTTCTTCATAAGGCTGGAAAATATTTCTTTCATCAAAATGGCTTAATGCCTATAAACATGTTCTAATTATATTTTCTTGGAATTAATCAAGTTCATTATGTTAAGTTTGGGATCTACATCTGAAGTGAGTCTGAATTGTGAGCGTCTGCCACATTCCCTTCAGACATTAGTGATAAAAATAATGGTGTGGGATTTTCAGAAGTACTCGTTTTTGGCCTAATCCTGTTCCTGTTAAAGTCAGTTGGAGTTTTACCCTTCCTTCAGTGGTGTGGATTTCAGCCAAATCTGAGCACTTCTCAAAACCTTACAGTTTTGGCAAATTTTTCAAACAACCTAAGAAAAAAAGTCTACACAAGATGTCATTTGATTTAGAATAAGCAGTAATTATCCCTGTTTGCTTCCCCCCCACTTTTTCCCTAAAATAGAGGCTTAGTGGGCATTTGGGATGAAAAGTGATTAAACTTCAAGGTAGTCTGCTATCAGAGGTTTGGGGATTTTTGCATGAGAAAGTCCTTCAGAAACCTACAGAATCCCTTCCGGACTCAGAAAGACAATGGGCCTATATAAAGAAGCCCCCCTTGTACAGAAACGAAGACAATCTTTTTGATTAAAAGCCCTCTGAGAGGGTGATCTTTATCTCATTAGTTCAACCACAGTTGTTTCCATTTTGGTTTATTCACAAGGACCAAGTCTTGAGGTCCTTAACTCAGAGTTTGGTCAGGTCAAAGAAAGCTTTTTCCCAAGTAATGGCCCCAGGATGCAGCCTATCACCGATTCCTGATCTTCCTGTTGAAGAGAAATGAAATCATACTTTCAGCACTGTTTAATGTTAAGGATTGTACAAAGGCAAATGGTTGAAAATGAAGGAAGACACTCCTCACCCACCAACCCATCATCAATATTATCAAATTCTGTATTTTAGCAAGACCAACCTTATGACATGGTCAAACAACATCCAGAAGAACGCTATCTACCAATTCAAGTGTTTCTTGCCCTTGGTTCTATTTGGTTTAAGTGTTATGGAGTCAGCGGTGGAAGTGATGCAAGGGGGTGCAATTCTGGGAAGTCAGGGAGCCAAAGAAAATTCATTTCCCACCGACAATTGGGCCTGTCAACGTTTATAAATCTTACTAATTGCAATCCAGTAACACTGAAGGCCCCTAGCTGAGATCAGTGCCTGCCACTGTAGGCAGGTACATGGGGTGGGTTTCCTCTCCCTTCACTGTCTCAGAATTGGCTGTTTATCTGCAGATAGGTGTCTAGACTCTCATTATATTCCATGGAGAGAAATACCTGCCTCCAGAAGCCAACTCACCGTATCTGACCTGTAACTGAGGTGTGGTGAATCACCCTCCGGCTGTTCTTACCTCTCTCCATTGATGACAGAGAAAGCCCAGATGTGTAGACAGCTCTGTGTTAGGCAGCTGAAGTTGAATGAGATGGATCCCACCCAGGCTGCTTACACATCGCTAATTGCATCTCGCAGCGGCAAAAGATCTTGCAGCAATACATATATTTAAAATAGCCAGCTCAGGCACTGCAGGGTGGGCAACATGATGTAGGGGGTGGGTTTGGGGGGGGTTGGCCTGGCTTGAGAAGTTGTTGTTGGAGATCACACTGGGAATGTCCAATGGACCTTCCTCAAAGCCAACATGGCCATGTCACTGTGAGCTATGTAGCTAGCCTAGCTGCGGGGGCTCACCTTGAGAGACCGACCGTTCCTTACAACCATGACGGGGGAGGGCGGGGGGGAGCAAGGGGTGAGGGAAGGACCAAAAAGCTCATGTACGTGAAGGTGACAGTGGCCACGGCATCCAAATCCCTCAGCTCTAACCACCAGAAAAGGCTTTGGCTTTGCCTAAGTGGCAAGACAGTTGCAACCAAACTCAAGAGCTCCCAGGACAAAAACTCTCGTCTTGATCTTTCCAGCACACAGCTTCTAAATGGCTTGGCTGCAAACAACTTACACAGCTGACGCATAATTAAAAAGCCATTTTCATTCATTTCGCAGGCAGCGTACAGATTTCTCAAGTGTCCATTGGTTACAGACTATCACTGATAGACCGTTAAACTTGGCCCTGGGCTTTACTTCTGCGCCTGCCTTTTTGTTAAACACATGCATTTCGAGAACTGTCTGTCAATAATTACAAGGAATTGAGTCTTGGCTCTTTTATTCTGGGAGCTGCCCTGCTGCTGGAAAAAATCTAACAGAAACATACTACTGCAGAGTGTTCAACATTGTGACACTGCTTGGCATGAGAGATAGCTCTTTCTGACAAGTTAAATGCAAATTTTTATTGAAGGTAACAGTAAAATGTGAGATTGGTCTCTGCACTTCACTTATGCAAGAAATTAGGAAGAAAGCTGCCAGCAATTGCTGTTTCAACATTATAAACTTTACAACATGCTGCTGAACCAGAGGAAACCCTTTGATTATTAGAAATCCATGTGGATTGCTGATCACTGGGGAAAAGATATTATTTTTTCCCTCCACAAAGAGACAAATACACACTTCTTTGTGGGGAACTGAAGCAGTAATTATCATAGTTATTGTGATGCGGGAGTGGAGTAAGCCTGGGCCAGTGATCCAAGATTTTAATCAATCAGTGGCAGTACCTTCTGCAGAAGGAATAAAGTTTAAAGGAACAGTCAAAACCCAGGAGTTTGCTAGCTGAACCTGACCCAAAGTCCTTTGAAATCAATGACCATGGGTTGACCTGTGTGCTGGTGTGTGCGGCTGCTCGGTGCAGCTCCAGCACCCGGGTTTCTGCTTGGGTGCTCAGCAAAACCCAGGAATACCTATTCAAAGTCTGCTAGTCTAATGCCTAAACTGTTCATTGCCCCCCTTTATATTACTTTGTATTTTGATGAATATTCATATCTCATCTGGCAGGTCTCCAAATATGATGAGATGAGTCTAGAAAATGGAGACTGTAAATACAGGGTGCGAAATATGGGACTCCTTTTATTCAGCTTCTGGATTGTTAGAAACATTGTTCTGGTTTTTCTTCATAGGCACCAGGAGTTAACAACTTACAGTTTCTTCTATTTTAAGAAAAAGCTCTGATCCTCATGCAATCACTTGTCTCCAGGGAGACCATTTAAGAAAAACAAAATACCAAGAGATGAGGGACAATTCAAAAGAGTTAGAAGCAATGTATTTGTGTTAGAAATATTGATTTGGTTTTTTTGGAATTTAATTTTCTGCTCAGCACTCCAAAGGCCTTAGGTATGGAAAGGTACTCTATTACTCATTTTATCTCTAAAGCTCTCCCCCTCACCACATCCTGTAAAAGCACTCAGGGTGTTGTATGGTAATTAAAAGGTGATATTAATATTTCCTGACATACACTATAAAACATCTCCAATCAGCTTCCTGTAGCTATCACACACATAAGAAAAGAAAAGGAATATAGTATAAACAGAGAAATAAAATGATTGTGAAGGTGGTTCTGTATCAGACTCTGCAAAGATTCCTCTGACTTTCTGCTTTAGTGTCCTTTTTTCTTCCCTATGAAAAGTAAATCATCTTGGTTTTCCTGTCTGCTCTGTCTCTTAGACCAAGACAGCTAAAATCTCCAGATGCTGATGTTTTTCAGGCTTGTTTCCCATTTGGAGCCTCATGGGCACATTACCCTGTCATTCAAAGATTTTCTGTAAGAAAATAGGGGAATTTATTCCTCAGAGTTCCATTTTCTCCAGCCTTTCTGCTGTCCCAACCACTGGCATCTGAGATGCCTGATCTGAAGTGCAGCAGTAATTTTTTGTGCTTCTGTTGTGACTTTTTGTGATCTGGGCTGTAGGCAAGGTGAGCTGCCAGACGTTTACATCACTTGGCCTTCCTGGAAGAGAGAGAGAGAGAGAGAAATGTCTCTCAGAGCAGTGCTCTGTAAAAAGAGCATGGTTATAAAATAAGGTCACAAATCCAAATTGGTAAAACACCCATTCTTGCGCAAAGGTCCTAATGCTGTGTGGGGCAATTGAAAGTGATTTTTGCTGCGGGATTTGACTTTCTGCATTTACTTTGGGTCTTCTGCAAGTCTTACTTGCCTCTTCTCTGATATTTTTCTCCCTACACTGAGTTTGGTATCTGCTGCCCTCTTTTCCCCCAGCCTCTTCCATGGGACCTGCATGACATCTATCTGTCAGCAATTTGCAAGCAGAATGATGCCAAGATTAGAAAAATAACTTCTAGGAAAGACATCTGAGCCTAACAGACCCAAGGACAGGTTTGGTTACAGATACAGGTGCATGCAAACCTGAAACATGCATCTGCATACAGACCCCCCCCCGAGCTGTTGTTTTTGTTCCACACTTCAGGAAATAGTTAAGATCTTGCTTTTATCAGCATGAAGAGACTTTGAAGGAATAGGATATTTAGGAAGGTGGGGATATCATTCAGGGTATTTTATAGACATGAATGTTGTCTCACTGGACTTCACAATATCAAGCCAACCTTTTCGAATGCAGTCCTGTGCTCCAAGCAACACCCATTGAGTTTTAAATTAAAATTCAGGGGGTTAGTTTGAGTCCTGAAATTGTTATAGGATTTTTTACATACCAAGGTTCAAAAGGATGGCCACAGAGATGGATCCACACACCAGTTCAGTGTGAACCTGACAGTGGTTGGTACCAAAAGTTTTGGAGTGATGGGAGGGATCTGAGCGCAGGCTGCCGTTGAGGTTACTTGCCCTCCCTTGCCATTTCCTTGTGGGTTGCGTCTTGATTTCTAGCCATTAGAAACTGGCTTAAGCCTGAAAGAAGGATGCTGAGTAATCACACCATAATTTCCCGTCTTGGTATTATTTTTGACACTCTCTGGATATCCTCAGAAATATTCAACCTCGTTTTTGATACTGTTAAGCCCTCTGTGACTTCCTGCGGTGGTGATTTCCATAAATTCATTGCATCTGGATTTAAGCTATGTTCCCTTTTATTAGTTTTGGATGTGCTGCTTTTCCATTGCGTTGAATGTCACCTTATTCTTCTGTGGCAGCAACAGGGAGAGCAGAGCACCTACTCTTGACTACTGGGAATTTTACAGATATCAGAGATACCCGTGCAGGTTTGTTTCTAATCCTTCCAGTCTCTTTTATTCAGCTAGAGTTTCAGCCATCCCTTGAACATTGTCTTCCCTCCCTTCAGCCTTCCCTGAATCCATCTTTCTTCTGAGCTTAATGCTGCGTATTTGGTTTCTGCTCTGCCATGCTTCATCATGTCAAGCCCGACTCTGTGCTCAGCGACTCAGCAAAGCACTTAGGCCCAGGGTGATCTTTAAACTCAGAACATGCTGAAGTGCTCCACTTAACAGAGATCAGATTATTCATGTGCTTAAAGATAAGCATTTGCTTAAGTACTTTGCTGAATTCAGGCCTAAACACACACATTAAATTCATCAGCTAGGACCCTCGACAAATGTTACCACAAAGGTGTCTATCTCTCTCCGTTGACTATAAAGGGAGTGAGACGACTAGTTTAAACTAGATAGCTAATCTTTAGACAGCTAAAATTAGGTGAGAGGAATCCCACCCTCTATATCTATCTATGGAGTCAGGCACTGATCTCCATTGGGGATCCTCCGTGTTACTGAGAGGCAATTAATGAGAATCAAAAATGGTGATGGGCCCAAAAGGTTGTGGGGAGTGAAATTCTGGCTCCCGCCCTTCAGCAGAACAGCACCAGTTGCAGCAGGTCAGAAATGGTTTTTTCATTCTCAGACCTGAATTCTGCTCTGCAACGACACTGGGTAGTTTTTAAATGATCCCCTGGAAAAGGTGAGATTTTGAAGTCTATTTGCTTTGAAGGCAGCTACATGGCTGTCCTTCTGAAAAATTCCCCAGAAAACTTTCAGCCTTGACCTAGTGGGTCAAAGTTACAGAGATTGAGCTGAAACGTGACTTTAATGTTATCTAAGCTTTTTGTTTCAGTTTTGATCATTAAACTCAGGGTTGCCACATAGTCAGGAGGGATACTGGGTTTCTGCCAGACCCACCAGTGGCAGAAACATATGAGCCATTACATACACAGTAACTCAAGAGTATTTTAAATGCTGATGTGCCTGCAGAGTTGCCATCTCTATAACGTAAAATGCAAGTGAGAGCTGTCAGCTACATACTTAAATGTCCCGGCGTGAAAGAGCATGGTTTTGCGTTGACCAAGATTTGCACCTTGAAATCCAGACTGCGGGTCCAGACCAGCTGATGGAAGGGATGTGCTCAGATTTGTGCTCTCTGGCTACAGGGTGATACACTGCACTCATGAAGCTGCTGAATTGGCGTGTGCTTCTTTTTTTCCTGAAGTGAGAACAAGGGAAATAAAAAACCCCACCGATATCCCAAACCAAGAGATGGTGAGCAATTCCCTATCCGGGTTCTTCATTTTGGCTTGTATCAATTGCCTTGAGAGATTTATTGTATTACCCAATACAATACCCAAGCCCTGATTACCCAATCCTGACTTTACCTAGCACGGTCTGCTTTGCCATGAGCAGAAGAGGCTAATTCGGGTGTAAAGAAAAGGAAATTTCTGAAGAGATTCCCATTCTTCTGCTAAGTTAATCTCTTAAGAGTGACCTATCTCATCAAGCTTCCAAAGCTATGTCACAGCTTTAGGTTGATTCCCTCATCTAGGGCTGCTCACCAGGGTAGGACTATTAGTAGTCTACAGCCAGGCATGCAATCAAAGCCACAGCTTTGCAGCCATGCTGCGAAGGGCCAAAACCAAACACAGAGCTGTTTTACATGGGGACATGCCTGCAAGGTGCAGAGGAGCCAGTGCTTGCTGCATGGCAGTTTCTATCCTAGGCATGCCCTGCTTGCAAAGGCCCGGTCTGTCCTATCTCCATGGAAGTAGGATTCTGAGCGTTTCTTCCTCTTGCAGCATCTAGTCTTGCTGTGTTTGCAAGCCTCAGAGCTCACTGAAGTCAGGGGAAGTAGATAGTCTACTGCTCTGTCTTTGGGAGTTCACCAAATTTTTTTCTTTCTCTCTTCCCCACCCTTCACTCTTTCCCTCCCCTCTGCATGCCTATGTTTCTTTGCATTCGCTTTTCACTTCTGTCCTACTATCTTCCCTTCTCCCACCAAAAGCCCCTGCTCACCAGGCAGGAGCCTTTCCTCTTCTGTGAGCAACGGTGGCATCATGAATCTAGAGATGATGCTCTTCACCCTGCTCATCCTGGACAGAAGGACCTCCCTACATCTTCTTCAACTGGCTACCCACACAAAACAGCGCGACCAGCTTGGATCTGAGATGGTATTTTGACCTCTGATAAAGGTTGCCCTTCCTTTGTGATACTCAGTGTTCCCTTACTACTCGTCACTAATAATAATGGCAATTCTTGGAGTGGAAAGACTTGGGGTTTCCACCATGCAATGGTTCATTTAAAAATAAAAACGAATCAGAAACTCACACTTCTTGAAGCCAAGAACATTATGTTGGCACTGGCGTCTAAGAAGGGAATTAGGGAAGTCTCTCCTGGGCTGGAGTGCTTCCTGGCTGATCTGCAGGATTCCTGCGTATTCCCCACTGGGTCCTGCTCCAGACACAAATGGGGTAATCTGACAGCGGAGGATCAGATCACTCGGTCTGTGCCCTAGCAAAAAAAAGCTTGTGTCCTGAAAATGTATTTGAGGAGCCCACACTGGGCAATACATTGAGGTATTAGGCTGCGCAAGAAATGGAATGTCATAATTACTCAGATTTGAAAAAAAAAAAAAATCAGCAAGGGAAAAATTAAAACCCCTCCTCCCCCACCAAAAAGCATGTCATTTTTTTTAACTGTGCCTCTGAAGTGTTAGTTTGCTTTTGGCATTTTTCCCCTTTATCTAAACCTCTCAAATAAGCCATAATGACAGCATAAGTTGCATGTTACTTCATGTACTGCCTTGCAAAGTGCTGGAATTCCTTAGGTGTCTTAAATTATGGGCTCCTTTACGACAAATGACTTATATTCTGCCTGATATTTACTAATATGCTGCGAACAGCACATTTATTGGATAGAGTTCATATCATTATTTCATAGGCATTCATTAGTCCATGCACAGTTAAAGCCTCACATGTTTTATTGAAAACGGATTTAACAGTCTAATGAACTCTCACATGGGACAAATGCAATGAAAATACTTGTAGATCTGTAAGTCAGAACTGGCAAAACTAACTATATAAAGTAAGGGGGAATCTCTACCAAAGCTTTACCCCTAATTTAAGCTCAAACCTGAATGAAAGAATTTTTGACGTTAAGTTAAAGTTCTTAAAATTTCCTTTAATTTTTCTGCTTGGATCCTTTTTCTGAAATTCATGGAAAAGTCTGACAAAAGCTATTTTCAGCATATTTTCATTGGGTTGGGACCAGAATTTATTAGAAATAATACAAGAAAAAACTAATCTCAGGGAATTTTTCTTCCTGAAAGAAAAAAAGAAATAGATCTGGGGAGTTTCAGTTAAATGACTGTTATTATGGGATCAATTCTCCCCTGGCCTATAATATGTTTTGTCATTGAAACTTTTGGAAACTGGGAAAGCAGGAATATTTCTCTGCTGCAATAGAAGTTTATACCTACTTTGCACATGTCTAAATGAGCACAGGAGGGACACAGTGGTGGGAGTCTGGACTGTGGATCTTGCACAGTCTGGACCACTAAGCTTTTTTGCTGATTCCCAGAGTGAGGAATGATTGCTCTGACATTTTTTCCCTCCTTTCAGTACTGAAATTCTTATGACAAATCCAAAGCTGCTATTTTTGGCAGTCATGAAGAGTATGATTTTTGGTACCTTACTTACAAATGTAATCATTTTTTTTTTTAATTGCCACAACAACTTTATGGTCCTTGGCACTAATAAAATGTTTCAAACGTTAAAAAAGGAGTCTGTAAACTAACAAAGAGGGCCCTTAGCGTAATGTCCTGCTCTCCACAAAAGCATAGTCACACAGAATATTAAGCCCTAAGAGATCATACACTTAACACTTTCACTGATACAAAGCCAAATTCTGCTCTCGTTTGAACTACGTCAGATTTAGGCCAGTGTGCTTGAAAAATACCCCAATCCTGTAGTTTTCATGCCTCTGGGCACTACTTCTAGACGTCTTCTTTTTGAGTTCCATCCTGATTCAGTAACATTGAACGTGATCTTAAATGTATGGAGTTGCCAGCTGTGCCTCTAAGAACATAGGTCATGAAAAGTGCTGTTGTTTTTTCTGGGTCTACATATTTATTTCAAATAAAAGAAACCGATGGGACTTAAGCACACTATTTGAATGGAAGCAATTGCTTATGCACTGTGCTGTGCTGATTTGGGGCTAAATGGGAATCTCAGGAACTTGTCGTTAGTGGGTATTGACATTTTCTGAGGTATTTGTAGGTGAGCTTTTATTAACAGCTCTGTCCTTCAATAGTGGTTAATAAATCACCATTGAATTTGCAGGCACTCAGAATAGATAGGAAGCCAACTGGGCTCTGAAAGATTACTCTTCTGTTTGTTTAGCCACTGGCTCTTTGCTTGTAACCGATAGGTTTAAGAGCTGGGAACGTTGCATTTCCCTGTATGCTTTAGTTGACTTGTTAGAGATAGTTGTTTGTGTTTGATAAAGGAGAGGATCATGAGGGGTTTTTTTTATCTGCAAAAGTAAGGGATGGGAATTCCTCAAGTAGGCAAAGCTGCTGGCTTCTGGCAATGAGTAACTGTTTTGTCTTGGATGCAACCTGAGCTCGTTGGTGCTCTCCCTTCCTTTCACACACATCTTCTTGGGTCTGCTCCAGATCCGCATGATGGCTTAGGGGGAGGCAAACTGTTTCTTCTCTTCACTTGCCTTAGAAGTCTCAAAGCGTGTAAAATGCCCTTGTATATCTGTGAACCCCCAACTGCTTGAAAACATGCTTGCTTGCGCTGGAAAATGTGCAAAATTGCAAATGGAAATGTGCTAAATGCACAAAAAGTGGAAAACATGGGGAAAGTGAAGACCTCTCTGAGGAAGCCACTGCAGCTTAGTGAAGTGTCAAAATGGACCGGGCAAATTTAGGGGCCAAATTTGTGTTCACGTTAGGCAACCACATGAGCAATTGCATGCAGTTTGCTGCAGCAGTAAACAGAGAATAGGTATCTGGGCATAAATAGCTGCGTGGACTAGGGTCCTATGTCTTGACTGCCTGTATGGGGGTTCGTATGTGGATACCTAACAAAAGAAATTGTATGGACAAATTATTACAAGGAGTACCCTTGGCTTTTCTGAAAGTCTGTAGCTAAGCGCACATCACAGGAAGCATTTCAGTTTAAAAATCCCGTTGCAGATGCTGGGATTCTAAGCAACATCTCTCAGCTCTGTTCTTGCAGATTTATATTTATGGTATCTCTTAGCAGAGGTGACCGCAGGCATTCGCATTGGAGTGGATGATACCCAGGGGTGCCATCCAACCTCAACTATTCTCTGATTCTGTGGCCCCACTCTTGGACATTGCCATAGTGTGAGATGGTTTGAATTTGCAAGTTGTCTTCAGTTTGGCTTTTCTGGCTTGCATAGAAGTTATTTTTCATAAGTGTGTAATCTAGAAATAATGATTTGAATGTAATGATTAGAAGTGGGTCAAAGACGCTGGGATGTGAATCGTGCCATGGGAGTGTTTGGAGCTGACACATTAGCTGGTAGCTCCCCAAAGGCTCTTTGAATAAACAGGCAGTAGCTGCAAAAAGATTGATAGTTTGGCAATTGGAGTGGCCAGTGATCAAAAGTTGCCCCCTATCATTATTGGTGGAAAGGAATGGTTTGAGTTATGCTGGGCTGTGTATGCTTTAATTGTAACCTGTCTTAATGAAAAGTAAATGCGTAGTGTGAAAAATGAAATAAAACAGCTTCTTTTCCCTGAGGGTTATACAAAAAAGATTATTTCCCTGTGGAAAGCAGATGTTTAATTGCCCAAGACCAGAAGCAGAATAACACATGGCTGGTCTATCCATGTACGTTACAGCTGCGTGTGCTGCATACTTAACCTGCTGCGTTAGAGCTGATGGCTGCAAACTGGATCTGTTCCTAACGTAACCGTGAACATTATCATACTGTCTGAAAAATCAGACTCACCTGGTACGGTGGGTGGACAGGGAAGGGAATGTAATTCTTGCCATTTTGATTACCTGTATAGAAAGAGCAGGTGTAAGTCTAGTACGATGCCAAAGGTTCCTTCTGTTATCAAGTACAATGCAATAATTGCACTATGTGCACTATGCAGAGCAGTTTCTTGGAACCTCTCTCCCATCCCACCACTGCTTCATGAACCTTTTGTGAGTCTGCCTGGAGGCTGGGGCTCCTCACGCAGCCAGGGCTGCGTTTCAGCTGCACTGAAGCTCTTCCACCAACAGAAACCTCCCGCAGGTTTGCAGGACTGTGGAGCAGTGCTGCCAAACTCCTAAGATGTGTTAAAGCAATGGAAGGAGAAGGAACTTCTTTGAGACAAGTAACGTGGCCAGAGCTCAGAAAATTATACATCGGTTAAAATTCATATTAGCAGTTTGCTCTTGAGTTAATCTGGCAGCTGAGCTGCAATCACTACTGTTATTGTTTGTAATGGTGATGGCAGATAGAGCCAGCATAACACTTATCGAGGCAGGACTTTCATGCCAAACATATTCCCCTTTGATTTCTTTTGTGTCTTGCAGGGCAGGGAAGGGAGGAGAAGGCAGTTCACTCTCGGTGCAGCTGGCAATGACATTACAATAAGCACAGGGACATCTGGGACACTGGGCACCCCGTGCAACTCTTGCAGGGACCAAGCCAGTAAAGATTAACACCTGTTTCCAACAACCATATTCTTAACTAGCAACTTCCTTCCACAAAAGCTAACTTTAATTTTTTCCGCTCTCCTTTTATTTTGCTCCTAGCAGTGCAGAGTTTTGTTGACAACAGAGGCTTGTGTGATGCAGTAATGCGCAACTGGTGTCCCATATGCCCTGGTAAGTCTCTCAAAGGAGCAGACAGACTTGCTTCCCCTTGGAAACTCAGGCAAGGCGAAAGAGCCAGGACACTTTGGATGTCATCATGACATATGGTTTGTGAAATGACATCTCTGAACTTGAGGTCAAACATACAGAGAACTCCCCCAAACCTCCAATTTAGAAAAAAAAAAAAATCTGTTTGATGAATAAGATGGCTATTTTTATTTGAAAATTGTGTCCAGCTTGCTTGGGTCTGAACCTTTGCAAGAGCCTCAGAAAAAGGCAGCAGGAAGAGGAAAAAAAAGGCAAGGGCCTGTGAAAGTCACAAATGAGGGAAAATACGTAATATTCAATTATTTCTGGTTGCAGAGCTTATTTTTATTAATGTAGTCCCAATAGCTGGTTGCCATGATGCAGGGCAGTTGCGAGAGAAGGTGCAGAGTAAGGAGGGGAATAGAATTCAGAGTACTCCAGGGAAGTAGAAGCTTTTTATGGTTTTACAATGTCCAACCTTTTAAAGTCTCTCTCTTTGTGTTGCCTTTGATGGATGGACATGAAACTCCCTGCAGAAGTGAGATGCCGTTGGCTTTGCTCTGGCATGCAGCTTGATAACTGCCCTCCCCAACTCCCCTGGGATTAATAGTTATAATTAATACTGAGATTAATACAAATAACACCAAGCCTGCTAGAGAGCAGTGGATGTTATAAAGAGCATCTCCTTCTGGAGGCACTTGGCAGGGTGGTGGTGGGAAGGAAATGGTGATGGGAAGGGAAAAATTGTCTCAAGAAGCTAATGAGAGCACTGCCCTGCCATGCTTTAATGACATGCACATTGTTTCTGAAACAATAGGATGCTTTGGCTGGCATCCTACTAGACTTATTCCTATGGTTTTTCAATCCTCAGGTGGCATTAATGGCAAGGAAGGCAGCTTCTTCTGGCTTGCCATTAAAGGATGCCATTTCTGTGTAGGTGAGGATCTGGCCATGGGCTTGGAAAATTCATCAAAGCTACCCTGTACACTCATAACTAGCTGGACCTGGAAATGAAGGCAGTGTCAAAGAAGGAAGTTTCAGAAATAATGGACGTTGATGCCTCACTTCCTCAGTGTCCTGCTCCCTCCTAAGATCACTTCTTGTGCCAGCTCAACATCTTGACCATACTCTTTAAGCTCTTGAGTAAGTTGGTCATCTCAGAGATGGCTCAGATCTTTCCTACCCTTTCGTAACGCAGTTTTTCTGTGATACAAAGCAATTCACTGGACTGTGAGGAAGCCCTTCTGAGCTGCAAAGTCCTTGGTGCTTCACAAAAGCCCTCAAATGTGGAGCAGTGATAAAGAAAACATTGCAGAAGTCCTAGCTCACAATAAATGAGATGAGATTACAAGCATGGAGACAACGGGAACCTCACAGCAGAGCTGCCCGTGTCAGTGAGGGATGCTTTCTGCATCTTGCTGTATGTACCCGGTGAGCCAACTTGAGTGAGATGAACAGAGCTCGTGGTCAGTTCAGAGGGCCAAGCCACCTGTGGCTTTCTCAAATCCCCTTTTTCTCCCCCATTTTTCTCTTTTCCAGGCACTCCTCTGTGCTCAGGATTTAGGCCCAGCCCAGGTTTAGAAAATGAACGTTTATGGGTTTATATATTTCCTCGCTGCCTGTGAGTGTTTGGGAGAGAAGTCTTAAAGGCTGTTTTGCAGATACGGTCTATCACCTGACAGTAGTAAATAAAAAAGTGGATATGCCTTAGTTATAAAGTTATATAGTTATATATAAATGTCCCTTTAACAAGAAATGGGTTTTCTGTTGCTGTCTTACACTGCTGCATTGCTGCCCATGGCCCTTTGCTGCTCTGTCTCTCTGCAAGCTTTGGCCGCAGCCAGCAGAGCTCGCAGGGCTTGCCTTTCCCCTACCAGTGCAATATTGCTCTCAATGAAATCAGGACACAGCAATCCCCTTCTGAATGCGACCTTTCCTTTCAGCTTCTCCCTGGTGAATGTACTTGCAAATGGCTCAATTTCCTGCTGGCTCAGTGTAAATTTTTCAGCGTGGGGATTTTTGTCTGGTGTGGCTTTGCAGTGTGAAGCTAACAGGAGTTTATGGCTCAGGAGGGGCAGAAACTCTGCCAGGTTAAACCTTACATGTAGGATTCCACCAAGTGTCAATCACAGTAGCTCTGCGGACCAGAGACTAATTTCTTCTCCTCTTTCCCCATGATGATCGTTGCACCCCATCAGGTGAGCACCTAGAAACCCCAAATGCTTCAGCCCTGTATGTACAGAAAGAACAAATACTTCTGCATGTTGGCGTTCTGTTACTGTTATCAGTGGAGGGTAGTGCAAGGAAATTTTGCTGACAAGCTCTACTCATTGTGCAATTAACTGGCATAGCCTGACACCTTATATTCATTTGCATATGTTTAAATGAATTAGCCAAGTACTAACGCTGAAGCTAGCATGCAGACATTTGTATTTATACAAACACACCCACCTTTGCTAAAAAGGTCATTATTTTCAGCATGGACTTTGTCTCTCTTTCATTTGATTACGCATATCTCCTCATAGAAAGTGTTTTAAATTATTTATAGAATATGCCTAGATCCTTATGATATTTCTAAATGAAGCATAAAATCAAAGTCTCACATATTTTAAAACACACAAGCTCCATTACTGTTTTATAATTGCTAATTAACAGATAAATGTTTCATACTCCCACATTTTTTATCCTCCAGATACAGCAAAACAAACAAATTAACAGAGGAAACCTGAGGACTGCAATATCTGTTTTATGATAAGAGCATTTAGTAACTTAATCCCTACTATGCTCAGCTCTCAAAGACAATGTACTGGTGGTTATACAATACAGAATAATGAACCACTACAGAGGTACATTTGTGTTATTCTCTGGTTAGAGTGGGAACTGAGATTTAGACTGCTTGGGTTTTATTCCTGGGCTTGCTACTAATTTAAATGACTTGTCTAAGGCTATAGAATAATTTCAACAATTTTATAAAAAACTCTCAGATGTGCACCCTAGTGTATCATTGCCTGGGATAGTCATCGTTATTAGACTAACACAGTAATCTAATTCAAAAGTGTAGTATAAAAAATAATGATAATTAGCAATAACACAGGATATCAAATAATCGTCTTCAGGTGACAAATACAGGAAATCTGAGAAGTACTGAGAGGCGAGTGGGACTTCTTCAGTTGCTACTTAGGACTAAATTACCTAATAAAAACAGGATGTGATTGTATGATACTGAGTCATAGATTCGATGTGAGACACTGTGCTGTATTAGAAGATGAAGTAAAAAGGTATTTTGAGTCTCTCTGGCTAGAAGTAAATCTCTTATCTTAAAAACCACATACATTATGGTTTCAGGTATCTGCACTTTTTAACCTGATTCTTGATTATTGCAGAGGAGGTATTTGTTTAGCATGGGTCTCCTCCCAAAGCATCACCATTTAAATTCTCCAGCTTGCAGCAACACACTTTCTATTTTGGCAAGATGAATCTCCTGGTATCTGCATACCTCTCCTGTTCCTTCCTTCCTGTAATTAGGGCTAAATCTGCTCCAGGACCTGTTCTTTTGTAGAAGGCACCATTTTTAGAGCAATACATCATTGGCAAGTCATGACACTAACAGATCCTCGGAGAGGGCTGCCTCTCCAAAGAGATACGCTATCACCTTGATCCCTGCTAGACATCGCTCAGTAAAGAGCTCCATCAGTTGGTGAAGAAGCAGGAATAAACTCATTTTAGCTGTAAGGATGCAGGTGGAACCTGCTTATCAATTAAATAGCCTCAACAAGGTATCTCTATTTTACCTTCTCCTATTTTCCGTCAACATTCCCAGTAACCCTACTCTGATTTTAAGGATTCAAGTTGAGCTGGATGGATAAATAATGTGGTTTTTTTCCCCAGAAATATTTATTGCATGTGAAAATGCATCACTTCTATTTTTGCACTTCCTGTTCCTTTGGTTTCCATGAACATTGGTGTGATAGTTTTGTATTGGCACAAGTGTTTGCAGAATGCAAACATCAGAAGGAGTTGTGTCTGTGACTCCTTTCATGGGACTGAGGAATTGCTTATGTTTACATGGTATGGCTCTTTTTCTCAGTCTAAGCACTTGTCCTTAAAGAGATTTGTGAATTGGTTACTGATCCCAGCCTAGCTGAGCTGCAGATGAGAAGCCAGTGGCTTCAGAAACTGCTGCTTCACAGGCAAGTCTGGTCCCCAAAGCTTGTCTGTCTTTATTCAAGATGAAGATGAGCTGATTGAGATGATGAAAATAAACCACATGACAAAATGGACTCATTCACCAGCACAGTGTAGAATATTGCCCAACAACCAGAAGGCATTAAAAATATTCAAAAGAAAACTGAAGAAACTCAAATAAATAAATGTGAAAAGAGCCACAGGTCTGCTCATCATGTAATAATGTTGTTTTGATGCTTTTCTGTGTTGTTGTGGGGGCAATTCAGAATAGCTAAATGAACATCTTCAGAGGTGGTTGTTTAAGGAGCTCAGTCTGAGTGACAAAATTAGATGCCCAAAGCTAAAGACTGTGAGTGCTGCCAACCTGTTGGCAAATGTGGCCTTATCTTTAGTTACCCTGTACCCTCTTGAGGAAGTGGATGCTGGAAAGTGAAAACATTCTCCCTGTTAGGATGATATTTCCTCTTCTTTCTGGTACTCAGAAGGAAACCTCGTGGATTAACACATTGGTTGTACTGTCAGGATGACTCCCAGACTTTGAATTTTCAGTGTTTCAGATGTTTGCATAGAATGAGAGCTCTTGCTCAAAACTTCCATGTTGCTCTGGCTTTAAAAAAAAAGAAGAAAAAAAAAAGGGAGAGGGTATGTGTGTGTGTGTGTACAAAAGCAAATCAAATCAGGTTTAATCCAAGATTAACATCTGACTTTTGTGTTTCCTCAGATACCAGCAGTTGTTCCCCAGTTTGTCTGGAAGCTGAACTCCAGGACCAAAGCACAGTCTTTCCAGGTGGGAGTGTTGCTGTAGACCTATCCTAGCATGACTACCTGGCTGATAGAAGGCACAAGGTGGTCCCAGTAAGCACTCCTGCACAAAGGGAAATTTTTTCCAACACGTATACCTAGGTTTTGGTAATGTGTGAAATTTAAGGCCTCTGGTCTGTTTCTTATTATAAAAGAGAGGTACAGGAAATATGCTAACTTTGCAAACTCTGTAAGTGCTTAAAGATTCAGGTGCAAAAATGTGTCCCCCTTGTCCACTGCTACCCCAGACAGGATGTCAGTGAGGCCATGTTTCAAATGCCCTAAAAGCAGCAAATATAGAATTCACCATCCAGTTCAATCTTTTTTTTCTTTTTTTTTCTTTTTTTTTTTCTTTCTCTTGGCAATTTCCTTTGAATAAGGGAAAGGAGAGAGATTTGAGGTGCAGTTCCGCAGTCCTCTCTTCTGAGGAGCTGCACTGGTGCTACTGGGAACCACTATGCCAACTGTAGTCATCTGAATGATGCTTTGACTTGGCTCAATAGAGGCGGCTACCTCAGTTCCCTGCCTTTAGGGGATGCATAAATTGTCTTGGTCCTGTGTGCTGCACTTCTGGTCGCTCAGCTAACATAGGCTAAATTAGACAATATGATCGTGTCCCCTCTGATCCTGCCATGTGCCTTGCTGCTCCACCAGCTGTGCTGCCCTGCTGTCTGTCCGTCCGTCCGTCCATCCATCCATCCATCCATCCATCGCAGCAGCCTGAGCCGAGCCGCCCCCACTGGAAACTCCACACTTGTATTGTTCTCAGCTGAGCTCAGAGCATGTTCGGAAGCAACACCCAGAGCCGGGATTTCCTTCATGTCAGCACGTGGAGGGGCTCTCCGCTGACTCACTGGACTGCTCCCAAAAATAGCAGGTTCAGAATAGAAACCTTCATGCCCTTTCTGTTCTGGAGAACAATGTCTTGCACTTTTTTTTCTTCCTAAGTATGAAAAAAGGCCTTTTGGCTTCCAACTTGGCAGGTTTAAGCTGGAGGGGCTCAGTCCAGTGCTCAGAGCACCTGACTGTGTGCTTTAAAAGGAAAGGAGTTAATCACTAGGACTGTTATTTACTCCATTCTCAGCAGGGCTTTCTGGTTTTTATCTGGGGAGACCGAAACTTAAAATGGAAATAGATTCAAGCAAAAACTTCTCTTCCCAGCCTTTTTTTCCCATATTTTTGCAGGGCAGTTACAAGAACAGGGACAGAACCATCAATGAATCCAACAGGAAGGAAAAGGAACATTATTGAAGTGTAGGATCCCTCACACAACTGAAGTGGCCATGGGTTTTTGGAGTGTTTGCTTATCTTCTATTATTATTTATAAAATGTCTAAACATCTGTCAAGCCCATCTCAGAAAGACCAAGAGCCTTCTATGTATAACTAGGTGTCAGCACTCTACAAATGCAGTAGCCAAATCTCTGGGTTGGCAGCTGCTGGTGGTCCCTGTACCAACTCAATTCCTCCTCAGGGAACCACATTAGCAGTGGGACCCCAACTTGTCGGCCCTTCTGTTCCTAGCACCCATCGCTCATGCAGCCTGGGTCCTCTACAAGCTGACAGCACTCTGATTTTGGGAACTGGTCAGCTGGATTTTAGCCACTTACTGTCTGTAAGGGCCTTATCCAAAGTGCATCGCTTCAGCTGAAGACTGACTGGGTTGCTGGGCTAAGCTATGCACTCTCTAAGCATTGGGTAGGCAGCTTAATAATTTCAGAGATAATTTTCCGAGCTTCATTTCTTAAGTCATTCTGAAAATCCAGGTCTTGCAGTCCCATGCTCTTTCCTCAATGGAGGTGGTGACTACCACCCAGCAAACTGAGAGAGTAGAAACCATGCTCCAATAAAAAGCAGTAATGAACACTGGAGAAGGGCATTTTAATGTGTGCCTCCCTGAACAGTAGGAGAGGTGAGATTCAAATGGTCTGCTTTTTAGAGAGAAAATCTCAAATCATCTTCTCTAAAGCATGTGCTGAGCTTTTGAAAGTATTCCCCTTCCCCCTCCTCCCTGCCCGTCTCTACAATAAGTACAATTGTTAGACAAGGCAGGTCTTTGTGCTCCAAATTTAATACATAGTTTTTGACCCATGGAGTGATAAGCTGGAAAATAAATGGCTGGATTTTCCCCGGTGTTGAAGAACGCCTTTCAGATTGACTTGGGAACTTGCCTATTCTCGTCTGCCCACCTGGCTTTTACTTTGATATCCCTAACATTCTCATAACTTTCATTGTCTTCTCATGTCAGTCAAACTTTCTTCACTAAATTACTTTCATTTATACATCCTCTCCTGCTATTTGGTCTCATCATCATCTAAGATTTAAGGTGAAAAAGTTTCTCCCATTTGATGGGGTGGGAGGTGGAAATTACTATGTGAACAGTAAACTACAGGTTACATAAATAATATGTCGTTGTATATCACCCAGTGGAGCCTTAAATCAATTCATTAGTTTGTATAAAGCTTTTGTGTGCTTTTTAACGGCATCATATCCATGCTGATTGCACATTTGCTCTAAGTTCGTTTTTTTTCTTTATGTCGTCAGCTTTCAGGATTCTTATATAGTTACGCTGAGTGTGTTTCTAAAGATTGTTTTTCTTTCTTTAGAGGCTTGGTTATGTTTTTTCCTCCACTTCTCAACACATCCCTAGCCCGAGGTAAAAGCGTGCATTTTGTTCACGGAAGGTAGACACAGGGATATTCTTCACTGTGCAAGGAGTGAAAGGCAAGCTGAGATATGCTGGATTAACGAAAGAGGTACTGAAAAGCAGCTGGTTGATTCATAGCAAGCCATTCACTTGCTTTCATGCTGTTTCATAGCAAAAAAATCTATAAACTGTACTATACAGATAATTTATCGTAATGCCAAGAAGCCTCCTACCCTTTTCATAGGCTAAATTTTCATTTACAGACATGCCAGGAAAGATTGCTTTTTGGTTGAAATTCAGGAGATTAAGGCAACCCACGAGAACCTTGTTTTGGAAGAGGATAGAGTTAGTGGAATAATATTTTTTTTTTACAGTCGTTAGTGAAAAAGCTAAGAAGTTACTAGTTTGAGGAAACAGGGAAGAGAAAGACAACATTTTATTACATTGTCAGTAACTGCCCATGCTAAAATACTGGTCCAGCCTGACTGCAAAGTAAAAACAGATATTGCTTTGATACAATGATCGATTTTATTATTCCAGCTGAGAATTTTCTCTTTAATTTTCATGCAGATCTCTTCTGCTTAGTAAATCAAGAACTGTACAAAGGTCCTTTACAATGTAGACTTGATGTACAAAAATATTAGCCAAGATAATATTCAAACAGTTATGAAACAGTCTTCAAAAGTACTGCTCCGTGTTTCAATCCCTGCAAGAAATCACAACCTTTCAAACAGAGCCAGATTTTAATGATTTTAACGACAGGTGGCTGTTTAAAGTGGAGTGACCAAAAGCCTTGGCTGTGCCTGGACTTTTATTTTAAGTATTTGTGCCATTAAATATTAATATAGGTCAAACAACTGAACCCCCTGAGCAGATGAAATCTGCACAACGAAAACAAACACACTGTATAACATGAGCCAATGTTACCCACAATGTTACTGGATAAATATGCAAATATAGACCCGATTTCCCTGAACGAGTTTTCTTATTGACGTTCTGGGAGAACGAGAAGGAAAATATAAAAATTAAGTAATAGTCATGGCACTGAAACTTTTAAGAGCTGATCCAAGGCTCATTGACTTAAGGGAGCTTTGTCTCTACTACCTTAAAGAGCTTGCAGTGCTGCAAAACCTGAAACACACGCAGTGAAATCACAAAGTGGTGCCGCACAGACAAGGCAATATCACATTTGGCGGCAAATATGTACTTAAGCACATATTGTCACAGGAATTAAAAAGAAAAATGTGGAGCAGATCTGCTTATTTTCTTACTGGGATCTCCTGCATAATTTTACTACAGGCTCCCAATTTTTGCAGAGGTCCTGGCTGCAGCTGGACCCAGCCAGGCAGGCTCTGCCTGTCACCTTTGGAGCCAGGAATTGTGGTTTTGCACCTTGGACAACTGGTGATGACGAGAAATATGGGACATCCTACAAGAACGTGGGAGATGTCCTGGGCCTGGGACCTTGGTGAGGTCCAGGCAAGATGTACTCTCTGTTCAACTCATAGTCAACATTTTGAGGAATACTGATGAAGAGCACGCAATAAAATTGAAAAGAACAAGAAGTACATAGCAAGGATGGAAACTGAGAGTTTCTTGAATTGATTAGTATATATGCAGCCTCAGATGATATTCTGGAGGGGTAGCAGTTGGAAGTCCTTGCCCTTGATCCTTTGATCTCATTTTCCCCAATCTTTGCAGCTGCAGTTAGATTTGTGCATTCAGGAGCAATCTACGTGCTTGAATCATGGTTGCTCTGAGACGTGTAAGCACTTGGAAGTGCTTTGAGTTTGAATTGGATAGGGAAAAAACTTAAAAGAAGCCACAAAAAAACCTATGGCCCAACTTCTGATTCTTGTTATGTCTCAGCAAATTAGGAATAACTTTATTAAAATTATGGCACTGGCATTGCAAAATAATGAGTGAAGTTTCTCCCCCAGTTACAAGATCACTTAAAATAACAGAATTTTTTTGACTTCTTGTTCTAAGGCTTTAAATTATGCTCAGTAATACTTTTTGCTTAATTCAACGTTTTAAGGTTTGCTTAAAAAAAAAGGTGTGAATCCTATCTAATCCTGTGCCTTCAGCAGCTGAAGAGTTAAGAATAATACTGATACTGTGAAACTTAGAAACCTGCACACAGGGAAATGTGGATTCCTATAGCCAGAGTATTCTGATAACACACACAAAAGTGGATGTAAAAGTCCAATTTCAAATTTTAAAAGTGAACAGTTCCATGGCCAAAGCTGCAATTTACCATTTTTTGCGTGAGAAACACACTATTATTCAGCTGAAATCTAGTAAAAATTACTTAAAGTCATTCCCCTTTTAACTCCAATTCGGCTGCAATAAGAGATCATGTTTGGGAGCAAATAATACAGAAGGACATATATTTACTTCAGAGCAGTAGAAACTAGATTTTCAGCTTCCTATGATGCAGTTGTGAAATGTTCTTACCCAGTAAAGAAACAAATTCAAAACCATAGAAATATTTGCTCCAGAAAGAACAGTTCATGTTGCTCAAAATATTTAAAATATTAAGTAGACATATTTCAAATATTAAGCAAAAACATTTACATAGAAAAAGCAATAATTTTTGTTTTGAAAGTAAGTTCTAAAAAAAATTTAAACATCCAAGAGAAGTCCATTGAATCGAAACTTTGTATGTAATTTAATTTTTCTATATAATCTTTCCACCTTCTTGAATTCTATATTTACAGGAGTTTTTCTCATTTCTTGTATTTTGATTAAAATTTTTAATCAGGTTTTCTAATGATGTGCACCATTCTGGAGGCTGCTTCTTCAAATGTAACCCAACCAGTTCAAATACTGACATTAGCAAGCTGGTGTGAATGAGACAATGCAAGCCTGGCTTAAAACCAAGTACTCAGCCCTTCCAAAGCACACTGATTGGAGTCATAACCATCCAGCTAAATTGAAGCTGGTAATTAAAAATATGCAAAATGGTTTGGAAATAATGTGGATCTCTCTGAATGTGGATTTTGAATACGGGTGTCTCTCACATGGGTAAAGTGGATAATTGCCTGCCTATCCTGCTTCTATTCATTGCGAATAATTGAGTTGTTGTCAAACATTTCCAACACTGCCTATCACAATAAATATGAGAAGACAGAGGGGCTCTTTTAATAATCTCATTTTTGTGGCTGAGGAAGCTGTTTCTTTTGTATTTGCCTGGGGAATGACATAGCAACAGGAAATGAGAAAGACAGAAAGAATGGAGAAAGCACTGCAGACTTTGCTTTATGTCTTTATTTTGTATCACTACATTGCATACGAGACTCCAGTCCTACACCTGTGTTTCTCCAGGGCCTTCTTTTGTGCAAAACCCCGTGGCTTGTTCATCATTGGAGCAGTAGCCTGAGCCCGGTGGATGGAGACAGTGGGGTAGGGACCAGGGATGCCAAATATACATGGGGAGCTTTGCACAGGTCCCCAACTAAGGCACCTGTAAACCACAGGGTATTTGCCAAGGAAGCTGGTTATGTTTGGGTAATGATTGAACAAACGCCTACACAGTGCTCTCAGGCTGCAAAATTTCACCGCTGTGACTGAAAGCCCATCAGAGCGCAAAGAAAGATTGCTTGTACGTGACAAACGGAGCCTGGCTGCATGGAGGTGGGTGTTGCTACCTCCAAAGAAGCTCCGGTGCTGCTGTGGGCTTTGCTCTAGTACTTGGGTCCTGCAGAAGGACTGAGGTGACATTTTTCATTGCAGTGGCTCCAGCGATGGCCGCTCTCTTACAGACCGCCATGGCTTTGCTTCTCCAACAGCCTGTCCCATAAGACGTCCCTTTGCAGGTCCTTCCACCGCTGGGTTACTTCAGCACCATTTCCTAAGCCCCATTTCCCCACACTGTCACAGCTCTCCATATGATACTGCAATTTGCTTTTCCTCATCTTTTTGTTTTTTTCCTCCCTCTGACAGGTGAATTCCTAACTGGCTTCAGCAGCTCTTTGAATTTTCCTTTGCAGTGCTGCTTTGGGTTGGGGGTTATCGTGTTTTGCAGGCTTGGACTTTTGCAGAGACATGCAGATGATGTAGGTTGGGTGGCAGGAGCATTTAAAGGGCGACAGTGATGCTCCCAGAGGTTTGAAGAAGACAGGTGTATTCTTTTGCATCTGTTGGAGGCAACCACAGCGTGGGTGGAAACAACCTGATGCCTTGAAACAGCCGCAGCAGGTAGTGGGTAGTGCCTGCTCTTTCCTGTGTGCTCCCCAGAGAAACCCTGATATCCCCTCCTCCCCTCTTTCTTATCTCACGTTTGAATTTTAGTTTTGCTCTGAAGTGTCTGTGCTCCAGCCTCTCAGTCTCTTTCATATGATTTCTTAAACAATAATGCAGGCTGAGCCTGAGAAACAGCCCCAGAAAGAATCAGTCTCACATATCCATCCTCAGATTTTCCTGAGGAACAGGATCCTGCCTGGAATATATCTGGACACACGGTGATGAGTTTCACAAAAATTCCCTTTCACTGTTAGGATCTTGACACTTCTGCTCACATTTTAATATAATGGAGCGATTAACCCAGAGATACTGCAGCAGCAATCTGTTGCGTGTTGCAGCAACCAGAGCAAACCTTTGATATCTGGGAGCTGATTCAGCCGTCGCCTTCAAAGGGCTTTTGCCATCAGGCAAGCTTTTGGTACAGTAATAATGCAGCAGTCTGAGGGCCCAGAGATGGTTTTTTTTTCTGTGCAGCATCACTTTTGTAGAGAATAAGATGCACTTGGGACCTATTACAGTCCCTGGCAATTAGACAGAGTGCAGCATCTCCAAAATGCCGTTGTCCATGCAAATTAATGAATCCTGTACCCCTGAGACAAGTGCTGTTCCTCGTGGTTTGATGGCAGTGGTTAACAACGGGCAGTGCAGGCAGCCCTAGCTGAGTGCGTTAGCAGCCCGGGGCTGCTGGAGAGAGGAAGGACGGGCTGAGGCCACCTTTTACCTGGGCAACTCAATTCCTGGAGGCCAAGTGACTTCCAGAGGCCACACAGCAAGTGCGTGGCACTGTCAGCCCTGGGGTTCAACCAACAGGCCACAATATCTCTTTCCATACTGTAATTGTTAGTGCATTTTAATAAATTCCTCCAGCGACATGTGCCATATAAAAAGTGTAAGTCAAACAAACCGGAAAGCAGAGCAGCTTTGCACTGTCATTTATATTGGAAGAGTAGGCATGTTAAATCCCTTTTTCCACAAATCCCTTTCAATAAATCAGTTTTGGAGCAATGCAGCTGGTTGTCAGGTGCTTTAACAGTGCTGTACTTTTCAATGACTCTCTGTACTTAGAGACGTTCTTGAAAGTTATGCTAAAATAGACCGAGCAGTTTTGGAAAAAAGACGTGTGTATCCAAATAGCTGGAGTGAAAGAGTTCATTCTATGTATTGGGGAAAAGCACAGCAGGCAAAGGGTGGCCTAAATTATAGGCCAGGTAATTTCAAAATGTTCTTGGCTTGCTCCACAAACAGGTGTAAATCTGCTGGATGCATTAGAAGCGAGTGCAATTCAGATGCCAAGTGAGAGCCTTTGAGAAGCCCTGGGTGAGACACGGGAGGAAAGCCTGGCTCCTGCTCATTAAAATAACTGTGCTTGGGAGCTTGCGGGCTACACCTGCTCTGTAGGAGTACTGGCAATGCTTTCTGCAGGGCACAGGTTGTGCACCGTCTTTTGAGAGCAGGTATAATGCTCAGAGGCACCCCCCAAAATGATCGTACGCACGAGGTGTCCCAGATAGTGCCGAGGGCACTGGCAGAGATTTGTATCACTGAGTAAAAGCACTACGAGGAAAGCATGAAACGGAGGTGATGAGAAAATCGGGCAGCTCAGTGTTGTCAAAAATACCTTTCACTGGCTCTGTTCTAACGAATAACCCATCGTGGCTGCTGAGCTGGAAGGCTCCATTCCTTTCCACTGCCCTCATTCCCCTTAGTTTTGCGGGGTTTATCTTTTCGCATGGTAGAGCAGAGTCCCAGGGTTTTAATTTGGCTACAAATTATGTGGGAACATTATCAGCCCCTGTTAATACCCTTCAGGGCAAAATACCTTGGTTTCCGATTCATTTCCAAGGCTCTCCAACTTAGCTTAGAGGTGTTTGAGCAAGGGGAGGAAGGAGCCAAAGCACCCCAGCTAAACCTTGCAGGATTTTGGTAAACTTCTGTTTTCTTTTCTCATTTTTGAACCTTAAAGATCTACGTTGCATTTAGTCACGTAACTACACAAATTAAAAACTCAACTTGGCAAAAACTGCCCCAGAGTCCTTTATTGGCGTCTTTCCTGGAATGCCAGCTGTTCGAGCGAAGCAGAGAGGCCAGGCTTT
This sequence comes from Haliaeetus albicilla, assembly GCF_947461875.1. Lineage (NCBI taxonomy): Eukaryota > Metazoa > Chordata > Aves > Accipitriformes > Accipitridae > Haliaeetus > Haliaeetus albicilla. Next base: position 19,291,511 of record NC_091504.1, on the reverse strand, counting down.
GCTGATTTCCCTAGCCTTGCAGATACCTGCTCCAGATTTGTTTTTTGAAGAAATAATTTAGCATACAGGTGGGTTTTGGGTTGAAAGTCACTGTTTTTCTGTAGATTGCCAAGACTGATGCGACATCGGGTTTGGATCCAACTGCTAGCATCAGGGAACTGAACTCCGGTTTTAGCAAAGGATGCGGTTTGAAGTCCATCTTTGAATCAACTTGCAGGTATTTTTGGGACAGCAATAAAATCAAGAACTGTTTTCCTCTGAACTGCAGTTCAAATGAAATAAGTTCCATAGCATGAATGGTGATTAGCAGAACTGATTTTATTATGACAAAAAACCCAGCAATGAAAATGCCAACATCAAAGCCTGTGAACATTTTCTAGGTTTGCATGTTGGAAGATACACATATTTTTAAATGTTAGACGTTTAAAGGTTTTGCAGATTCCTGATGTACAGCAGAACACAGTAAATCACTTTGGATTCATGGGGTCACACTCCCCATAATGCCACTATACATTAATTAGCTGCGTAACAGATACCTCTGCCTGAAAATTGTATTTTTGTTTCCCTATAGTGCACTTAGAATTACTGGGGCATGTTGATTGATTCCCATTACTGAAAGCTTCTATCACACAACATGTATGCAAGAAAATCAGCCCTAATTGAGAGAGAGGAGGTTAATGGGGGGACCATGAGAGATAAGAGTGATAAATTGAAAGAGGGGAGGTTCCAACTAACAAAAGAATTAAAAAAAAATAAAAATCACCATGAGACCTGTCCACATCAGAAGAAGTTTCCCAGTGAGGCTGCATTTGGAGGGTTGGGCTGGACAGATCCTTGGGCCATCTGGGCTGTATTCAGTGTTGTCCCTGCTCTGAGCAGGAGGCTGGACCAGAAATCTCCTGAAGTCTCTTCCAATCTGAACTGTTCTGTGCTTCTGTGAGAAATTGCCAGTAGCTGGCTTTTGCCATTTAAAAACAAATGGACAGGTTTCCAGGTTTCTATTACCAGGAGTTCAGCTTTTCAATACAAATAGCCATTTTTTTGCGGAAGGTTTGGGAGCTAAAGTCTTCAACAGGTGACCCTGACTGTATTCCTACACACCTCTCCACAGCTCTGCATGAGCGCTGTATTTACTGCTCCTTCTTGGCCATGATCTGGCATATCAGCAGCAGCACATCCACAGTGATGTGGGAGGCTGTTGCTATTACATGTAGCAACATTAAGGGTTTTTTTCCTCCAACGGCATGTTTACACTGACAGATAGGTACTTCTCGAAACCAGTAGCTCAATCCTTACTATCAAACTTGTACCAAGGAGCGACTTAGTTCCAGTCTGGAACTCAAAATTTCTGGAGCACTTAATAGTTGTGCACCTAATGGAAAGTTCATGAGTTTCTGCAAGCAACTTGTTCTCAACCACCCATCTCAAGCCTCCACTCCCTTGAAGTGAAGGGGGAACCAATGCAGATGCTGCGTTGACTCCCATCAACATGCACAAGACGTGGCTTTTCCAGCAGTTGCTGCTGAGCCATGAAGTAACCACTCAAATCCTCTCCCCATTTTCTTCTGTTCTCTGCTCGGTTTTTCACTCTAAATTAAAAGTGCTGATGGGCTGCCTTTGGCAGAACAATAGGCAAGCAACACAGGTTGCAATCTGAAAATTTGTTTCTGATCACCACTGCCATAATTTTATTGTTGCTGTTGAATGAGAATGTGGGTAAATTCCAGCAGGGAATGTACAATCTACCTCTGTGTTAGTAATTACTGATTTGATTTCCAGGTGTCCTACAGCCGAGTACTGTAGTTTCATATTGATATAAAATTTTCAGCTTTCCTTGTGAGTTAATTATGTAAAATACGTACAAGAAATCAGCCATGAAAACCATGGAAACTCCCAGGTCTTCGTTTCTTCTCTTTTTTCAAAACTCTGTTGAAATGGTGGGGTTGGGTAGACATGGCTAGGACAGGACCGAGGACTTTGTGCAAACTGAAGTCAACATATAAAGAAAAAAACCAGGTTAGTTAGCAAGACCTTGGTTCTGATTGCCACAATACAAAGTGTTGGGGAAAGGGAGATGCACAAGTTCCAGTCTCTTATGAAAAAGCCCTGTGCCACACACTAGCAGAACTGATAGTGGTGAGGGCATTTACTGCCAGTCGACAAGGATGGCCAGGCTGAAGGCACAGCCATTGCCCTCATGCACTTATTCAGAAAGGCTTTGGCATAATAGCTTTTAAAAGGAGGAAAAATTCTGTTGATCCAGACCAAGGAAATGCTTTGCAGTGCTTGCTGTCTATGCCTCACAGATATGAATCCTTCTTTCAATATGTAGCACTGTCAGCACAACCAAAATGGCAAGAAGATACCATGAGAAGTACACAGCAAAATGGTATGAAATTGTTTTTTTATACCTCAGGATGCTTCTTTCCGCTGAATCTATCTACTACTTTTAAAGTGGCCCTATGCTTTTAATGAATACTTTCTTGCTTTGGGGGCTGCTCTGGATAGATAGAAAGGCAGGTAAGGATTAAACAGAAGGAAGTCCTTGATGTTGGTGAAAATGAAGGCTTTCGAATCTGAAATTCACTTGAGCAGCCTGGTGCAGCCAAAGGGATGTACCAAGTCCCCCTCCTAATACTATGTCAACGAGAGCCTAAAAATCAAAAAGGTGACCCATCCCACGGGCACTTTAGGCAGCCCACTGCAAACAGAGACTAGCTAGGACATGCAGCAGTGACATACAGCCAAAAAGTAGCTGGTCCCTGCAGAGCCCTAGTGCTGTCCCAGATAAAAACCCAAGCCAGGTTTCTCCCCGAGCGTCTGCTCTGCTCCGCTGCCACCCCCTATGGCTCCAGCAGAAGTGCTGCTCTCTGAGGCCAGCTTTGTGTTGTGTTTGGCACGCAATAAGGCCCTGAAAATAATCTCTTGTATTAGCTGAAACCCTCTCGTGCCAACTTCGTGATCCCTCTGACATATTTGCTGCCAGCTTTTGGTGTCAGCGTGTTGGCCCGTGTCTCAAAGCAGTTACATTTTTAACGCTGCACAATGCGTACCTTCTCTCTGTGCGTCCCTCCTCACTGTGCGTCCCTTTCTTGTGGATGAGCAGGACTTGGGGAATTTGGCTGGATCAACGCTTTCCCCAGTAAAGACTGGGGACTGATGGAGAAAATGATCAGTTATCCCCCACAGTGTGTACCAAAATGGCATGTGGTAAGTCTCATTCTGATTTCTAAAATGCTGGATAACAGCCATGGTCTCTGCTCCTCCAGCCCCATACAAACTCTTGGGGACTGTCAGTTCTCCAAGGCCTTATTTGAACAATTCACTGAAGAATTGGAAGGGATAAGGTGATCTAAAAACACAGTAAAATTCTCCAAAAAACCCGGGAAGGTTATTGTTATTTTTCACCATATTAAGAAATAACTCCACTCGATAGAAAAATAGTATCAAAACGTTGAAGGGAACTGAACAGCCACCCTTACAAAAATAAGCTTATAATCCTAATCAGCTGAGGATACCTTGAAGTAAAACCTGAGTAGGTGTAGGAAAGCAAAAGGTTTAATGTCCTCCTGTAATCTTCTTCTCCCAGGGGCCAATTTTCACTCCATCTTTAGAGAAGCCAGATGTTTTGCCTAGGTGGTTTTACTGGGCATTAACAGAGAACCAGGCAGGAATCCTGTCCCTGGTGTGGACCAGCAAAAAAGGCCCTTTAGTTGGTGGGAGGTAGAAACTTGTTTCAGTGCTGTGATGGAGAGCAGTTGCAAGGCAGTTATTGAAACCAATCTTTGCTTTGACCTGCAGAGCTTTAGTGGCCACAGGGCTGAGTCGAGTGGTACCAGCCATCAGCGTGCCAGATAGCCTGGGACCCTGAGGTATAGAGATGATTGCCAAAAAACCCAAGCTTTGTAATAACAAGAGCAAAATTGAAAGCAACAAAAGGATGAAAGCATTGCAAAGGAGAAAAATAGAAGATGGCCACAGCTATGGCACAAAATCGTGAGGAGCATCAGTGACTGGGGAGGACTGTCCAGACAGCATTGGACATGCACCTGCAGAGAAACCCAAGCCATTCATCAACTGGAAAATGAAATAGCATCCCTGTTTTTCTTTAGCTCAGCCTGCTTTCCTATATTTGAACCCATCACTGAATATTTTGCTACAATGGATTAAATATCTCAGGTGGCATTTCACTGATACAACGAAAACAGCAAAAGATGTACAGTGCTGGAAAAATTCTTCTGACTCAGCATCTCAGCTGTTCTTCATAGTGTTGGTGTTTTTCTACCAAATACCATTTGGTCTCCTGAATTAAGAGATCAATCTTAATTTTGTCCACAGATGGGGAAGGTTTGCTATTTCCATTTTATCTACATGCACAAAATAAAAGCAAACTGTAATTTATTTTTTGTGGACAAAATGAGTTTGGGTTCTTTCACTTTTCTTTTGGCATTTTTTCCTGTTGACAGCATGATTTGCACAAAATTACATTCTGTTGATAAAAATGTGCTGAAATGTCTTTCAGTTTCATTGACTGAATGATTTGCAGTAAGAGGTTTGACAAAATGCATGTTGTCGACAGAATGAAATGGGGTGGGTGGAAGGAAGAATACACTTCAGACATATGGAGTGAGCAGTTATACACTTACACGGTTTCTTAAAAACTCTGCTCAGAGACTATTAGAAAGGATTTTGTGGGATTCAGAGAAGACAATAGTTACTTTGGAAAATCTCATTCTCACAGATACATCTGGCAGTGGGGAAAGGCATAAAGAAAGCTAATGGGTGCAGAATTTGGCCAGAGATCATTGCAAGTGCTGTTATACTTCTTCAGATGTCTTTCTATCCAAATAAATTTCCTCCATTAAGTTTACAGATTTCCTCATTCAGCTTTTAAGGGAATACTTGTACTGGAAATGAATGAGACAGGGAAAAGAAGTATGTTAAAATTTATGAAAACATCTGTTGGAAGTTCTGAGAAAGATGCTTTTGTTTTAATCATCTAAGCAAGATTGATGGGTTTTATCAGAGCTAAGTACCAAAGAGTCCCAAATGGGCTCTTTATCCCAAAGGCGAAGCACTTAAGCATATGCCTAATTTTAAGCACGTGAATAATGACCTCATTGACTCCAGTGGAAAACTCAAGTGCTACAAGCTGAGTATCTTGGATTCCAAGATACTTTGGATTAGCGTTAAAATCATGACCAAATTGTACCAAAAAAATAATCTTGAGTGTAACCTTACAAAAATATTATAGTTAGGACCAAGTGTTTTTGGTAAAATAAATCACATTAGGTATATGCAGCTAGTTTTGATATGGTCAAATACATTAGGATAGAAAGACACTTACTGATAAAACAAGATAAATATTCATTTATTCAAGGAGATTTGCTTGATAAGCCTTAGGTGTGGTAACACAGAGAGGATCAACCTGGTGGGTAAGCGAAAATCTGTTGTCTGTGGTGATATTGCTTCATTTTATCCAAAATTGTTCGTTACACAATATATTTACTGCTTTAAGTCAATTCTGAAAAGAACTTTAACACTTTTTTTTTTCTTAGCTGTTTTCTCACAGCAGCATCCTTTTGTTGAGCACCAAGTCTGGCTGTCAGTCAGAGAGGAGGAGGAAGAACAAGAGTCAGACCTGTGCTCTCTTTCAAAAGTGATTCTGTAGGTGTGGTAATGAGCTGTGGCTTCTTCTGGGAAATTTGGTTTGTGAATTAAATTGTTGGTGCTAAGTTTCCATTGCAATGTCCAGCTCAATTTTCTTTAAAGGGCGCTATGGGTATCAGAATATGGTGACAAACTACCTTAAACCACTATTCCAGACCATTATTCTCATTTCAGGATGTAAATGCTTTGATTCCACCCCCACACTAAGAAACCCCACTGGCAGAAGCTGGATCAGGGAAATAAACAATAACACCTCATGTGCATATACTCAGTTCATTTCACCCTGCTGTCAAAACCGATTGCATATTTCTATTCAAACAACAAATGTATCAAAACAAAGGTAACGCCTGTGCAAAATGCTGCTTACACAGGGACAAGCTCCTTGTGGCTGGATGTGCTGGGGCACTGCAGAAACTGAGGAGCAAAGTTTCCAGTGGTGGATAGGCTGGAGGAGAGAGGGAGTCCAGCATGCACCTCAAATTAGAGTAGACTTTGGATTACTCTGATCTTTGGGCTCCTAAAAGAGCTGATTTTTAGGCGTCCCAGCCTGACATAGAATTTAACCTGGAAGCTGGGGGAATGAGCTAAGGAAGGACCAGACCTGTAAGCTAAGAGCATCTTCATGGCACCTATCATCTCTTCTCTTCTGATGAGACCAATGTTCATGATCTTTTCAGACAGGCATTAGCCAGGTGACCAAATGCTATCGTGCTTGACTCATTCCATACTTGCACCTGGTGGCTATTGATTCCTATTTTTGGAAAGCCTTAATATACATTGCACACTCCCCTTTTGAATGGAAATGCTGTTTAATGGCATTTAACAGTGCAGGAGTCACAGCTGCAAAACAAAATGTTTTACAGAAATTTTGGAAATTGCTTTTTTTGGCCATGAAAAAGCTTTTTCTATTTTGCTTGAATGATATAACCATTTTTTTAGCTCTTAAGCAGTAATTGTCATCCAACTAACCAAGAGCTGTAAGTGCAGACTTGTCTTCAGGCTTAGGATGGGATGGTGTTTTATGTTACGATGTACATACATCTTCCTGCTGAAATCTGCGTGTGCTTATGGCTGGCCCTACATATTGGGCAAAAGTGGGTGTCTGTCTCAGGAAAACAACAGTCCAGGTAGATTGCTGTCCATGAACTCATAAAGAAGTCAGCTGGAGGGAGGATGCAATGCAGATCCCATTGTCAAATACATTTTCTAGAAGGAAATTTGCATGGCAAAAAAATGATACACACAAAAGTTGGATTTTCCAAAGCCATGGAAAAAAAACCCGGGAGTAATAGAACTGAAGAGAAATGGAGAACTTAGGTCAAATTCCTTCAAAGCATATAAGCTATAAGCTGACAAAAGAAGTCCATCAAAGCAAAATTTACACTTCAATTTAAAACAGAGCCAGGCAGATTTTGCTGGAAGAGGGAGAATGCTGGGGTACAGTAACTGAGCACAGAGCTAGAGCTTACCTAACCATAGAAGAGGATAGAGTCTGTCAGAGCATTTTCTAATTCTGTTTCTATTATCTGAGAGTAGAGCAGATGACAAATCTGTTAGTTCAGAGTGTTGACACAATACACTTTTATCACTTTTTGTCAACAGAACATAATTGTGTTCAGATTACTCCGTCACAGGGGAATAGCCATAAGATCATGCTGTCCATAAAAATAAATGTCATGTTCTATTTCTGGGAAAACAAGAGGGAAATAGGAAAAGCAATGCAAGAAAAGAAAAACCTTGAACAAAGTCTGTTCTTTGGACAGAGTTTTAGTTATACAGACATTGTGATAGAGCAGTTGTTCACCCAAATCTGACACCCTCAGGCCCCTATTTCAGATGCCAAGCTCCTGTGTTTCCTTCCCTGCCATCCCATCCCATCGAATCCAAAGACTTCAGAGATCTCTTCCAACGATCTTCTGTAACTGATGCCAACTACGAACCATGAGTCATGTGTCAACAGCAGGAATTACAGAAACCCACCAAGGAGGGAGAGCAATGCTCTGCAGGGCTTGGACATGGTCAGGGAGTGGAGCAGCGAGCCTGATGGCAAGGCTTAGATGACAGGGACGTCTCCAGTTTGAGTTATCTCCCTGACTGCCTTTGTTGTTGGACTTCAGGGGTCACCTTGCCAAAAACCTTTTGGAAGCACGACCCCTTTGGGGAGATGGTAGTTATGGGGCTATCAGCTTCTCTCTCCCAAGCTGGATGCCCTCTGCCCATGGGAGGGAAGGCATTAAATTGCACCTTGCTCTGTTCCCACAGAAAATCATTGCACCTCAGGCATCTATTTCCTAGACAAAATGCAAACTCAGCTGCAGGAACATGTTGCATTTTTCGAGATTAAGCAAAGTGAGAACTAGTATTTTTAATAAAGCAGATGGAAATATTCAGTTGGCTTCGTTCTAATGGAAATAAAATCCTGCCCATCCATCATCTTTTCTTGCGACACTCTGGAGACAGCTGTAAATGGAAATCTGAGGGCTGAAGGGGTTTTCGGGCAGGTAACGGTGTTTGTGCACAGCAGACAAAGGGGATTAGTCAGTAGGGGGAGGAACCAGCATCACTTTGTGCTCCCTCATGGTCCAACACAGGTGCAGTCCCTCTTGATTTCCTGTAGTAATTACAGTATGAATCACAGCAATGCATTCAGATTTAAAAATAGAAACATATTCTTAGGGGGAAGAAACAAACAGAAAAACAGAGTCCGTTGTCAAAATCCAAACTCCATCTACCTTGGCCCAAATTTTCTTTTCTCGTAAAGTCATGTCACGTCTCACACCTTCCCATTAGTTTTTGACATGCTACTTTACCAGCTAAGAGACCCAGAGGGGATGGGGGTTGTAGGAGCCTAAAAAAAGAAATAATTAATCTCCACTGAGAGTAATGTGCTGCCACATATCACTCAGCGTTACATCAATAGCCTGATGGAGTCAGGAGAGGTGACTGAGAAGGAAACAGGAACTAGCTTGCGATGTTTGATGATGAAAACTGAGATATTTAAAATCTCCAGTGCCCATTTGCTATGCAGTCTGCTCAGATGCATTCAGTGTGATTACAGCACCCAGACAGAAGAGTGTCATCTTCTGTGCTCTTGGTGCCACTTTTATGGCAATTTAGAAAATGATCACATAGCGATGGAAACACTGATTAGTTAACACACGCAGCCTCTGTGTATTCTGTTCATGCAAATCTTTGAACTTCTGGAAGCCGTCGTACTGAGAAAATGTCTATCCCATAGGTAGCTATGATTATATTGCTGTCTTTATTATTTAATGAGTGACACTCTGTGTAAGCTTTGTGCGTGACACACAAGGTTTCACGTCTAGAGGAGCAGCTACATCTTAGATGCAGAGAATGTGCTTATTAAAGCAAAAGGCTGTTGGGACAAAGCATCTGCCATCCTCCTCTAATTGCTGTCAGCTTTGGAAAAGAGGGTTTGATGCCATATCTAAGCCTGAAGTCCAACAGGGCTGCCATTTTGGTTTGAGTTTTCACTTCTGCAGCCCCCAAAAGCCATTTAGGCTGAGATCCAGAGTGACCCTGGCAACTTCACACAGGTTAATTGTGAGCAGGTACCCAAATAGACTGTCCTTTCTACATTACCCAGGCTACCTCTGCTCCCTGACCCTGCCCGTGTCTCTTTTACAGTCACATCACACAGTGGTACAGCCTGGTCTTCTGTGCCATTTTCCAACTCACCCAGATGCACTGAAGCTGCTTAGTAAGGAAACTGTTTTTTGCTTGCACAACTGGAACAAGGTAAGAGAGTACAAAAAGCACCCAAAAGCCCCCAAACCTGAATACTGAGCAAATCCTAGAGACAAGGAACAGAATGCATCGCTCTAAATGGTTTGCAGGAGGCATGCAGCCATAGCAGGGAGGACAGCAGGCTGCAACCCACTGGTTCCAGTGCTCTAACTGACTAGTCCCTTATCCTGTCCTAGTTATCTCAGCACAATCCCTTTCAGTGAGACACCCAACCTTGGTGTGATTTGCAGCCAGGGTTTTTTTTTTGTTTGTTTCTCCACAGTTTCCGTCAGCTACAAAGCAAATGGTCTTATTTCCCTTTGATTTGGGTACACAGATATTTATATGATAGGATGGGAAAATGGCCATATGCACAGCTAGAGACCCAGAGGAATGCCACTAGCGGTGAGGATTCAGTGAGCGCGTAGCTGGGAATTAAACTGATGTTTCAAAGAGAGAAGGGGATAAGGTGTCGTCTGGTCACAGCTGTTCAGCCGCTCAGATGAGATGCAGAGGGTTTCTCAGGTGGAGCAGGCAGGAGGGAGGCACTGAAACGTGTTTTTATCTTTGCTTCTGTAGAGTCCAAATGAGATCACAGCAGAGTAGCAGCAACAGATGTTCGCTCCAACCACTGTGTCAACATCCAAAAAATCAGTATGACAGGTAGGTATCACCCCCAAAGTATCATATTTGACAAAGTGGCCCTGGAGCAGGTGGGTAGCTTCAGATAATTGGTTTTGCTCCATGATGGGTAAGAAGTGTCCCAGCTCTCAGGAGATGCATTCAGGACTGGCTGCCACCTGATCCTGATGAATTATGGCTGAGTCTTAGATGTAGCCCTCAAATTGACACGGGACTGAAATGACATTAGGCAGATCATGGCAGCTCAATGGAGAGACATAAAAAGCGTATGAAGTTTTGAGAGTACAACAGCATAACTGGTATATGCAGAGAATAAAGCAACATTCCTCATCTCCTGCTTTGCTACTTAAAAGGGGAAACTTCCCTTTTAATTCGTGAAACAAACATACCTGAGTTTCCATTAAGTTTACCTTACTGGAAATTTTTAAAGAAAACTTCAGCTCAAAGTAGCCAAAAGAAATGCCTTATTTTTGCATAATCACTGGTGCCAAGGGCTAAAATACAGCACTTTTTAAAAAATTAGGGGCTTTAAAAATAAGACATCAACATGTCTCTCCAATTTCATAGTTGCCATCGTCCTTCTTACCTAATTTCTCTCTTTATTAAAAAAGACTGATTAGTCGTGCCTACTTGGTATGAAGCACAACTTCTCTTTATGAAGAGTCCAGTACAAAAAAAAAAGAATTAAATGGGGAGAGAAGAAACTAATAAATGATTCTGCTTGACACCTTGGCTAGTAATACCAATGTCAACACAGCCACAATTCAGTGAGACACTTACATATGTGTTTATATTTAAACATGTGTTTAAGTCTGTTCGGATTCAGCTTCCTGCCAAGGACATACTTCACTTGTGGGACATATGTGACTTAAGAATACTTTAAGTGTTTCAGTGATTTGGTACCAGACCAATAAATGCCCCTCACAAGCAGCTGACTAAGTATGTGCAGTTATTTCTCAGATAAAGGGTGTTCACGACTGTTCCATTTGGTTGCTGTGCTATCAGCCCTGCTGATCTTCAGGTGTTGTATTGACTGAAGGACAGAGGGATAGAAGGAGTCTCTGATAATCTGCCTCTGCATTTATCTACCTAGATTGTGCTTTGTGAGCCCTGGCTAGCTTGCTTTGATATCTAAGAAGAAGAACAGCAAATCTGCACTGCTGATTTGTGAGTTATGGATGGGAATGAAGTGTTCTGACATGATGGGCTCCAGTACTGGCTGAGCATGCTGTGGTAGGGCAGAGGGAAACATGAGCTGGACATGTCAAACAAACGTGTGAACATCTTCAGACGTGGTCTGGCATTTTAGTAATGATCTTTCCGATGAAGATGTCAAGGATCACCTTGGGTTTTCCAGGGGTTATGACTATGGTGCTCTGGAAGGAAACATAAGACCTGCCTTTGATGCAGCAAAGAGAACTCATGTTCTGGAGCCTTTCCCAGGAATTCAAGGAAAACTTTGGAAAATTATGGAACTGGCTGGAATCTTACAGTTTTGCGAATGACATGGCTTTGTTTGTGGAAGTCATCCCAAGCTGTGCTTTTTACATCTTTTTTCCTCTCTAGTGACTACATATGCGGTCTCAGCGTTAAGTATGCAAAGGGCCTTGCTGGGCAGCTGTAGGTGGTCCTGCTGCTTGTTAAACATGACAGTTGAATGTGTGGATGCACAGTAAATGACTGCAGTTCGTCATAGCTTTTAGAAAGCTAATTGGTTACTAAGCTTTTGAAGGGTCAAATACATTAGTATCTAGCCCCACTCCGCTCTTTGAACAGCAAGTGGTTAGGAGCAAGTCTGATTAACATGCCTCTTCACCGTCTTCCACTTCTGATATATACTTATGAATGACCTTTTGCTGCAGTGTGTGCGTGAAATGGGGAGAAAGACACAATCCCTATAAATAGCTTGCAGACAGAGTTAAAGGCTGTACTTAAAACAGAATGCATAATGTTTTTAAAGTAAATAATTAGGGCTAGCTTTGTGGGTCTTCATTTTAGTTAGAGTTTGAAGCAGAAGAAAAGCACCAGATTTGATTTTCAACCCTTCTTTCAGCTCAAATGCGAGCTGTAGACAAACTTCAATATGAGTGCATTTGTATCCAGGCTTGTTCAGTCTGTCAATGGCTGAAAATAATCCATCAGGATTATTTTTGCAGGATTTGTTTTTCACAGTTGCAGCCTTTCTTGCTGAATGATGTGTTACTGATGAATCCTGTAGTTTCAGAAATGGATGTTTTGGGGTACTCCCCTGTCTTAACAGGACAGACCCCAATAACAACACTAGGTGAAATTACTTACTTGTGTGTTTTCTGAAAAGATAGCAGAACATCTGAACTGGCTCCAGGAATGCTAGTTATTCTCATTGTTTCAATTTTGAGAACAATTTCTTGTGGCCTGGCTGCAACTGGATGAACTGCTATCTTGAACTGTCCCCAGAAGTCAGATAGATACTTATTTATTATTTAAATATGAGCTAAGAGCGGGAAACGCTTAAAATTCCCCAAAGCTTTCCTCTAAAAATAAAGATCCATTAGTTCATCCTCAATAAATAATTCTTAATTGTTCCCCCAAGTGAAATCAGACTCCTAATTTCTATCTCCCTGAGTTTTCTTCTTGGCTTTCTCTGACCGTGGGTGCAGCATTTTTGTCTTGTTCTGCCAGTGACATTCAAGTGTTAAAGCAAACTTTGTGAAGCCATACGGAGGGCAATGTCGGTTCCTGACGTAATTCGCATAGTAGCCTTGAATGACCCCCATCCACTCATGGTGACTTCTGTTTGTTTTGGCCAGTGCCTAGAGCTCCATTTTTCCCCCTCTATCTGGAAGATATCTTGCATATCCTCCCTGTTTATGATCATACTCGCCTCTGATGTTTCCTCTTTAGCATTGTTATCCATCTTCTGGATTAGACGTAAACCCAAGGTCCTGAATGCTCTTAGTCATTGAAGACCTGATGGCACTTTTCACAAAAGGAGATGACTAACCTCCACGTCCTGGCCACAGGCCAACTTGGCTAATTACGCTCTGCCTACCAGAAATTCCTCCTGCGGTTTCAATGGTCATGTTGTTTTTCACTTTCTGTCCCAAACAGCTATTGAATAGATGCTGGTTTTCACTCCATGCTACAGTTCAGTTAGTGAATGACACTTTAAGCTGGTAGCACTTTCTGCTTGTAAAATGCTTTGGGTCTTGGGGGCATGCTAAGGTGCTACATTTTTATTTTCAGGAAAGGCACCCATACAGTGACGGTCCCCAGTTTCTCCACACCTTGCTGTGGAACGATCCTGTGCCAGTACCCCATCTCTCCTCACTAGCTATTATTATGTCTAGCTATTCTTATCTTGCTAACATTTTATTAGAATGATTCCAGTATTTATTCATTTTCCCATCTTGCTTTTCTTGATGCCTTTAGAAGGAAGTGCTGGGGAAGGTGCTCAGCTACTATGAAACAACCTATGGACTGAGAGAGGTTATGTGCACTTCCAGCTGCTGAGAAACTCAGCCAAGGACTTTTTCCATATACGGGAGACCTTCTAATTTAAATGAGTACTTGTCTTCTGGTTGGTTTTTAGTTTAAAATTAATTAAACATATGCCTGAATTTTTCTCAGAGTGTGTTCCAAAAGGATCCAGGGGACAGGAGACTGTGGTGAGACTTGGCAGGTAGGAGGGCTGCCCCTGTGAAGCCTGCTCACTGCAACTACAGAGTGCTCTCTCATACTCACCCTATTACCATCTTAAGGATATTTTCAGATCTCAGCTTTCATTCAGTCAAAAAAGATGTGGTGCAAAACAAAGGATACCAGGTGATGCCAAGATGTATGTGGGAAGGGTAGAGAAGATGTGTGAAGCACCAAGAATTATATGCCCAGGGATAATCAGATTTGTACCGTCTTTTCTATTCTTTTCTATTCTGTTTGATCATGGTTTGCCAAAATCAACAACACTGATTTTAATACAGGTGCCTTTGTTCCCAGAAATGGTCTGAATGAAACCTGGGATTATGAATTCTTTCCCACAGTCATACTGAACCTTGGGAAGATTTTCATGCAGTGGGTAATCCTTTTATTATTTATTTTT